>NC_053035.3:127300230-127603260 GCF_002575655.3 Aegilops tauschii subsp. strangulata
AAAAAAGGAGAAATAAAAGGGACAATGCTACTATCCTTTTTTCCACACTTGTGCTTCAAAGTAGCACCATGATCTTTATGATAGAGAGTCTCTTGTTTTGTCACTTTCATATATTAGTGGGAATTTTCATTTAGAACTTGGCTTGTATATGTCGGCGTTCTGGGAACGGGGGTCCCCAGACTTGCCTGCCTGTGGCCCACAGCGTGGCTAAGCAAGCAGGCCGTACGGCCCATCTTCATCAACAAGGCACCCAAGACCCTCGCGAGGGTCCAAGCCTCGCGAGGCGGATGACGCAAGACCTCCTCTGGAGTGGCCGAGCCAGGCAGGCTCACGAGGAGCGGAGATATCAAGGCGGAGCAAACCTCACGAGGCTCTCGTGACGTGAGCCATGACGAACGACACCAGGCGGGCGCCAGCGCGCGCAGCGTCCTTATTTCCTCTTTGGTGCTAAGGAGGCCAGCGCAGGCGAAGAGTACCGAGGCATCAGGCAAAGGTTGCTATATTGGTGCAACGAGACCAAGACAAGGAGGATGGCAAGGCGGAGGTCATCGTGGAGCCCAAGACGGCATCACCCCAGAGCTTTTCGCAGGCGTAGACCACTTTTGTCAGGATAGCTTGTACTAGCTGTCCCCCTTCAAATTCGCCCGCCGTTGTTGGCTCCCTTCCCGCTCGATATTTGGGAAGAGGACCAGGGCCTCTATAAATAGGACTAGCCACCACAGTAGGAGACAACTGATCTCGAGCTGTTTCAGGTCACCCTCAACTACACAAGCACAAGAACACCTCAACCTCAGGAGGCTGTTCTTCCCTTGTACTGTTCATCATCAGCCCGGGAGGCAATCCACCACCACCACACTGGAGTAGGGTATTACACCACAACGGTGGCCCGAACCAGTATAAACCTCGTGTCTCTCTGTGTTGCGAGTTTGTCGAGTTCGTCTGCGAGATCTTAGCGAGCAAGGGCATAGATTGGTAGGAGGGAAAGACTTCGCGCGCACCCCAGTGTTCGAACCTTAAGGGTTTGCCGGAACCCCACATCTGACATTTGGCGCGCCAGGTAGGGGTGCGCCGTAGCCTCCCTTCCATCAGTTCGTTGCTCCATCACTCCGTCGTCTCCATGGCGGATGCTCGCCGTGCTCGAGCTGAGCGTCGGGCTGCCCTCACCACCTGCGTCGCTCAGACGGCTCCCGTTGGCGGGCCACCTCATCGTTCTCCGTCTCCCGCCGCCAACGCTGCCACCAGCCCAGCGGGGAACGAGCAGCAGGCGTCCTCGCTGCATCCTTCGGTGCGGCAGGACGGCCGCACCGCTGCTCCATCGCTGACCCATGCCGGTTCTTCATCTCACGCGCACCGCGCTCCCATGGAGGCACGGGCCACGCTCCTCGCGGCGAACGAGCTCCTGCGCTACCGCCCCGTCGACGACCTCTACGAGGAGTGGCTCGACCGCATCGCCGAGCTCGTCCGCGCCGCAGGGGGCTCTCCGGCGCCGTCCCACTCTCTACCTCCCCCTCAACCAGCCGCGGGCGACGGGGCTCATGGCGTGCATCCACCACCTCAGCCCCAAGACGGCGCCTTGGCACCGAGGCGCGCGGCTCCGCGGCGTGATCCGCCGCGCCCAGCGCCCGCACGCGAAGAGAGAAGCTGCCAAGAAATCCCGCGGCCGCGAGAAGCTGCACCTGCGCTTCCTGCGCCACCTCATCAAGACCGCACGTCGCCTGCAGCGGTGCAGCGCAGACCTCGTCAAGACCAAGCTCCACCTCCGAAGCGGGCCCCGGCAACCACGGCCGGCTGCCGCGCCTTCACCCCCGAGCTGCGTTGCATCGCCTGGCCAGGCAAGTTCAAGCTGGATCTGCCTCCTCGCTACGACTACTCCGCCGACCCCGCGGAGTTCCTGCAGCTCTATGAGCTAAGCATCGAAGCGGCCAACGGCGATGAAAAAGTCATGGCGAACTGGTTTCCCATGGCTCTCAAGGATGGGGCTCGCTCCTGGCTCCTGAACCTGCAGCACGGCTCGATCTCCTCTTGGGACGAGATGCGCGACCGCTTCGTCGCCAACTTCCAGGGCACTCGCGACCGCCCACCGGCCGCGGGTGATCTACGCTGCATCAAGCAGCAACCAGGAGAGACCCTCCAGAAGTACACCCAGCGCTTCAACAACACCCGCCTCAAGATCCCCAAGGTCACGGACGAGGCCATCATCTCCGCGTTTTTCGACAGCGTCCGTGATGTCAAGATGAAGGAAGAGCTCGCCATCCATGAGGAACTCTGCACATCTCAGGAGCTATTCAACCTGGCGACCAAGTGCGCAAGAGCTGAGGAGGGGCGCCTTTCTCTCCTCAAGCTGCCAGCCACAGGAGCGGAGGAGAAGAAGGCCAAGGCCAAGGACGTGAACGCAAGGAGGCAGCTGTGCTCGCAGCGGAGCCCGACACCAAGCGGGGCAGGGATCAGCCCGAGTCATCCAAGAACGGCCGACCGTTCTGCGCCTTCCACAACCTGAACACCCACAACACCAGCGACTGTCAAGAGTTCAGAGCCATACGAGAAGGACGCTTCGGTCGACGCCCCGAGCGCAACGACTGGGGCTACGGCCGCGGAGGAGGACGTGGAGGCGGACGCTGGGACGACCGTGGCCCGCGCTAGGAGTGGCGCGACCGGCCTCGTGAAGACCGCTGGCAGGACCAACCTCGCGAGGGCGCCTGGGGGGACCCGCCTCGTGAGGATCGCCCCCAGGGCAACACCAGTCTCCCCCCGCTGCCGCCACCAAGAAGGAACGACGACCACCACCAGGACGAGGGGGCTGGGGGCTTCCAGGAGCCGCGTGCGATCGCCTGCATCTTGGGCAGCGCCCAGGCCCCAGCCTCTCAGCGCATCTTCAAACAGTTCGCTCGCGAGGTGAACGTGGTGCTCCCCAAGCTCGAAGCCACGCGCCCGCTCAGGTGGTCCCAATGCGCCAACACCTTCAACTCGGCGGATCAGCTCAAGTGCGCAGCCACCGCTGGCGCCCTCCCTATGTTGTGTTCCCCAGTCATCAGCAATGTGCGGGTCACCAAAACCCTCATCGACGGCGGCGCAGGGCTCAACGTCCTGTCCGTCGACACGTTCGACAACCTCCAAGTGCCATATGAACAGCTCGAGCCCACCAAGCCTTTCTCAGGAGTGACCGACGGTTCCACCACACCGATAGGGCAGGTCCGCCTACCTTTCACCTTGGGGGAGCGCAAGAACTACTGCAGCGAGCTCATCGACTTCGACGTCGCGCACATACACCTGCCATACAATGCCATCCTCGGGTATCCAACCCTGGCCAAGTTCATGGCGGTCACTCATCACGGCTACAACGTTCTCAAGATGCTAGGAAGCGGAGGAATCATCACGGTCCCCTGTGAAGAGAGAGATGCGGTGTGCTCCCTCGAGCGCGCCTTTCAAGCCGCAGCAATCGACGACCCCGACAGCAGAAGTGAAGGCCCTCCGGAGACCATTCCCAAGAAGAAGCAGTTGCGCCATGCAGGACCTCAGGACGATGGCGCCACGACAGGAGCCTCGTCAGGATCAGCGCCCGCTCCAGGGGCGCCTCCCTCCATCGCATAGGAAGGCGCGCCCGGCGCCCTCCTCAGGCAGGGCTCGGGGGCTCTCTTCTGGAGGGCCTCAGACCTTGCCAACCTCATGAGGGAGGCGCTTGGGCACCACTTGGAGGCATGCTTTGCGGCACGTATCCCTTAGGAGAACACAGGGCAAGGAGTGCCCACCACTCAGGAGTTCATCACCAAGACCACTCAGAAACTACAAGATGCAAGGGCCATGCGTGGCGACCGCCGCCCGCAGGGCGCAGCTCCCCATCCAGGCGAGGATGCCGGGCTGCGTGTCTGCGTCGACGTCCCAGGGCTCAACAGGGCCGCATCTCAAGAGTGCTTCTGGCCTTCGCGTGTGGGCCGCTGTGAAGGCCCACCACACAGCTACGTTCGCATGCCCTTCGGCTTGTCCAGCGTGGCGTTGGCCTATCAACGGGACCTGTGGCGTGTCCTGGCAGCTCAGGAGGCCAGGTACCACGCCGTCCTGGAGGAGATGGAGATGGTCTTCAGGGAACCTCACGAGCCCCCAAAGCCTCCCGAGGCTCAGGGTCCCGGTGGCTCATGAGGAGTCATTTCTTCAACGCACGCCTTCAGCTGCACCAACTCTACTTCGTCTACAAAACCAAGTGACATCTTCCAGGCTCGTTTAAGCTGGGAGCGCCCCTCAGGCTGCATTATTCCCAGGCCACGTGGGTCCGTCCCTGTGGCATGTATCCCTTTTGCTTATGTCTTTAGCTTACCTTGCTGGGGGCGCCCCTCCGGCTGCATCATCCCCAAGCCGCTCGGGCCGGACCCAGTGGCATGTATCTTCCTGCATTTATCCAAGTTGATCTGCTCTCCATGCTTAACCTGCCAACTGCTACCACCTGCCCGATCATCGCCTCCCCCGGGGCCTTCACACAGGCACGGCGCTGATGCATGGGTCCGTCCCTGTCACGTCGACAAACCTGAGCGGTCGAGCTCTGGCTCGCGGCACGCCCCGCGCACGTCACCTCACCAGGCCCTCAATGCCTTCATCCCATCCAGAGCAACCAGCGGCAGGCTAACAGCTGTAACGGCAAACCGTGTTTCTTCTTGTGCATGTTCAGGGATCCCGTGGGAAGGATAGCAGGCGGCACCGCGAGCCTCCTTTTCTCTTGTGCAATTCGCTTGCGTGTTAAAAGGGGGGCTCCTGAGCATCGCGACTCAGGAGCTCTTACTGGCTCTCCAGCCCTCACCCCTTGGCCTTGACCACGGCATCGCGGCCTGGCATACCAGCGGCGACTGAGCTTGCTCGAGGGCCGGGACCTGAGGACGTAGAGCAATAAGGAGAGCATGAGGGGAGGGGAACTCGTATGGGCCGGTCTAGCTATGCCGCACAAGTAGGCGCGTAGCCCTGGCGCAACGTCAGGAGTCGCCACGGAATCAACAAGATAAGTCCCGCACTCGGATCAGCCAAATGTCTGGGCCTAATGGTCACTCACGCCTTGCCGCAACCCCGTTGTGGCCACGTCGACTCCCTTTCTCGCCTTACCATGGCTGCTTGAGCGCTAAGGGGGACCTCCTGAGCATCGCGCCTCAAGGGCTCTTACTGGACCTCGGGCCGCACACCTCCTGGCCTTGACCAGGGCACGCGACCTGGCATACCAGCGACGGCTGTAGCCTGCCTGGGGACCGGGACCTGTCAGCGTAGAGCAACAAGCTATCGCGAGGAAAGAAAGGGGGGACTGAGCCTTAACGGGACGCGCGTTCGCCAAATTTTCATAACAAGGAAGATAAGTACAAAAGACACTACAGACCCTTACATGCCCCCACGGGGTGATTCATGATTCTTCGCAGGAAACAAAAGCAGATACTAAGGGGAATCATCTACATCCTTCCGTGGCAGACGCCATCATCAACAGTGGGCCACGGGAGGCCGGCGCCAACCCCATCTAGATCAGCGGCGGCGACGGCCGGACGCCGCAGCTCTGCTCCGGGCACGGCGAGAGCTCGGGGGCACGTAGCTGTCGTCGCTCATCTCTGGAGTCTCGTAAAGCTCAGGAGAGCTGCTGGACTCCCAAGGGCTGCTGCTGCTGGAGTAGCCACGAGCGGAGCGCGCGTCACCTTGGCGCTCCTCTCCGGAGCAGCACTCCAGGCGGCGGCCCTTGGCGTCGAAGACCTTGAAGAAGAGCGTGGAAGCACCGTCGTACTCTAAGTGGATCGCGAGGGCGCCCCTCGCACGGCAGACCCGTGCGATCTTCCCCCAGCCGCGGGTCATGAAGATCTTGTCGGTGGGAACCGCTTCGATCTCCGCTTCGGTCGCCGGAGTGCTGCAGTCGGCGTGCTACAACCAGAGCTCGAGAGGCCCCCTCGGCGGCATCACGTCGGAGAAGAACCGCGGGAAGCAGATCTAGGAGCTTGGATGCATCGGCGCCCACAACACCAACTCGCGCGAGGAGTCCGCGGCGTGGACCCCAGGGGCAACGGCACGCGTTGTCGTGGCGCGATGACCCCGGACACGGCGTGGGCGGCGTTCCTCATCGCTTCGTCCTCCCGAGCCCTCGGCTCGGGCGTACAAGGGTAGCGGGTACCCCGGAGGAGGCCGCTTGCACCAGCGCCTCGACACCACCTGCATCGCCGCTTCATCACGGCGATGGATCGACCTCTTCTTCGGCGGAAGTGGCCCCGGATCATCACGGGGAGCCTTTCCTTTCTCTTCAATAGAAAACCTCCTGATGGGCGCCATTGTTGTCAGCAGTGGAGCGAGGAGGAAGGAGCAAACAAGCAAGGAAGAGATGGGCAACAGGTGCTCCGCCCCCCTCCCCATTTATAGCAAGGGAAGGCCAACCGGCATCTCCCACGATCGCAGGTAATGATGGTTTTACTTGCATGTCGCAGGGACTTGTCAAGTCGTGCAGTTGCCGAGGTAGCATGGGGAAGCAGAGACGCCCACGTCCAATCAACCGCCACGCGTCAACCGACGCTGCAGGCTTTTGGGGCCCGCGGTGCTTCGAACTTGACCCTTGGCTTCGCCGTGAAGCCAAGCCCGAGCGCACCTTGGGCCCGGGGGCTACTGTCGGCGTTCTGGGAACGGGGGTCCCCAGACTTGCCTGCCTGCGGCCCACAGCGTGGCTAAGCAAGCAGGCCGTACGGCCCATCTTCATCAACAAGGCACCCAAGACCCTCGCGAGGGTCCAAGCCTCGCGAGGCGGACGGCGCAAGACCTCCTCTGGAGTGGCCGAGCCAGGCAGGCTCACGAGGAGTGGAGATATCAAGGCGGGGCAAACCTCACGAGGCTCTCGTGACATGAGCCATGACGAATGACACCAGGCGGGCGCCAGCGCGCGCAGCGTCCTTATTTCCTCTTTGGTGCTAAGGAGGCCAGCGCAGGCGAAGAGTACCGAGGCATCAGGAAAAGGTTGCTATATTGGTGCAACGAGACCAAGACCAGGAGGACGGCAAGGCGGAGGTCATCATGGAGCCCAAGACGGCGTCACCCCAGAGCTTTTCGCAGGCGAAGACCGCTTTTGTCAGGATAGCTTGTACTAGCCGTCCCCCTTTAAATTCGCCCGCTGTTGTTGGCTCCCTTCATGCTCGATATTTGGGAAGAGGACCAGGGCCTCTATAAATAGGACTAGCCACCACAGTAGGAGGCAACTGATCTCGAGCTGATTCAGATCACCTCAACTACACAAGCACAAGAACACTTCAACCTCAGGAGGCTGTTCTTCCCTTGTATTGTTCATCATCAGCCCGAGAGGCAATCCACCACCACCACACTGGAGTAGGGTATTACACCACAACGGTGGCCCAAACCAGTATAAACCTCATGTCTCTCTGTGTTGCGAGTTCGTCGAGTTCGTCCGCGAGATCTTAGCGAGCAAGGGTGTAGATTGGTAGGAGGGAATGACTTCACGCCCACCCAAGTGTTCGAACCTTAAGGGTTTGCCGGAACCCCACATCCGACAGTATATTCCAACAATGGGCTTCCTCAAATGCTCCGGTCTTCGTGAGCAAGCAAGTTGGATGCACACCCACTTAGTTTCTTTTGTTGAGCTTTCATACATTTATAGATCTAGTGCATTCGTTGCATGGCAATCCCTACTCCTTGCATTGACATCAATTGATGGGCATCTCCCTAGCCCATTGATTAACCGCGTCAATGTGAGACTTTCTCCTTTTTTGTCTTCTCCACACAACCCCCATCATTATATTCTATTCCACCCATAGTGCTATGTCCATGGCTCACGCTCATGTATTGCGTGAAAGTTGAAAAAAGTTTGAGATTACTAAAGTATGAAACAATTGCTTGGCTTGTCATCGAGGTTGTGCATGATGAGAGCATTTTTGTGTGACGAAAATGAAGCATACCAAACTATATGATTTTGTAGGGACTAGCAAAAATGCCTGTGCGTTGCAACGGGAGAAACAAAAGAGCTCATGCATTGCAATGGAGCATACATAATCTAGTTTTATGGGTACAACACATGTGCCAGCACTGTATGCCTAGTGCAGGAGGTTGGCATGATGCAGACAAGCAAGAGACTTTGATTCATTATGTTTCTTCTCCTCATTTGCGCGTGGTGGGAGGGGGTGTAAGGAGAACATTAGTGAGGATAAACAATTACATGTGAGCAATCGGACTACTCGGAGGGTGACCCGTTGGTGGCATGTATCAACCGAACCACCTTCATCTGTCAGACTCCTGAAATCTCACAAAATAGATGAAGAGATGGACAAAGAAATGGAGGAAGATAGATAGTGTAAAGATAGGATTTTCATCATATTTCATCCTATGAATTAAGCAATCAAAATAAAAAAAATTGCTCTGAATTCTAGTCTTCCAAACGTCATGCGAAAAGTATTGGTAAATGTGATAATATTTAAATTGAGCCATCCTATCTCAAGTAGCCACTAATGTGTTTACACCCCCAGCACATATAGGCCCCAATTTATTTCTGTGTCATGTCCCATTCAATTTAGTACGAGCGCGCACACACACACACACACATATATATAAGCCTCTTCTCCTTCCTTATTTACCCACGAATTAGCCTCTCTATTTCCTTATCAGTATAGCCCATGAATTAGTACGACCACACACACACATAGGACGAGACTTGCCTGCTCCCTTCCCATGCTCCCATCCGTGCTCCCGCATACGTGGCTTGATTTGATTGGAAGAAAATAAGGCCCGGCCCCACCCCCTGAAAATCAGGGGGGGAGATGATTAGATTAGAAAAGAAAAAGGAAAAAGAACAGCCGTAGGATGAAGTGGGAGCACGGATGGGAGCATGGAGAGGGAGCAGGCAAGCCGGATCCCACACACATATATAAGCCTCTTCTCCTTCCTTATTTACCCACGAATTAGCCTCTCTATTTCCTTATCAGTATAGCCCATGAATCAGCCTCTCTCTTTTCTTCCTTATTTTTGCCACGTCCTTTTAATTTCCTTCCTTATTAGTATAGCCCACGAATTAGCCTCTCTATTTCCTTCCTTATTTCTGCCACATCCCGTTTGATTCCTTAGACAGCTTCATGATACCTAGGAAACTCGAGACATATATAAATTGGGTGGATTGGGTGTAAGAGTGCAAGGTGGGACTAATTTAACACGTAAATCAACATTAACTCGAACACATAACAGAAGGTAGGTTGGTTGGCTTAGTTAATAAGTAGTCAACAATGGGAGGTCTAGAGTTCAATTCCGTTTACCGGCAATTATTTTTACCTCATAAGTCATACCGCTGGGCCGCCAGAAACCTTAGATGGGCCAATAATTTGCCTATCACAGTCCTCACAAATTTATAACAAAAAAATCGAATATCTGCGATGGCTTATTAGAGGTAACTAATACTATGACAATGCAAGTTGATGGTAGTCCACATGGTATAGATGTGACGTATTTATCCTTAGGTCTCAAGTTCGATCCCTAATGTATTCTAATATATTTTTGCGGTTTTGTATTTGACTGATGGTGTGCTGGTGGAGTGGAGCAGGCCCAGCGAAAGCCCAATTAGATGTTGTGGTCCAGGCCAGAAGCCTAAAGTCAGTAGCGCGCAAAGAAGAATAGTACCATAGTACCACCTCGTAGGAACCGGCCAAAGACACCTCGTACGGAAAAAATGAAAAAAAGACGATGACGGTGATCCCGACAAAGTCAATCCATGCTTTCTTATTAGGGAAAGATAAGCTTTCTTTGGCCCTGTTATTTTGAGAAGACATAATTGCTTAGTTAGTATGCTTGAAGTATTATTATTTTTATGTCAATATTAAACTTTGGTCTTGAATCTTTCGGATCTGAACATTCATGCCACACTTAAGGGAATTACTTAGAAAATTATGTTAGGTAGCATTCCACATCAAAAATTCTGTTTTTATCATTTACCTATTCGAGGACGAGCAGGAATTAAGCTTGGGGATGCTTGATATGTCTCCAACGTATCTATATTTTTTGATTGTTCCATGCTATTATATTATCTGTTTTGGATGTTTAACGGGCTTTATTATG
Organism: Aegilops tauschii subsp. strangulata; assembly: GCF_002575655.3. Taxonomy (NCBI): domain Eukaryota; kingdom Viridiplantae; phylum Streptophyta; class Magnoliopsida; order Poales; family Poaceae; genus Aegilops; species Aegilops tauschii. The sequence goes on from NC_053035.3 coordinate 127,310,272, forward strand.
CACTTTTATATTATTTTTGGGACTAACCTACTAACCAAAGACCCAGTGCAAATTGTTGTTTTTTGCCTATTTCAGTGTTTCGCGGAAAAGGAATATCAAACGGAATGAAACCTTCGGTAGAGTTATTTTTGAACAAACGCAATCCAGGAGACTTGGAGTGGACGTCAAGGAAGCAACGAGGCCGCCACGAGGTAGGGAGGCGCGCACCCCACCCTCGTGGGCCCCTCGTGGCTCCACCAACCTACTTCTTTCACCTATATATACTCATATACCCTAAAAACATCCGAGAGCACCACGAAACCCTATTTCCACCGCCGCAACCTTCTGTACCCGTGAGATCCCATCTTGGGGCCTTTTCCGGCGCTCGGCCGGAGGGGGAATCGATCACGGAGAGCTTCTACATCAACACCATAGCCTCTCCGATGACGTGTGAGTAGTTTACCACAGACCTTTGGGTCCATAGTTATTAGCTAGATGGCTTCTCTTTCTTTGGATCTCAATACAAAGTTCTCCTCGATTCTCTTGGAGATCTATTTGATGTAATTCTTTTTGCGGTGTGTTTGTCGAGATCCGATGAATTGTGGGTTTATGATCAAGATTATCTATGAACAATATTTGATTCTTCTCTGAATTCGTATATGCATGATTTAATATCTTTGCAAGTCTCTTCGAATTATCAGTTTGGTTTGGCCTACTAGTTTGATCTTTGTTGCAATGGGAGAAGTGGTTAGCTTTGGGTTCAATCTTGCGGTGTCCTTGCGAGGCACGTATTGTATTGTTGCCATCGAGGATAAAAAGATGGGGTTTCACTACAAAAAAAAGTACACTTCCGTGATGATACGTGTTTGTCCAGTAGGTCGCGTTTTTTGTCATGCATGTACATCCATGACGATTTTATGACAGAATCAAGATAGTCATACATGTGCTGTCATAGAAGTGTTCCATGACATTACCAAAATTATCATCACGGAAGTGTCCACTTCCATGACGATAAATCGCGCATCACGGAAGTGCTTTCGTCAAGGTTGACCGACACGTGGCATCCATCGTAACGGAACACCGTTAAGCTATCGGGTCGGGTTTTGGATCCGATAACCCATTAACAGCCCCGACCAATGGGAAATTTCCACGTGTAAAATTCTTATTGGCCGGACGAAACACGTGTCAGCTCGTCAGTGGGTCAGATAGGCGCCTATGATATGTCGACACGTGCCACGGCCCACCACTGGCCCATTTAGCTTACAAAGCCGGCCCGTTTGACTTGGTCAAAAGTTAACGGGCTGGCGCATGAAAAGCCTGTTAACGGTCTCTTCGCAAATAGCCCATTTTACGGCCCGTTAACTCATGGCCCATTCGGCCCTAATGGAAATCGGCCCAACAACGTCATGTGGGCTGTCGAATATAACACTAGCCCATTTCACTTTCGGCCCATGTATGGCCCACGACATCTTTCGGCCCATATGAGGCCTTCGTATCTTTCGGCCCTTTACAGGCCCACGGTGACTCTAGCCCATAATGAACAGTAATTTTCTTTATACCCGTTAACGGCCCGTGATTTACATGGGCCGTTTCCAGCCCGTGTTAGCTTTCGGCCTATTGACGACTCATACGTTCTTGGGCTCCTTTTCGGCCCTCGATTACTTCCGGCCCGTTACTGGCCTGTTCCCCTAATGGGCCAAATTCGGCCCATGGCAAGAGTCGGCCCGTTACTGGCCTGTTCCCCTAATGGGCCAAATTCGGCCCATGGAAAGAGTCGGCCCGTTACTGGCCTGTTACCCTAATGGGCCAAATTCGGCCCATGGCAAGAGTCGGCCTGTTTCTGGCCTGTTAACCCGTTGCGCCGTTTCCAGCCCGTCCCATATTCTGGCCCATTAACGACCTATTATGCCTGTGACAGAATTAAGCCTTTGCTGTCCTATGGCCTGTTAACGGCCTGTTACCGTGCTAGGCCGTTACCAATTACGGCCGATTACGGCCCATGTAGACCCATTTATCCGACGGCCCGAGGCCCACCGATTACAGGCCCATTTATCGACGGCCCGTAGGAGACCCATGGATCCTACGGCCCGTATATGGCCCATGGTAGTTGCGGCCACTAGCAAACCAGGGAAAAAGAAGACTAGGAAATAAATAAGGCCGAAACTAACACTAGGCTATTAAGGCGATTGCACAGTTTACATCCACTCGGCATCAAAGATCGCCACCAGTGCAAATATAGGGAACACCCTACACTATACAAAAATGGCTTGCTGTTTTCTTCAGCCGGTGGCTGCACGTTAAGAATAAATTTTGTATCGCACCAAAACAAATTACAACTATATAACAAAAGGAAGGTTGGCATAAAACTTAACAGTCTAGCAGATAAATGCACCACCAGAAGTTCAGAAGCTCAGTTCATTTGACCTGAATGTTACGTTTTCATGTTGTATTGTCCGATGGAGCACCATAACCCTCGCCTTCATTTCCCCTAGGCTCCTGAACAACATAGCAAATGTCTGATAGTCTGGTTTCAAAACCATGCATATCTTGACGACATTGAGCAATGTTTCTCCTTGTTTCACAAAGGGTCTCTGTTAGGGAATGGACTTGTGTCTGGAGCGCAGATACAATATTGCTTTGAGCTTGCATATCTTGATCATGAGGCAGTTTGGACGATATTGCCTTAACAACCAACCCAGTATTACGCAGGAACGTGCTTTTGGCACTGTTAGTGGACAGGTACTGACCCACTGCAGCAAGAGCTGACATTGCGGTTATAGTTGCCTCGCCACCTTCAGAAGGTGGCGGTTCCACCATTTTTTCCATAGCTCGCTGAAAAGTTGAGGTTTTACATTAGTAGTACCAGAACAGAAGATATTAAGGAGGCAGCAAAACCAAACAAAATAGCTTTGGTATATATACAGAACTTATTCTGGTGAACCCATGTAAAATATTAGTTGTATTTTATTGCAAAGTACATAATAAAACCAGGTTCCAAACATATGACCATGTACCATCACTAATGTATTGTCTATTTCTTCACATTGTATTGAGGGCTAAGGATAAAGAGACGAAGTTTATAATACGGTAAGCATAGTATGACATCATTCATATCACAAAACAACTGAGAACAGACAAACATGCAATTGTAACGTTGTGTGGGCAAGTCCAGCACGGAACTAGAATATGGGTCAAGATCAAAGGAACATCACTCCTCTCTTTTAAACCTTGTAAGGTGCAATGATACGCTAAGACAATTGTGTATAAAATTGAAAAGAGTAATAGACATTGGCTGAAAAGAGTAATAGACATTGGCTGCAAACCATGCAGTTCAAGGCACAAGTCAGAGTAAGTAGTAGTTAAAAGGCATGAGAATTAAGGACTTACAACAGCGGCTTTGACTGGTGTAGTCATGCCCTTCTTCTTGCTGGTGTGACAGTCCTTGAAGATTTCCACAGCATTTGGTTCAGGTACTTTTTGGTCCTTGCGGGCTTTCCTCTACATTTCGAACAAGTCAATATAGATCTGATAATATGGTACAGCGAAAAGAGTGAAACAGCAGCTAATTACAAGAGCCCCGCAGTGTGCAATATAGCTACGAGATCCTGTCGTCTGTTGGAATTTCACTTTCGTACGGTTGGCCTTGTTCTTTGAACAGTTCACCTACAAGAAGATAGATTTGTGTGGCACATGCGTAAATAGGCCTTCAACATGTGATCTGATCACATATATATAATGTACCTGATACTTCGGATCAGACCAGTGTTTAACAAGGCCCCTCCAGTCTTCATCCGATATATTTTCCACTGGAGATGTTTGGGAAAGTTCACTGTTAGCCTTGCCTTCAAAGTGAGTTTTCCTCAAGTTATACCGATACTGTCGCAGAGCAGACTTGAAAACATGGGTGCAAGCTTGTCTGGTTGCATCATCTTGGCTATCCAACTTGAACCTCATTTGTTGAAAATTATGGGAGTCTCATTATCAGCAACCTAGAAAGTATGGGACAGAGCAAGACGATATTACTAGTTTCCATACATAACCATACTTACAGATAAATGGTCGAGGAAGGTGTTGAACTGGGTTTCGTCTTTGTCATTCCTGTACTGAATCCATGTTGGGAGGATACGTACATGACACCTAACGGCAACCGCTGCCTCTGATACTAACTTGGCTGACTCTGTAGCATCACGTGGCCTTTTTAAACCTGCCTCAAAACGGATCTCCATTCTTCCTCCTCTAGATTTAGTTAACCTATCGAGCATTATCCCTGATGTTTGTTTCCTCTTGCGCCTAGGTGCTAGTCCAACAACGAACATAGGAAGTGTTAGTGTACATCAAACTGTGAGACTACATATAAAGAAGCATGCAATTGTAACTTGACTCCAGCAACTACCTTCTTGTTGTTGAAGCTCACAAGGTTCATCTGATATTGCCAACTCGTCTTGTGTCAAGAGTGCTTGGGAAGTAGTGTCAGGTGGCAAGGGAGCTTGGGAACGTGCTGCTAGCTCAGTTGACGCACAAGTAAGTCGTGCAGCTGGTAGTACTGTGGTAGGTGTTGCAAGAACTAGGGCTGTATCTGCTTGTTTGGTGGCAGCTATTTGTTTCTGTTTGGCTTTTTTTGCAACTCGTGTAGCATGGGATGCTGTGTTTGTAGAATTTTCCGCTGGACTTTGACCTTCTATTGCACCATTAGTACCAGCAGAATCTACAGGATTCATCTGCTTCTCATTCCCTGTCATTCTGTGTTTCTTCCTCTTTCTCTATGCCATGTTAAGTCAAGCCGACAAGAAAAACGAATAACAATTTAGTTCTTCAGAACAAATTGATGCGTGATGCAGACGAACTGAACTTTGATGTTAGACAACCACATGATAGGAGGATGTAATATGTATGAAAAACAGGACGGAAGAGATAACCAGAACTATGATGTGTAAACTAAGAAGAAGACATTTCACCAAATTAGATGCAATGCAATGGAAGGTAGACACCATATGAAAGATGCTACAAATATCGCTCTGCCAAGTTAACAGTGTCTCATCATAAATGGCGTTTAAACAAATGTGAAGCACTACAAGAAATAAATCATATGCAAGATGCAAACAACATCACACTACCATGTTAGAGGTCTCTCGTCATTAGTGCCATTGCATATTCATAGCATTGCATATTCACAGCTTATGATGTGTAAACTAAGGAGAAGGCATTTCAACAAATTAGAAGCAATGAAAGCTAGACACCATATGAAAGATGCAACGAATATCACTCTACCAAGTTAAAACTGTCTCGTCATAAGTGCCATTTCAACAAATTAGTAGTACAAGCTAGAAAAGAATGTGAGATGTAACCTATATCACACTCCGAAGTCAAACGTGTCTTATGATAAGTGATTGTTGCAGGTTACACAACAGTAGTAATTTGATGTAAGAACATGGTTTGATAGACAGATATTGTATGTTCTAGAAACAGGAACACGTGTCTTATTCAAGTATAATGTGTAAAGTAAGCAGATGGAATTCAACAAAATTAGAAGCAATACAAGCTAGACATCACACATAACATGCAACCACATATAACAGTGCCAAGTTAGAGGGAGCACCGGTGATGCTGCACTAGGGGAGACGTGCTCATCATAAACACAGCTTTGTTGAGTGTCTATGCATGTGTTGTCGTGGAAATCATCTTGGGGGTGTGGAGGAGTAGAAACTGTAGAGGCCCTCCGTTCGGAAGGAGCACCTTTATCCGCTGCCTTGCTAACTTCCTTCCGCTTTATTGATTTTGAATTGTCAAGTAAAACCGACAGGAAAAAGCAATAAAATTCTCTCTTCAGAACTCATTCATGCATGATACTGATAATCACTACTTTGATGTAAGGCAAACACATGATACCGGGATGGAATATGTACGAAAAACAGGACGGCATGGCATGTTCACAACTCTTTGTGTAAACTAAGCAGAAACCATTCCAGCAAATAAGAAGCAATGCAAGCTAGACACCACATGAAAGATGCAACCAATATGACTCTGCCAAGTTAAAAGCGTCCCATCATAAATGGAATTTCAACAAATTAGAAGCAGCGCATGCTATAAATCATATGAAAGATGCAACTAATATCACACTGCATATACTAAAGGTGTCTCGTCATGTTGATTGATGCGGGATACAAAAAAAACAATAGTTTTATGTAAGGACATGCTTAATAGACAGATGTACTATGTACTAAATACAGGAAGGCATGTCACATTAACAGGTATAATGTATAAGCTAAGCAGACTAGCACATGCAGTTTAACCAGATTGGAAGAATTACAATCTAGACACCATATGCAACATGCAACCACATATCACGCTGCCAAGTTAGAGCAAGCACCTGCGATGCTAGGGTAGGGGAAATGCTGTAATCAACTACATAGCTACGTTCACTATCTTCATCTAGCATTTCTGTTTCTTGAGAATCATGTCGGGAGGCTGACGCTGCATTCTTTAAATGAGGAGTAGTCCCCTTGCCTGCCTGCCTCGTCATAAGTGATTGATCAGGGATACACAAGAACATTAGTTTGATGTAAGAACATGGTTAATACACAGATGTACTAGTATGTACCAAAAACAGAAAGGCATGTCATATTCAAAGGTATAATGTGTAAGCTAAGCAGATGCAATTTAACCAAATTGGAAGCAATACAAGCTAGACATCCGGCTGGAGTGGTGAGCATGATCATCTAGGACCTGAGAGCCTGGTGGGAGGCGGGCTGCTTCGCCACCATCGCAGCTTTTTAGTTGGCTTCCAGGTGATGCCTATCTTTGCTGGGCTTGTCACTGGCTCGGCCAGTGCCCTGACTAGCTATTTGTCTTCTGGTGCTCACGGGATGGTGGTTCATGTAAAAAAATATCTTTCCTTATCTTACCGACTTCGGCCTTTCGAATACAAGCTAGACACCATATGGAACATGCAACCACATATGACACCGCGAAGTTAAACCAAGCACCTGGGATGCTGGTTCATTGCGAGCGAGGTCATCAACTCCAGAGCTACGTTTACCGTCTCCATCTGCTGTCACTGCACCCTTTATAGCGCTGTAACGTGTCTTGCCTACCCGCATACGAAGCTGGAGCGACTTCTCTCTTTTCTTTTTGGCTTATCTCATGGCAGCAGAGTCTGAAATACCCTTGCATAAAAACACAATAGTGAGAGTAAGGGTGAAGTGTGTGCAGAACTAGTGCACTGTAAAAGTAGTAGATAGCAGGTGGCTGAAAAATAAATGATAGGAGACATATGATAGCTCTACAACATTGCATGGCAAACAAAATTAGATTCTACTCCGTATGATTTTGTAATATATGAGCACAGGAAATGCAGGTACTCCTCCAGCACACCACCACATGTGGTCATATCTAAGATAACAGTTGACTGAAAATAAATAGGTCAGTCGAATTTTTTAATGAACCGTCCGATCTATAAGGAACGGGCAGATGGCCTTCGTCTACCTCCCGCCAGTCACTGTTGACGATGTTTCTCGAACCGCCAGCGACCACCGGCCCAGACCCCTGCCTCCGCCGCCCCGCCCTCCCATCGACCTCACACCACCGACGTGCTTGGCAGCGCCCCCAGGCCATCCCTTTAATCTCGGCCGACCTCCAGATCGGGCGCCAGTAGCTCTAGGCCGCACACGCCCCTAAGATAAACACCAAGGCGCTGCTTCCCCGGCGTAATAGGTGTACTAGCGCCTATTACTCCGGGGAATGCTTCCGTTAATTGGGAATCAACTGGCCAGAAATTGAAATTCAGGGGGGGCGACGGACCTCTAGCTAAGGTGAAATAGTATATGAGGAGAAACCTTGTGCATCGCAAGTTACTAGGAAGATCTAGTATCAAGAAGCGGTCAACTAGTGTCTTCTGTGGGATGAATACCGTGCAAGCAGAGACGTAAGATTTGCACGAATAAGGGAAGAGGAGTACCTTTTTCGGTTGCCGGTGTGGTCACCTCCACATGTCGCGCCAATCTTATTCTTTTTACCAGGGAAACCGATGTTCTGGAGGGTGCAGGCTTGGACGAACCCATGGCCAAATTGTTGACTGTGTTGCCGTGGCCGTATGTCAGCAGAGGGGAAGCAGATCCGAGGCGGCGAAGGATGGCGTAGCAGGAACAGCTCCGGTGCGGTGGAGGGTGGCGAAGTTGGAGCGGCAGCGATGAGGCGCGGGACGGCGTGGTTGAACTGGCTCGGGTACGGACGGCTCGGCCTCGCCTTTAACTACTAGCCATGGAGGGCGTTGCGGTGGACGACGACGTCGGGGTATCGGCTCCGGCGTGATGGAGGAGGGCGGCGGTTGATGGGTGGGATGGGGTGGCGGACGGAGGACGCCGGGGTTTCGCGGCTGGTGGAGTGGTAGTTTTGGCGCCCACAGAGTACGAATGGGGAATCGGACGGGTGGGGGGAACCATGTTTCTGTCTGGGACGCGCTTGTTTTTGGCTTTTTTGAACAGAAGATGGGACGCGCTTGTTTGAAATTTGGGGAAAGTATAAACTTTGCCCCCTCTTAAATTTCGGACCTACTGCGGGTCAGGGGTAGGATGGTAATCCCAAGTGTCCCAAATAGTGGGCGGGAGCGATTTCGGCCGCGCGCATGTGTGCTTAGGCGGCCATTGTGTATGAATGTTTTTCGGATGCAGTTGCGTGGCGTCTAGATGAAGCTACAAACCTACCCCGGTTTAGACCTTTGGACGTCGGGCCGGTAGGTTTCACGGGTCGAAGTTATTAGAAAAGTAATTTCCTTGTACTACCAAACATTGGTCTCACAGGGTTTCGGGCGAGTAGAGGCTCTTTTGGCGCTTCGTTTGAAATTTTGAAACACAAGCATTCACGTTTAGAGTACTCTTGAACTATGAGGATTGACCTAAATAGACAATGTTATATTTGACCTTGTATGTTTGAAAACCTCATTAAATTATCCGCTTCTTTTTGAAATTTTGACACTTGAAAATCCTATAACTACGATTATTTTGGAATGGAGGAGCTAAATTTGAATCTATTTTGTACACGACTACATATGCTATTATGTACAAAATCAGAGCACAGATTGGTGCCCCCATAATTTAGGTATGGTTTACAAATGCCATGATATCAAATTCAAATAATTGAATGGACTTCATGTTGAATTCGATTTTTTTTAAACCACCTTAAGTTGAATTCAAATGTATGCTAGTTCATAGGTAGCTATTTATAATGTCCATTGTGTAACTTTCGTATGTATAATGTGCTTTACACACACAACATGAACTATACTCACGTTTGTATTCGATTGCTAAAGCGATGCATTGTCTGGAGTTCAAAATACTAACTATGTGGATCAATTGTGTCGAATAATAACATAGATATGCTCAAATTCGATAGAATCTAGATGTCTGATGGATCAATGACCGCTCCTTACGCGAATTGCAAATATCATGATCCCATCCTAATATTTGGATACAATTTATATCTTTAATAAATGTGTAGAGCAGTCTTTTACGTGTAGTTTCACTCTCCATCGGTGGTCTCTCACACATGCTCACACACTCTCTCCCGAGGTGTCTTTCTCGCACACATGCTCTAGATATAACCCTCCCTCCCTCTCGTAACCATTTACAACTGTTTTCACTAACCTTTATCACAAGCACTCTTCCTCTCGCAAACATACACGCACAACCCTCATCGACCCTTTCTATATACATGGACCTGCCTACGTGTCTCATGTACGCACATTATCTTTACGCCTGTCTCTCACGCATTGTCTCACACCTCTCTTCCTAATCGACGAGTGTGATTCTAGCAGAGCATTCTGTAGGATGCCCCTTAAAGTTAGGTTGGATGAATAGTAATATCAGAGATAAAGGGGTTACCTTAGTCCGAGAACCTAGGGTTACAAATCCTAGCCGGCTTTGTCAGTGGACACATAGTCCTTCACAATTCTGCTATCTTTGTCTTGTACGACTAGTCATCCATGGGTCTTCCTAAATGCATCACGGGCCGACCAATGTGGCGCAGGACGGAACCGAACGAAGGGCCTCACCTCGATCCACCGGACCTCACGCGGTGACACACCCTCTGCCCCCACGTCTCATTATCTTCTCACACCCACACATACCAACACAAACACCACACACACAGAAAATTCTCCTGGTGCCTCTATTCCCTCCCCCCTTGCATATACACACTCAAGGGAATGGAATCTCTTGTCGTGACGTCATATTCGTCTCTCTCTCTCTAGACCGCTCTCATTTCTCGTGCTATCTCTCCCACGCCCCCCCTGTCGGCCCCTCTATCCATGCCTCTCTCGAATACGTAATACACACACATACCTCTCTAGGCCCCGCCAAATGCATCAACTACACATTCACACATGTTACATCACGTACCCCATTGATCTAAAAAGCCCTCTCTTCACGTTTATTTTGCATACAACATTCCTTTTGAATAAAGTGTGGCCAAAAAATTATTTTAGAGTTTCTACATATATACAACATTATAAAGTTATATGGAGGAGTATGAACGCTAATTTGCATTGCATGGTGCCCACAATGATATTTATTCCGCACTATGAATTTGTATATTTTTATACTATATACAAAGTTAGTCATAATAAAGAGAAACGAAGAGCATCTCTCTCTCCATCGCATACCCCCCTGTACGCCCCTTTCACGTATGCACACAAAACTATCTCCAGGTCCTCTAAAAGTAAGGCCCCAGAAAATTCACGCATGTTTCATCTTTCTCTCGCGATATATGCAATGACGATCATTGTATTTGAAGCGAAAGCACGATACGTACATTGGACTTCAGAATCCACTCATTACGGTCACCATTTACGTTTAGTCGTTATTATACAGTCACGGGCTCACCGTACAACTCTGTATTTGCTCATGACATGACTAGTTGACCAGTTAAACGCTCCACGTGGCACCTCTAGTGTTGCATCACATTATCTCACTACCATCGTGCCCACCTGTCGACTTGTATCTACTCTACATCTACACTCTTATAAAATACATAAAATACACTCTTATAAAAAACAGAGTTGGTGATGATGGTGTGCCTGCCATCCTGCAATATAGGCCGTCCGATTTATATCTGATGGATAGGAAAGAAACTATGGCAATTTTGCAAAAAGGTGCCCACACACGTCTCCACATTTGCAAATAAGGCCTTCCCTCGTTCATCCTTTTCTCTCACAAGATAAACAAGTCATACAAATGCATCTTGATGTTACGTGCAACGCACGGGCATCTTGCTAGTAAGAATGAAAACAAACAACAACAAAATATTTGGACGGTGGTCCGAAGTCATGACCGCGGGCACAGCGGACAAGGTGGCCTTGTATTGGTATGCTGAGCCGTCTGTTTTAACACACATGAGCTGGTGTGGTGATTATACACACACGCACGCATGCACACGAACTGCATCCACGCAACACTCACACAAACACATGCACCCACGCACGCACGCAGCACTCACACGTACACACGCAGCCACGCACGCAACACTCACATGCACGCACGCAACACTCACACGCACACACGCACGCATGCATGCACACACCAGTACACCACACGACCAAAAGACACTCTCACGCTCAAGTGCTCAACCTACACGTGCATGCGCACACATCAGGCCCTGACAGACACATACACAACGAGGTGATTCCCGCGCATGGGTTGGAGCCTTGTCGCGCCTGCGTAAATTTGTGTTTATCTGACCTTTTGCCTATGTGAACTGACAGGTGGGATCCACAAGGAACGTGGTCAATTTAACTAGTCAACATGGCGCCACGCAGACTATTTGGCCGGTCAACAGAGTGCAATCCGATGCTGAACTGTGAGCAAGTGACCGTATAATCACCGCAAAACGTATATAGTGACCGTAATCAGCTTATTCTGATGTTCGGTGACCGTATTACGCTTTTCTCTCTGTAGGCCCTCCAAAACTACATCTCTACACGTTCTCGCATGTTACATCTAACAACTATGCAATACAGCACTACTACTACACTCTAACACAATAAATCATATGTGTTTTTAGTTTTACTAGATATCATATTGTTACTTATAATTATTCAGTTTGCATACATTAAATTGCCTTTGAAATGTATGGCCAGTATCATCTACCGCGCGGGAAAAATCCCGCCCTTTCCTGTTTAATCGGGTTTGTATCAATGGATCATGCGAAATAGCAAAACTATAGTACTATACAGTACTACAAGTGATAGTTCACTAGGCCGTCGTGTCGTCTACTCCTCCATCGTAAGAGTGGAGCGCTCGCTTTCATAAATCTTCTAGTCCCTTTCGCCGACATGTGGGACATCAAGCTACCGGGTCCACGTGCCATACCAGAATACAGTGTAGAGCAGCCAGGGTGAAGCACCCCAGTCATGGCGCCAGCGTAGTAATGAGCAATGAGGCGTCAAATCACAAAGCTGCACCTTTCCCGCAGTTAAGTTGGAGGGACGAAGCAACCATCATTTCACTCGTTGCTGAATCCGCTTCTCCCTCATCTTCTTCAACTTAACCACGTGTTGCTTCTGCCGTTGTTCTGCCTCATGTGGGACGCGGATCGGCTTGGTAAAGCACTGGCACGTGGGACCGCATGTTAGCAAACCGCCAGGACAACGTCCTCCGAAAATAAGAAGCCTAATCCTAGACTTACAAAGGGCTACGTAGCTGCTACGTATACTTTCCATCTAATCTATATATGCCCCCCTGATTTTCAGGTGGGGTGGGCCTAATCCTCTCCTTTAATCCAATCAAATAGTCCCACATCACATCAGTTCATAACTTTACGTAAACCATTACGTGGATGTAGCATTGCTCAAATAAGAAACCTCCCCCGCCATCCGCGCGGCAAAATCACCTCCTTTTTACTAATCTTGATTCTATAATTTTTTAGATCAATATATTTGAGATTTGTATAGATAGCACACAGGAGCAAAACCAAGTGGTACGGTTAAGGGCATCCACAATGTGTAGCCAAATGTGAAAATAGCTTTTGGTGTCGTGGGAACCATTGTGGACGGTGTTGCCAAAGCCAAAAAGATGGAACCAAAGCCCCCTGATTGATTGATTGAAGGAATAGAAAAATGCAACGTCTCTCCTCTTTCTCCCATGCTTGGACGCATGTAGTACAGTATAGAGCACAGAGTCTACTCCCCTGTCCCTTCTATCACAATTCACAAAGCAGTGAGGCGTCAAATCACAAAAGCACGGACGAACCATCCATCATTTCGCTCTTCGCTGACTCCGCTTCTCCATCGTCTTCTTCGAGAAACCATCTCACCGCACTAGTACTCCTAGTAGTACTAGTAAAGGACTTCCTAGATGCAAATAAGGCGGTTGTCTTGGCTTGCAGGCGGCACTTGCGAACGACTTACCGTGGTCTCCCTCAATGGTGTTCTCCGTCGAACGCACTTGGCCAAACCACCAAAAAAAGATATCGTCGACGTCACCGCAATGGGGAAGGAAGTCAAATATAGTTACTACCTCCATTTTTTTGTACACAAGGCCAGTATATCAAAATTACAATTTGCAAAGGGCCACTAACACTAATCGAGGCAAAATTGATGGGGTTAGCAACCAAGGACATTAATATCCCCTGCATGCATGCGGAAGTGAGAAGGTTGGTTTGCATGGCGCTGCATTAATCAAGCGATGAGGAGTGAGATGGTTAGCTCTTTGGTCTTTGGAGAAAACAATACGCATTAATTGACACATGAAATAAGGATTTGTATCGATTAAATCCCGCGAAGGAAAACCCCGCCTTTCTTTTTTAACACTAGTACTCCTAGTACGTACGTACTTATCCTGTTTGGGTCTAGGCCTTGCATTGCCAAACTTCACCACACATTTTTGCCAAGCTTGCCTAAAGTTTTCAAAATGAGAAGGAGGTACACTTGCGAACGGCTGTCGCGGTCGCACCGCACCCTCACAAGGTGGCTCCTGCACGCCGCGGTCGCACCGCACCCTCACACAGTCGCTCCTGCACGCCGCAAACCCAACCAAGGGAACGCACCCTCACTGACATGTGCTGTCGCATGTGAACAAACCAAACTCAGCCATCCTATCGCTGACACATAATTTTCGTTCATAGAATATGTTTATCCAACCGCATGTTGGGGAGTATCCGTACAGCCCGTGCGGTGGTCTGTTGGGGAAGAAGAAGAGGTGAGGAAGAAGGAAAGAAGGGCTAGGAGACGTAGGATATTCATCCAACCGCCTGAAATGGTAGACTGACCCAAGTCAGGCGACTTGCATAACAAATATATGTTTTTACACAGCAAAAGATCCATAAAAACAACAACATAAAGAAAAACTATCACTGCTCGCGGAAAGAGACGGCCTCGTCGTCTTTGGCTGCCGGCGCGAACCAGCCGTCGCTGCCGACGTGTGTCTCCGCACCGTGGTTGTCCTCGGCCTCCAGCTACTCGTTCAAGCGGAGCGTGCGGGCGCTCTGCATGGACGAGAGCACAACCCGGTTCAAGTCGAGGACGTCCGGTTCCGCCTGCAGGAGGGCCTCGATGGCAGCGGCATGCGCGCGCTCCGCGTCGAGTCGAACCTCCGCCGCCCGGTTCAAGTCCAGGACGTCCAGTTCTGCCTGTAGGAGGGCATCAATGAGAGTGGCATCCGCGCGCTCTGCGTCGAGTCGAGCCTCTGCCGCTCGGTTCAAGTCCAGGACATCCGGTTCCGCCTGCAGGAGGGCCTCGATGGCAGCGGCATCCGCGTGCTCCGCCTCAAGTTGAGCCTCCGCCGCCCGGTTCACATCCACGACATCTGGTTCCGCCTGCAGGAGAGCCTCGATGGCAGCGGCATGTGCACGCTCCGCGTCGAGTTGAGCCTCTGCCTCCCGGTCCTCCTTTAGTATCGCCATGTTGAACCGCTGGTCCGCCTGCATCATGGGGGACTCGGACGCCGGCACGAAGTCGACGTCCATCATCTCATACCCATCGGGGGCCTTCTGCGCCGCGACCTCCGCCATGAACATTGGATCGGCTTCCTCCTCCTCGTAGCTTGGCTCCAGAGAACTCGGGGATTGGCCCGCCGCAAAGCGAGCTTGGGAACGGAGGTCTGTGGCGCCGACCGCCGCCGCGATTTCTGCGCGGCGCTCCGGCGTCAGCATCTTGTAGTAAGTGATCTTGCGGCGCACCCTGGCTTTCCGGCGAACTAGGGGACGCTTGATGCGGGCTAGGGGATCGAAAGGTGGGGGAATGGGCTGGAGATTTGGTGTGGTTTTAGGGCAGTGGCTGGCGTAGGCCGAGCAGCGAAGGTTCTGGTGTGAATAGTGGTTCCGATGACGACTGATCAATCGGTTTTGACTGTACATCGCTCTTGTCGCGTTCACGTTGCAGCCCGGCACGCTGGACCCTCCACGTCGCTCACCGAATGGAACGCGCTTCGTCTTGCGTTTTCGCTCGCTTGTGGGACCGCAGTTGAGAGCAAACCGACGTCCCTCCCCCTCCCCCGCCTGCGTAATGTTAGAGTAATAATATGTGACCAAATGTTAGAGTAATAATATGTGACATGCAACTTACACAAATGTTAGAGTAATAATATATGACATGCAACTTACACAAAGCATACAGGGTCTAATGCGTTTTTTGAGGCTAACTTTGACCAAATGTTAGAGTAATAATATATGACATGCAACTTACACAAAGCATACGGTCAAATTCGTATGTGAAAGGAGTTTCCAATGATACAATTTTCACATTATACATCTCATGTACTATTAATCTTGTCAATAGTCAAATTGGAAACCATCTCGAGTACAAATCTAGGAGTACGTACGAATCTAACAATATTGATTGGGCGTTGTTGAATGTTGATACCTTTTTGATCAAAGTAGAGATACTTTGACTACACATAAAACTTATATGTAAACTAGAAAGGATAGGGGGAGTATATTGTACGTTCAAAAAAGAAACGAACATTGAATACCCTTTATATATGATTTGCGGATGCTATGATCACCGGTTCAAAATTTTGAATCCGCCTTAGGTATCACGTGCCCCCACTCGTTCCCTCTCGATTTCATCTCGGGGTCCGGAGATCTATTGAAAGAGGACTAGGGTGGGTACATGCGAATGATACTTGGCAGAATGTTCAAATGAGGCATGCTGGAGGATGGACTCGACTGGAGGGCGACATGATCGATGGAGAAGAGGGTTGAAGAGGAATGAGAAATAAGCAAACGCCACATGATTATACTTGAATGGCTCAAATAAACAATAAGTTGTCTTGCTTGGCCTACATAGTGAAAGGCCTAATGCGCAACGCGGAGCACTGACGCTCGAATATGGCCGGGAAAACAGGGAAACCGACATGTGGGGCACACCCGTCGGGACGACGTAGCGCAGACTAGTCCAATGGAGGAGCTGGCCCACGACATCCTCGCCACCGACAACCATTCATGTGGGTCGTTGGGGCCAACAATGGGGCACAGCTCCAGCACCGCCTCTGCACACGGCGACCGCGGTGAGAGACACGCTCATATCGTCGCTAGACACGGTCGGTTTCAGTGTGTCGAGGGTGGCGTTAGTGCTATGGCACGACCAACGGTATGTTTGGTTTGTGCCCAAGGTTGCCCCATCAAAGCATTGGGTAGCCAAAATTTTGGTTGAGGTATTGGTTGCCCATGATTTGGCCGACATTGGCAAGAAAAATGAACTAGAGTTGGCTAGAGTTCATTGGCATGCCAAAGAAATGGCAACCATCCAAACAAAGACCAATCTTTGGGTCATGAACAAAATTTTGGTTGAGGTATTGGTTGCCCATGATTTGGCCGACATTGGCAAGAAAAATGAACTAGAGTTGGCTAGAGTTCATTGGCATGCCAAAAAATGGGAACCATCCAAACAAAGACCAATCTTTGGGTCATGACCAAAATTTTGGTAAGGTTCACTTTGGCCACAATCCAAACACACCCCAACACCCGGCTCGTCGAGGATGCACGGGGCGCCGCGACGCGTCCGCGGAGTGGTGTAGCGCGGCCAACTGCATCCTCTGGACCTGAGACCATGCCAGGTCGTCTTGCTTTTTCAATGACATGCCGGGATCGCACGTGAGCAAAGGGCATCTCCAACGTTGCCACGACCGCAACTGACTACCCTGGCACACCAAAACCCTCGCGCCGTCGCGCGGTGCGTTCCCCGTTGGCGCCAGCTACCCGCATTCATGCCGTCCGTTCGTATGTCGTCGTTAAGAGGCTCGGTGCCCGAGGAACCAACCCCGGCGACTTAATGAGTAAGGTGGCGTGACACCAAATGAACTCTAGCATCAAGGTGGCATGTCATGCAAGAAAATGGAGATATGCAGTGCGTAAGTGAGTCGTGCACTTCGATGGCACCTAGTACTACGCAATATTTTTTCTCCTTGATGGCACGTGAATAGTGCATGTACTCAATGACAGAGCACGTGATGGTAGCCATGGACATGGTCGGCCCTTTTTGAAGAGAGTACTAATAAATAACTTTGATGTGTCCCGTCAACTCGCAGAACGACGAGAAGCTTGCTTACTACGCCTTCTCCCTCGCCAACGCGTGCACGGTGGCTCGCAGCATGAGGAGAAACTTTTGCTTACAAGCGGTGGACGTGCAGCAGTTCATTTGGTGTCAGATTGCCAAAAGTATTACTGTAGTACCATAATTATTGTTCGACTTCCAGAAGAGGAGAAGAGCCAAGCGCAAGGTCACCTACTAACCTAGTACAGTACTACTATAGCCAAAGCTGGTCCACCTTTTGAGAGCATGGTTAATTAATATAGGCGGCTCTTGCAGCGGCACATCATTTAGAGCAAGTACTCTCTTCGTAGGAACAAAGGAAGTGAAACAAAAGTTGGAGTGGATGCTAGATTGCCAATTAAAACATGATTACATAGGAAAAAAATCCTATAGCATTCTATCCTATGAATCAAACGACCAATGTAGGAAAATTATGAGGGGGGTCTCTCCGATAGTGTTCCTTGGCTCGCACCTAGCATCACGATGGTCGAACTTGGAGTCATTTATCTGGTACACGTGGCATCTCAGATCTGGACACAAGGTGACGCGACCTCTCACTTCCTCCGCTATTTGAAGCAGCGCGCCGGTGGAGGGCTAGCATACTCCAATATTAGGTTGGGTCTATGTGATGTGGCAACTTCATATACTAACTGGATGCTGGCTATACTACTACGGTACTCACACTCCAAGAAGTGACTCGAAAACCATTCATAAATTGAGTCTATGACATGCATTCGCAACTTAAATGTACCATTCATTACATACAACAAGTCATCAACACACAACGACAACGAGAATACATGTTGGATTATAGATTATTTCCAACAAAATGGAGATATGCAATGGAGATTATTTCCAACGACGCGGGAAATCTAGCATCAAGGTGGTGTGTCATGCAAGAAAATGGAGATATGCAGTGCGTAAGTGAGTCGTGCACTTCGATGGCACCTAGTACTATGCAATATTTGTTTCTCCTCGATGGCACGTGAATAGTGCACGTACTCAATGACAGAGCATGGGATGGTAGCCATGGACATGGTCGGCCCTTTTCGAAGAGAGTACTAATAAATAACTTTGATGTGTCCCGTCAACTCGCAGAATGACGAGAAGCTTGCTTACTACGCCTTCTCCCTCGCCAACGCATGCGCGGTGGCTCGCAGCACGAGGAGAAACTTTTGCTTACAAGCGGTGGACGTGCAGCAGTTCATTTGGTGTCAGATTGCCAGAAGTACTACTGTAGTACCATCATTATTGTTCGACTTCCGGAAGAGGAGAAGAGCCAAGCGCAAGGTCACCTACTAACCTAGTACAGTACTACTATAGCCAAAGCTGGTCCACCTTTTTAGAGCATGGTTAATAAATATAGGCGGCTCTTGCAGCGGCACATCATTTAGAGCAAGTACTCTCTTCGTAGGAACAAAGGAAGTGAAACAAAAGTTGGAGTGGATGCTAGATTGCCAATTAAAACATGATTACATAGAAAAAAATCCTATGGCATTCTATCCTATGAATCAAATGACCAATGTAGGAAAATTATGAGGGGGGTCTCTCCAACAGTGTTCTTGGGCTCGCACCTAGCATCACGGTGGTCGAACTTGGAGTCATTCATCTGGTACACGTGGCATCTCAGATCTGGACACAAGGTGACGCGACCTCTCACTTCCTCTGCCATTTGAAGCGGCGCGCCGGTGGAGGACTAGCATACTCCAATATTAGGTTGGGTCTATGTGATGTGGCAACTTCGTATACTAACCGGATGCTGGCTATACTACTACGGTACTCACACTCCAAGTAGTGACTCGAAAACCATTCATAAATTGAGTCTATGACATGCATTTGCAACTGAAATGTACCATTCATTAAATACAACAAGTCATCAACACACAACGACAACGAGGATACATGTTGGATTATAGATTATTTCCAACAAAACATTCTAGCAAATACTAAAGTTTTCATCACACAACAAATAACAAGCAATGAAATGAACTTCAACTCAACCAATCCTCGGCGTTGGAAACGCTTGCTTTGAACCATAGGTGCTCTGGGAAGGGCCAGCTATTGTCAATATCGAGAGTAATGCAGGACTAATCATCCAGGCTGAAGCGGCATATATCAGGACCAAGGTAGGGAACCACCGAAATGTCTGAGGTATAGATATAGTTGCTTCTCATAAACGGTAGTAACGTTGTGTCAACAGCAGCTGGATCGCCTTTCACCATCATTGGATAGTTTGGTTCAAGGAAGAGTGAGTTTGCTCCAAGACTATCAATACTGAACCAGGGAGAAGGTGTTGGCGCTAGCACACTAGTATCTGTCATGAATACCATGCAACGGTGTTGGAATAGGTCGGGAGAGGGTGACCATGGGAGACAACACCTGCTTCCTCAGTAGTAACAGTCTGAGTGCACTGTATACAGACAAGAAGAGGTGATCCATCAGAATTAGTTGCCAGGCGCCACTGAGTATATAAGTTCCGCTCCTCCTCATGCTCGTGATCATCACCATCGTCATCTCCCCCTTGCTTATAAAATTTTTCAAGTATAGGTGGTGGAATGTTCACAGGACGTTGGAAACACAAGAAGAAGGTTAATTAGTAAAGGGAAACTTGCTAACCCGCATGCATGTGGATGAAACAATTATAATTACGGTGGAAGACAAACGTACCGAAACTACGAGGATCCCATGCAAAAACAGTCCACGAGTGGTGGCAGCAAACACAAGATCCTCGTATTCAATTGCATCACAGTACACATCCGTGTATAGAAACTGATTTTTGAGCAATATCCATCCAGTCGAACCACGAAGGATGGCAACAAGCTTGTCGAAGATAGCAACAACTTGATAGTTCTTGTAATTCCAAGAGCGGTTGGGAACTCGAAAAATTGCTATCTTCAGTAGACGACAGTCACCATGATCGTATTTGAACGTACGTAGATCATCTATGTGCTCAACCTCAGGGCACTCGGAGATTTTTGGAAGTGGAATCCGCTGACGAGTGTACACATTCACAAGTTCCCACTTGCAATTGTACCCAATATAAACAACCCAATCTCCATTTGCGCCAGCCCAGGACTTACCCTTAAGCGATGGCATCTTGACATCACACGTATCATTATCAAGCGGCATCAACTTGCACAAGGCGAGGCCTCCGTCGTCCGCGCCCATGCGAACAGGCTTATAGCGAAGGAGATAAGGGAGATCAAACCGCTCCTGGACCCATGGGTTCCTTGTAATGATGTTATTAGTTGAGTCGAGAATGGTCTTGAACGAACCTGCCATGCTAGCCGAGGTGATGACGTCGCACCGATCAATGAGTTCCCCCACCACGTCATCTTTCAGATCGGGGCAAGAATAATGGGGTCGTTTCCGGCTTGTTCCCTCCATGGAGAAGACGATCGAACAATGGCAGAAGGAAGGGTGAAGGCAAATGGAGGAGGGAGGAAGAGCGTGCGACAGCAGTTCCAAATCGAGAGGGAAAGGCGAAGATTCGGTGGACGGTTGCTAGTTTGCCACGGTACACGAAGAGGCGCCCGGGCCTACACGTCCTTTCGGAAATTGTACAAAAGGACTCGCCGTCGTCTCACTGACATGCTGGAACGGGACCACATGTCAACGAAACATCGTGTGTAATTTTTTTTGCAAAATGCGATCTGGCCGCGTTGGCCCGAGGTGCCGCATTATTTCTCGACTTTATTTTTTTAATGGTGTGCCGTTCAATTTTGAAGCACGACTAACTGGTACTGTTTGCAGAGAAAATATAAACTACTCTACCACTACTCCACCTCTAGTACTAGTAGTATAAAAAAGATATATAGGCTGGAGCTTCAGAGCTTTCTTTCTAAGGGCTGCTCACTTGCTTCTCACACTATCACCCTCTCTCCAGATCTAAAAAGACGGCCTCTCTCTCCCTCCTCACCGGTGGTCACAGATCCGCCGGGGTAGAAAAGGACGTGCAGTGTTGACACACTCGTCGTCGGCGAGCGAGGTCACGCACTGACGACAAGGCCATCCTCTCAGACCTAGCGCCCGCGCAGGATGGCCTCCGTCCCCAAGCTCGCTGTCGTAGTACGTGTGGAGGACGATGACCACGAGCGAAGCCACTTCCTGCCGACCCTCAGGTATGCTACCTCTTTTCGAACCATACCCTTGTTCTATTGCCCCATCTGCCATGTCGCTGCATGTGGATCTTTTTCCACTCCACCATCTTCCCAATTTGGTATCCTCTGCTCTGCTGGTCACGCAGACGAAAACCTTAATTTTCACTATTAGAGGAAACCCTACTTCATGCAGACTAATCCATGTCTGGGTTGAATAAGGAAAGGAAGGGAGACTGTACTGTCCAAGAGAGTAGGCATCGAACCCGCATCTAGGTTGAGAAGGGGAAAGTCAGTAGCTAAGGAACGAGTCTTGTGTCTCTTGGTTGAAGAAGGGTAGAAAGGCATGACAACGCAATAGAGAATGACCAGGTCGATCGGTTTGTTGTCCTCACATAGGAAAAAGGTGGCTAAACATAACAAAAATGGGACGTAATCCACATATGTTGCATGGATATTTGTTGCTCTGGGCAACCATACCTCCCTCACCACTCTATGCGTCCGTGGAGATACATCGTACTGGTGCGCCCACTGTCCGAATGGGCCTCGCATGCTCTTAGTCTAACTTTTTTGCTGTTAGTATAACGCCAGCAGTCAAGTCAAGCAATGCTACTGCTAAAGTGATGCCACATGTAACTAATGCCGCACTCAGTCTAATGCCACCGATAAATTTAAGTAATGCCATTTAATGTCACTGGATTATTTCAGGGTTAGCTGTTGATTGTGGATGTATTAAAGATTTTTCAACTAAGGCATTCTAATGATGTTGCACAGCCAGTATACCAATGATGAAACTTGTTACTACCTTCATATTTTTGCACTGTTAATGCTTATAGATTACATACCTCACTTTCATGAGATAAGTTAATTTTTTTTGTATAGTGTCACCAAAATGCCAAGGCGCTGATGTCATTTTATTTTGGTTAAACTGCACAAAAAATACCTCACATCATGATGTAATGTTCATTATGTTATCGGAGGAGGTCTGTAAGTTTGTCTCTAATGCCTGTCGACTACATACCTGACATCATGATGTAATGTTAAGTCATTTCCTTTTGTACAGTGTCACTGAATTGTCAAGGCGGTGATGGCATTTTATTTCAGTTGAACTGCACAAAATATGCTTAAAAGAAGAGGAAAGGTCAGGAATCGATCATTCTTTCAGAAAGAACTATATATGCCTTTCTGACATCAGCCTTTGTTGCCTTATTTATTCCTTCAAAAAGGTGGTTAGAAACAGTCTTGCTACCTTTTCCCATTAAGAAATTGGAATGCTTATATCTGTGAGTCTATGCTTCAACTAGTGCCACTTTTATAGTAATCACACTTTCAATATCTATGCAAACAGGGATGCTCGAGTTTAGTGGAACTGCACAAAAAGTCCAACTGGTTCAACATTAGGAGCATGTTTTCTCCCAAACCTTTATATCCAATTGGTGGCACTATGAGCTGTTCATTAAGAAGGTACATGGTTTGCTACTATCTTGCTACTCTTTTTGTACTGTCATTAGATAGTAATACTACTGGTTTGCATGTGAATTTATTGGCAGGGTGGACCTACATTGGAGGTGCAGGACATGATTCAATGACTGGATGCTCAATTTCGGTTGTATCGATTTCACCTCTTCCATCACTGCGAACATGGATATCCTTGGTCTGATGAAGAATAGGCGCTATATTTTCTGCTCTGAACAAGCAAATCAATTCAGTATGAAATTGTCCAGGGGAAAACATGACTGTATCAAATTGTCCAGTGCAAAACATGACAGATCTAAGCGGAAGAGACATGTTTAAACCAAAAATACAAGGTGGGGTATATGTTTACTAGCTGCTTGATATTTGTGCAGACAGAGATGTCTGCCCGTTGCTATTTAGCAAACACACAAAGTGACCGCAATTTTGGTTGAACTGCACAAGAGAATAGTATAGTCACTGCATGCAGTGCCATTTGAAAATAGACACAGAAAGATTGGATAGTCACTTCATGGACTGTAGAAAAGTAGTACTGTACTATTTATTGGCCAACACTAGGTGCTTCATTGCTTTGGTCTGATTATACAATGGGCATCATTTTGCCTAAGTTAAAGTTTGTATTCCGAAAATAGTCTCGCCGTGTGATCAAGAGAAGACCAAATCATATTGCAGTGGATGTTCCTCCATCATGTGTGGTTCATTCCCATGGTTCCAGCTGTTGGTGAAACCACTTACGTTAGCAAGAGGAATTGTAGACTTCACAAACAAATTTGTCATTCAGTCTGTACTGAATGTTGGCCAAGAGAAGCATCCATGTTAGTAGGAAGAACATATGTTTTTTCTAGATCTTTGCTTTTGGAGCTACATATTTGTATATGATCTGTGAATCATTGAGATGCATTAACATGTTGACCTTATGTATGGGAATCGTACTAGTTGGTTTTAGTTGTGGCTGATCTTTGCTTTTGGAGCTACATATTTGTATATGATCTGTGAATCATTGAGATGCATTAACAGTTCCTTATATCTGTTTGCTCAGTGTTTACAAGTTACCGATCGATCACTAGCTAGCCTACTAATGCGCTCCTGGCTGTTTTAGTTGCGACGCAAGACCCGAAGTGGCAGTTTTTTGAATAAAAATGCCTACCTCTGAAGAAACTAACAAGCTGCTCTGAAGAAAATGCCATGCGAATCTGAAGAAACTGCTAGCAAAAACGTTCGCAAATGCCTTCTCTCCCAGCTAAAGTTCATCAATTAATGCCCTCGGCTGCGACTCGTTGCATGCTGCTCCGTGTACTGGCTGCGAGCGATTTTGAGTGCCCGCATGCAGCCGGCCGTAATTAAGGCAGCTAACTGATGCGAAAAAAGATGCGCTTTAATTGTTGCGGGCCTTTTAAATCCGTGGAATCATTATTGACAAGGAGGGAGATTATTCGAGTGCACTCGTTTGACCGTAATGCCGGCGTGCGACCCAGCACGGACGGGACGGGACGGCACAGTCAGAATTTTAGTTTCTCTAGTTTTCCACGGCAAGCTGGCGCGCTAAGCCATGCCTGCTTCATTATGCATTGAATTCCGATGACCATCGCGCTACCTTCCGCTTACAAGTACTGTTTCTCGGCCTTCTATGGTGGCACCGTGACCCAACTCGCCCTATCCTCATAAGCCCCCACCAGCCCGACGTTGCTCGCCACTTATCCTCGCTCTCGCCACGTCCGCCATGCCCCCGCCCGTCCATGATAGGCGTGGCCGGAGGTGGTCACCGCCGGAACTAGTGTTCGGTTTTTCACCGGAAGGCGACGGAGGGAGGAGGCATTCTATCGGTCTTTAGATGGCAATGCGGAGATCGAGGACTTGTTGGAGCGTGACCGCCTGGCAGAGGAGCAGGAGTTGTTGGAGCACGACCGCTTGGCAGATGAGCAGCGTATCACCGATTTGCGCCGCCAGCGGGACATGGAGCAGCAGCGCATCGACGCTCTGAGTCGCGAGCAGAGCGCCCGCACGTGGGCAAACTACATGGAGGCCGGCGCCCGGCAAATAGCCCTGGAGGCTGTCAGGCACGCACGCGTTCGCGACGCTGATTTTTACTACCAACTCGTCAAGTGGGTTTCCCTCTTAGAAGCCGAAGCTTCGGTGGACCACGCCAGCATGGAAAGGGCCAACGCGCTCGAGCAACGCGCCCTATTGCACCTCTGGCAAGTCCGAGGCGAGGCAGAGGACGCCGGTGCCAGCGTTTAGCGTGTGCCGCAGATGCCGGTCGGCATCGTCTAGTTAGCTAAGAGTAAGTTAGTACTTGTACGCTACTAGAGTATTAGTGGAAGTAGATAGTTAACTTGGCTATGATGGTTGTCAACGTGGAAGTTCAGTACTCTATATGTGGATCAGACCTGTTACTTTGCTCTGAATGTTGAACTTTCTGTTTGAACATATGGAATGGGCTGTTATTTTTTTAAATGTGTTGTATTTGTCCTCCACGGATTTAGAGGCTGACTTGTGGGCCTACCAAGTTGACGCGTACACAACCAGGAGATGATTGTACGTGGAGAGGATGACAGCAGGGACCCGCCAAGGTCATGGCAGTACGCAAGCAAAGTGCCTCCTTATTTCAATCCAATAAAAAAATGGCTCCTCGTAATGGATTTCTGACATCTGGGTCCCATGCCATTGTCAACGTAGTCAATAAACGAGAGAGTTGCACAACGAGCGGCTGACATCAGGGACCCAGCAGCTCGCCTAGTTATTTTTGTTTTGGGTTAATTTGATAAATGCCACTCCAAATCTGGTGTTTCTAAGAAATGCCATTGCAATTTCCAAACTTTGAAAAATGCCATTTCATGCCATCCCCAGTGGCATTTTTCAAAGTCTGGAGTGGCGTTTTTCAAAGTTAGCAAATTGCAGTGGCGTTTTCCAAAGTTTGCAAAAATTGCAGTGGCATTTTTCAAAGTTTGGAAATTGCAGTGGCATTTTTATGAATCGCCATATTTGTTGTGGCATTTATCTAATTTGTTTTTTGAGACGGAAGAAGGGTGTCAACTGGGCTGTGCGGGGCACTCTCGCATGTCTAGACAGCCTTCTCTTTTATGTTTACCACAGACCAGCCCAGTAGTTTTTTTTTCTTTCTGAAAATGGCTAGCCTAGTTTTTTTGTGATTTGCCAAGTAAGTCGCTTTGTCAGGCCTATTGGGCTGCAAATCTTTCAAGACGAGGAGAGCTTCATTCGGCTGGACGAGAAAATGGCCTATCAGTAATGAGAAATGGGTTGTACATTTTTAAAACACATCAAACCGGCAATTACTTTCAAATTCTTTTTTTAATTTCAAGATTTTAAATTGCATTAATTTTTATGCGTGGACAATTTGTTGGATTTTATATTGATATACATTTATTTTTAAAATCAGTTTGAATGTGACTCGAAATTTCGGGATTAAAAACAGTTCGGACCGCACCGAAATATGCAACATTTCGTATATTTTTTTAACCGTGGCCACAATATGGGCTGTAATGCTAACAAAAAGAATATGGGCTCCAAAAAAACCTTCTGAATTAGCAAATGGGCTGTAAATTATTAGAAATAATGGCAGATGGGTTGTATGCTGTTTTCCACAGATTTGAGGCTTTCCTAAAAAAAGGTTGACGCACAAGCAGTGACTGTTGGATGTCCATCCAACGGCCGTCGTGCTTCTTCAATCTCTGCTCTTCCTGCTCCAGCCGCTCAAACAAGCGCCGGCGGGACTGCCTGCTCCCTCCTCCCCGCGGTCGGCTGTGCTGCCGCGCAGGCTTCACCGCCCCACCGTACTCCCATCGCTGGCCTAGCCATCCCTCTACTCACCCACTCCTATTGTTATTCTCCGGCGATGGCAGACGAACCAGTAAACCCTCGTATAGTCGTACTCCCCTCCGCGTGGGAAACAACTGCCGAGTCTTCCCTGCCTCCATGTCGTTCCCTTCCTAGGCCTCGCCGTCGTCCACCGCCCTGGTGCTCCCGGCGCGGCCTGGTCAATGTGGTCAACAACCGACATGCATCTGAAGTGGACTGTACGTGGAGAGGCTGACAGCTGGGTCCACGGCCGCACGCAAGGAAATGCCTCCTTATTACGCGCAAAATAATGATTCCTCCACCTGACATCTGGGACCCACCGAAAGGGCCTCTCTATTTCGCGAAAAAAATGTTACCGCCGCTGACAGCTCGGACCCACCAGCTATATCTTCGCACGCAAGGAAGTGCGTCCTTATTACGCACAAAAAATGAATACTCCCCCTGCTAGCTGGGACCCAGTATAGTGGCAGGCTAACTTGTGGGCCTACTAAGTTGACGGGGACGGAGGGCTTTGTCAACTTAGTCAATATGCACGATTCTAGCTCCAGTGACCGTATGATGTCCATCCAACGGCCGTAGTGCTTCTTCAACCTCTGGTCTTGTTGCTCCGGCTGCCCAAAGCAGTGCCGGTCGTGCCGCATGCTCCTGCCTCCTGTGGTCGGCTGTGCTGCCACGGAGAACTCACCGCCCCCTACTATTCCCACCGCTGGCCAGGCCCTGCGGCGACGGCAGCCTCACACCGCAGCCGAACCAGTGAACCCTCGTACTCCTCTCCGCGTGGGCTTCCACTGCCGGGTCTTCCCCGGTTCCGCGTCATCCCCTTCCTAGGCCTCGCCGTCGTCCACCGCCCTGGTGTTCTCGGCGCGGCGTGGTCAACGTGGTCAAGGAATGGCTTCCATCGGACGTGGACTGTACATGGAGAGGCTGACAGCTGGGTCCACAGCCGCAGCAAGGAAGTGCCTCCTTATTACGCGCAAAATAATTATTCCTCCACCTGACAGCGGGGACCCACCGGACGGGATACCGTATTTCGCGAAAAAAACGTTTCCCCCTGACTGCGGGGACCCACCAGCTACATCTTCGCACTCAAGGAAGTGCGTCCGGGTAAAAAAAAACGATTCGCCCCCCTGACTGCTGGGACCCACCAGCTACATCTTCGCAGGCAAGGAAGTGCCTGACAGTCGGGACCCACCCGGTCGAAGCGTACGTAGCATTGTCATTCTGGTCGCGAACGTGTACGTACATACTGGTCGATGTAGGGGCACGCACATGTCGTAGTAGAGGCGCGCACGTAGCATGTACACGTACGTACAGCGGCCAGTGTGCAAGAAAGAAAATACGGCCACATACGTACATACGGGCAGGGTCTCGAATGCCTACTCGCGCATACGTACGGCCAGGGCTCGTGTACATGGCTGGGTCGGAACGGAGAAACAGCGTCATCGTCGTGTTCATGGGGAGCCAACCGGCTCGGTCGGAACGGAATGCCTCGTCGTGTTCATCGGGAGGGCTTGGACGGAACAGCCGATGGAAATGAGGCCTGGCGTACCGCAGAACGGAGGAAACGGCCTTGTGTTCGACCAGCCACGTTTGAAACGGGATCATGTTCATCGGGAGGGGTCTGGCGTACCGCAAAACAGAGGAAACGGACCTCCTACGGTCGAAACGGGGGTCCTGTTGATCGGGAGGGGTGTGGCGTACCGCAAAACGGAGGAAACGGACTTGTGTTGGAGCGCTGCGGTCGAAACGGGGGTCCTGTCCATCGGGAGGGGTGTGGCGTACCGCAAAACGGGACTCCACGGGATACTGTTCATCTCCACCGTCGACCCCCTCCAGCCTCCACGGGCTACTGTTCATCCACCGTCGACCTCCTCCAGCCTCCACCTGCGACTGTTCATCCACGGGCTCCTGTTCATCCAGCCTCCACCACGCGCTACTCCACCGGCTACTGTTCAACCAGCCCTGTCCACGGGCTCCTATTCAACCACCCCTCCACAGACTACTGTTCATCCAGCCCTCCACCTTCTACTATTCATTCTGCCCTCCACGGGGTGGTCCTGTTCATCCTGCCCTCCACGAGGTCCTGTTCATCCAGCCCCAACCGGCTCGAACGATCAAGGTCCTGTTCATCCAGAGGCAACACCACGGGGTCCTGTTCATCCACCCCCACGGGGAACTATTCATCCAACCCCCCCCCCCCCCCCAGCAACGCTCACTGTTCATCCAGAGGCAGCATCGATCGACTTCAGTTAGCAGCAGTAGCGAAGGAATCGCTCGATCGAGTTCAGTTAACAGCCATCGATCGATCGCTCGGGTTCAGTAACGCGTAGCCTGCAGTGCAATCACTCGGGTTCAGTTAGAGCCCAACACCTCGGTCGGGTTCAGTTAGAGCCCAACACCTCGCACCCACGTGCGTGCGTGTACGAGAGAAACGCGCATCGCTCGGCCCCGACCACCCACCGTAACAACACCCCGATATTTTCCTCGCCCTCGCTTCTACCACGGGCTTTTCCGTCATGGACGGCCGAAAGAATGTCATGCAGTTGCATCTCCGGCCTGCCCAGGACGAAAAGCCCATTTTCTGTCATGATTTTTTGTCATAGAAGTAGGACCCCACCACATCTATGATGATACCGGGTTTTGTCACAATTATCGTCATAGAAGTGTCATAAGTATGACAGAAAAAAAATTTCGTTCGGCCCAAAATGTCACGGATGTGTCTTTTTTTGTAGTGTTTATATCATATTGCTTGATTTTATCCCTCTACATCATGTCATCTTGCCTAATGCGTTACTCTGTTCTTATGAACATAATACTCTAGATGCATGCTGGATAGCGGTCGATGTGTGGAGTAATAGTAGTAGATGCAGAATCGTTTCGGTCTACTTGTCGCGGACGTGATGCCTATATACATGATCATGCCTAGATATTCTCATAACTATGAGCTTTTCTATCAATTGCTCGACAGTAATTTGTTCACCCACCGTAAATTATGCTACCTTGAGAGAAGCCACTAGTGAAACCTATGGCCCCCGGGTCTATTTTCCATCATATTATTTTCCTATCGACTAGCTATTTCTATTGCCGTTTATTTTGCAATCTTTACTTTCCAATCTATACAACAAAAATACCAAAAATAATTATCTTATTATCTTTATCAGATCTCACTTTTGCAAGTGGCCATGAAGGGATTGACAACCCCTTTATCGCGTTGGTTGCAAGGTTCTTGATTGTTTGTGTAGGTACAAGGTGACTTGCATGTAACCTCCTACTGGATTTATACCTTGGTTCTCAAAAACTGAGGGAAATACTTACGCTACTTTGCTGCATCACCCTTTCCTCTTCAAGGGAAAACCAACGCATGCTCGCACGCATCCTGTCGAACCTGCACGGCGGACTTCTCGCACTCATCCCGTCTAATCAAACAGCTGCACGCACGCCACCGAGTATGGTTAAATTTTGGCATGGTAAATATAATACAACCCTTTGCGATATTAACGTGTCAGCTTTTTGTTTCAAAAAGGACTTCGTTGGCTACTAATGTGTGCGCCTCTTCTCAAACTGGACGATTTTTTTACCATGGCATATATGTGCCATGTCATGAAACCATGCCAAGTTTCATGTTTTTTGGGTGACTTTTTTATTTACTGGGATTTAAAACCGAGATTCTCATTGTTTCAGGACGACGACAAGTTTGTAATTCATTCTCCTTCCTTAAACAAGACCTAAACATGCACCCAATGACACATGTACGATTTCCCACCCATTTTGCTTCACTGGAGCATGTGGTTGTAGTTCAAATTTGAATTATGGACTACATTAAATGCATAGAAAACTTAGTAATTAGTAATATATACAATTGCCAAACGTACCCTGAACAGTTTCAAATTTCAGCCCGACACTCCTGTTATTCTATGTTGCCTGTAGAAAACAAAGTTCAAGGCGAGAAGAGGCATCGATTATCGTTTTGCCCACAAGAGGGGCATGTTTCCCTACCGGAACCACGAGGGTTGCGACAGGCTCCGGTTTGTAAAAGGCTTGTAATATAGCTTCGCCCAAATTGGACAATTATATATACCATGTAGTGACACCATGCCAAGTTTCATGATTTCCTGGTGAGTTTTGGATTTACACACATTTAAAAACCGAGATTCGCAATGTTTGTGGCCAGGCCAGGACGGCGAGATGGTTGAATTCATTCCCATTCGTTCCATGGGACCAAACATGCACCCAAAGGAAACATGTACGTTTTTTCTAGCCATTTTGGTGCACTGGAGCATGTATTTGTAGTTCGGATTTGAATGATGGACATTAAATGCCTAGAAAACTCAATTAATGAATAAAAAGGTCAAACGAACCCTGAATAATTTTTCAAAATTCAGCGCAAATCTCCAGTTGCCCCGTGTCGTGTGTAGAAGAAAATACGAGGCTAGAAGAGGGAGTGATTATCGTTTGGCCCACAAGGGGACACGTTTCCCAATCAAAACCACGAGGGTTCTTGCGACAGGCTCCGTTTGTAAGAGCTTTGTAATAAAGCTTGGCCCAAATTGGCAATGTTTTACCACGACATATATGTGCCATGACGTGACACCATGCCACCTTTGATGACTTTCTGGTGAGTTTAGGATTTATGGGGACTTAAAAACCGAGATTCGAAATGTTTGAGGACGAGCCAGGACACCGGTACGGTTGTAATTCGTTCCCATTCCTAGCATGAGACCTAAACATGCACCCAAGGACACATGTATAATTTTTCTAGCCATTTTGGTGAACTGGAGCATGTATTTGTAGTTTAGATTTGAATTATGGACATTAAATGCCTAGGAAACTCAATTAGTGTATAAAAAGGCCAAACGAACCCTGAATAAGTTTAAATTTTAGCACGGATATCATGTCGTTCCATGTTGCCCATGGAAGAAAATACAAGGCGAAAAGAGACAGTGATTACATTTCGCCCACAAGGGGAACACGTTTCCCTATCAGAACCACGAGGCTTCTTTGAGAGAAGCTCCAGTTTTTTTAAGAGGTTTGTAATATTGCTTGGCCCAAATTGGACAATGTTTTTACCACGACATATATGTGCCATGACGTGACACCATGCCACCTTTGATGACTTTCTGGTGAGTTTGGGATTTATGGGGACTTAAAACCCGAGATTCGAAATGTTTGAGTACGAGCCATGACACCAGTACGGTTGTAATCCGTTCCCATTCCTGGCATGGGACCTAAACATGCACCCAAGGACACATGTAAAAAATTTCTAGCCATTTTGGTGAACTGGAGCATGTATTTGTCGTTCAGATTTGAATTATGGACATTAAATGCCTAGGAAACTCAATTAGTGTATAAAAAGGCCAAACGAACCCTGAATAAGTTTAAATTTCAGCACGGATATCCTATCGTTCCATGTTGCCCGTAGAAGAAAATACAAGGTGAAAAGAGGTAGTGATTACGTTTCGCCCACAAGGGGGACACGTTTCCCTATCGGAACCACGAGGCTTGTTTGAGAGAAGCTCCGGTTTGTAAGAGGCTTGTAATAAAACTTGCGCCACAATGGACGAAAAAATTCCTCGACATATAAGTGCGACGTCGTGACACCATGGCAGGTTTCACGATTTTCAGCTTAGTGTTGGATTTACGGGGATTTAAAAACCGAGATTCTTCTCACGAAATTTTTTCAAATAGCACATGGTTCACTCACGAAAGTCAATATTCAATGAAAACTTCGTAGAAACCATATTTTAAAGTTTCATAAAAATCTGGAAAAAAATGTTGGATGTCAAGAAGGAGATGTTTTATTGCGACACAAAATTTCAAGTTGAAAAACATTACGAGATGTGAGCTATGAAAAAGATAAATTCCGCCCTGAATAGTGACATTACTATTCGGCACTATTCAACACTGATTTTGTCTTTTTCATAGCTCACATCTCTTAATGTGTTTCAACTTGAAATTTTGTGTGCCAATAAAACATCATCCTCTTAACATCCCGCATTTTTTTAAATTTTTTTGAAACTTCAGAACATCTTTTTCTCGTGGTTTTCACAGGTTTCCACCGAATGTTGGTTTCCGTATGATATCCCCCCACCCGCTGCGTGCGCGATCCGAGTCCTGTGTTCTGACTGGCCAGAACCCAAACCCCGCGGATCGTATGTGTGCACCATTGGATGCTCCCAAATCGAACGGCAACCCTGAGCCCTTTCGACAGCACATGTAGTACATGGGTAAGCACTGTGCGCATGCGTCGTGTAGCTCATGCTTCCTTCTCTACTAGGTTTTCATTCAAAACAGGCTACCGTTTCTCGCCACTCCTCTCATTGGTTTCCCGCCTCTTCTCCCAGATATGCATGATGTAGATGTTCGTTTAATTCTTATAGTTCATCTCATCCAAAATCAGTTAGTTTTATAAAAAAACTATTTTAAGATTCATAGAATTGTGCATTGTAAAGGTAAAAACAAAAGGTGATAATTCATTTAAAAAAGGTTTGGGCAATTAAGATATGGAAGATTCTAGAAAACAAAGGAGAATGCTTGTGTTTTGAGGTTTGTGCATTATGCTTAAGTTCAACCATGGAGTCTTCTAGATTGTACATGTGGCAGAATCTGGTGGAATGTAGATGATATCCAACGGCCAGTAGTGCTCGAATTTGCCATCTCTGTACCGTCAGATTGGCTTCATCCAACGAGCAGCTTTCATAGTTATTCGCACACTATATGGGTGTATAGATGTATAGATATATATTGATGTGTCCCATGCTAGACAAAATAAAGTTTGAGTGCATGCGTGGGACGACCCCCCTGTTGGGGATCATTGCAAAAATCAAAAAAAAAATCTACGCATCACCAAGATCAATCTATGGAGAGACTAGCAACGAGATAAAGGGGAGTACATCTTCATGCCCTTGAAGATCGCAATGCGGAAGCGTTACAAGAACGCTGTTGGTGGAGTCGTACACGCAGCGATTCAGATCGCGGTCGATTTCGATCTAAGCGCCGAACAACGGCGCCTCCACGTTCAACACACGTACAGCTCGGGGACGTCTCCTCCTTCTTGATCCATCAAGGGGAGAGGAGAAGTTGAGGGAGAGCTCCGGCAGCATGACGGCGTGGTGGTGGAGCTTGCAGTTCTCCGGCAGGGCTTCGCCAAGCACTACGAAGGAGGAGGAGGAGGTGTTGGCGAGGGAGAGGGCTGCTCCAGGGGAAGGGTGCGGCAGCCCTCCCGCCTCCCCTCTATTTATAGGGGCAAGGGAGAGGGGGGGCGGCCCCCTCCAGATGGATCTAGAGGGGGGCGGCGGCCAAGGGGGGAGGCTTGCCCCCCAAGCCAAGGGGGCGCCCCCTTTAGGGTTTCCCCCCAAACCCTAGGCGCATGGGCCCTAGGGGGGTTTGGCGCCCAGCCCACCTAGGGGCTGGTTCCCCTCCATATTCAGCCCATAGGGCCCTCCGGGGCAGGTGGACCCTCCCGGTGGACCCCGGGAACCCTTTCGGTGGACCCGGTACAATACCGATAAACCCCTGAACACTTCTGGCGACCGAATAAGGACTTCCCATATATAAATCTTTATCTCCGGACCATTCCGGAACTCCTCGTGACGTCCGAGATCTCATCCAGGACTTCGAACAACATTCGGTAACCGCATACTAATTCCCATAACAACTCTAGCGTCACCGATCCTTAAGTGTGTAGACCCAACGGGTTCGGGAACCATGCAGACATGACCGAGACATCTCTCCGGCCAATAACCAATAGCGGGATCTGGATACCCATGTTGGCTCCCACATGTTCCACGATGATCAAATCAGATGAACCACGATGTCGGGGATTCAATCAATCCCGTATACAATTCCCTTTGTCTACCGGTATGATACTTGCCCGAGATTCGATCGTCATTATCCCTATACCTTGTTCAATCTCGTTACCGGCAAGTCTCTTTACTCGTTCGTAACACATCATCCCGTGATCAACTCCTTGGTCACATTGAGCTCATTATGATGATGTCCTGCCGAGTGGGCCTAGAGATACCTCTCCATCACACGGAGTGACAAATCCCAGTCTCAATTCGTGCCAACCCAACAGACACTTTCGGAGATACCCGTAGTGTGCCTTTATAGCCACCCAGTTACGTTGTGACGTTTGGCACACCCAAAGCATTCCTACGGTATCCGGGAGTTGCACAATCTCATGGTCTAAGGAAATGATACTTGACATTAGAAAAGCTTTAGCAGATGAACTACACGATCTTGTGCTATGCTTAG
The DNA here is from genome assembly GCF_002575655.3 of Aegilops tauschii subsp. strangulata. Taxonomy (NCBI): domain Eukaryota; kingdom Viridiplantae; phylum Streptophyta; class Magnoliopsida; order Poales; family Poaceae; genus Aegilops; species Aegilops tauschii. The sequence continues at coordinate 127,345,408 of NC_053035.3, forward strand.
GATTGGGTCTTGTCCATCACATCATTCTCCTAATGATGTGATCCCGTTATCAACGACATCCAATGTCCATGATCAGGAAACCATAAACATCTATTGATCAACGAGCTAGTCAACTAGAGGCTCACTAGGGACATGTTGTGGTCTATGTATTAACACATGTATTACAATTTCCGGATAACACAATTATAGCATGAACAATCGACAATTATCATGAACAAGGAAATATAATAATAACCATTTTATTATTGCCTCTAGGGCATATTTCCAACTGTCTCCCACTTGCACTAGAGTCAATAATCTAGTTACATTGTGATGAATCGAACACCCGTAGAGTTCTGGTGTTGATCATGTTTTGCTCGCGGAAGAGGTTTAGTCAACGGATCTGCGACATTCAGATCCGTATGCACTTTACAAATATCTATGTCTCCATCTTGAACACTTTCACGAATGGAGTTGAAGCGATGCTTGATGTGCCTGGTCTTCTTGTGAAACCTGGGCTCCTTGGCAAGGGCAATAGCTCAAGTGTTGTCACAGAAGAGAGTCATCGGACCCGACACATTGGGAATAACTCCTAGGTCGGTGATGAACTCCTTCATCCAGACTGCTTCATGTGCTGCCTCCAAGGCTGCTATGCACTCCGCTTCACATGTAGATCCCGCCACGACGCTTTGCTTGCAACTGCACCAGCTCACTGCCCCACAATTCAAAATATACACGTATCCGGTTTGTGACTTGGAGTCATCCGGATCTGTGTGGAAGCTAGCATTGACGTAACCCTTTACGATGAGCTCTTCGTCACCTCCATAAACGAGAAACATATCCTTAGTCCTATTCAGGTACTTCAGGATGTTCTTGACCGCTGTCCAGTGTTCCATGCCGGGATTACTTTGGTACCTCCCTACCAAACTTACGGCAAGGTTCACATCAGGTCTGGTACACAGCATGGCATACATAATAGACCTTATGGCTGAGGCATAGGGGATGACACTCATCTTTTCACTATCTTCTGCCGTGGTCGGGCATTGAGCCGTGCTCAATCTCACACCTTGCAATACAGGCAAGAACCCCCTCTTGGACTGATCCATATTGAACTTCTTCAATATCTTGTCAAGGTATGTGCTTTGCGAAAGACCAATGAGGCGTCTTGATCTATCTCTATAGATCTTGATGCCTAATATGTAAGCAGCTTCTCCAAGGTCCTTCATTGAAAAACACTTATTCAAGTAGGCCTTTATGCTTTCCAAAAATTCTATATCATTTCCCATCAATAGTATGTCATCCACATATAACATGAGAAATGCTACAGAGCTCCCACTCACTTTCTTGTAAACGCAGGCTTCTCCATAAGTCTGTGTAAACCCAAACGCTTGGATCATCTCATCAAAGCGAATGTTCCAACTCTGAGATGCTTGCACCAGCCCATAGATTGAGCGCTGGAGCTTGCATACCTTGTCAGCATTCTTAGGATCGACAAAACCTTCCGGCTGCATCATATACAATTCTTCCTTAAGGAAACCATTAAGGAATGCCGTTTTGACGTCCATTTGCCATATCTCATAATCATAGAATGCGGCAATCGCTAACATGATTCAGACAGACTTCAGCTTCGCTACGGGTGAGAAGGTCTCATCGTAGTCAACCCCTTGAACTTGTCGATAACCCTTAGCGACAAGCCGAGCCTTATAGATGGTCACATTACCATCCACGTCAATCTTCTTCTTAAAGATACATTTATTCTCTATGGCTTGCCAATCATCGGGCAAGTCTGTCAAAGTCCATTCTTTGTTTTCATACATGGATCCTATCTCGGACTTCATGGCTTCAAGCCATTTGTTGGAATCCGGGCCTGCCATCGCTTCTTCATAGTTTGAAGGTTCACCGTTGTCTAACAACATGACTTCCAGGACAGGGTTCCGTACCACTCTGGTGCAGAACGTGTCCTCGTGGACCTACGAAGTTCTGTAGTACCTTGATCCGAAGTTTCATGATCATCATTAACTTCCTCTCTAGTCGGTGCAGGCACCACAGAAACATCTTCCCGAGCTGCGCTACTCTCCGATTCAAGAGGTAACACCTCATCAAGTTCTAATTTCCTCCCACTTACTTCTTTCGAGAGAAACTCTTTCTCTAGAAAGGATCCATTCTTGGCAACAAAGATCTTGCCTTCAGATCTGAGGTAGAAGGTATACCCAATAGTTTCCTTAGGGTATCCTATGAAGACGCATTTTTCCGACTTGGGTTCGAGCTTTTCAGGTTGAAGTTTCTTGACATAAGCATCGCACCCCCAAACTTTCAGAAACGACAGCTTAGGTTTCTTCCCAAACCATAAGTCATACGGTGTCGTCTCAACGGATTTCGACAGAGCCCTATTTAAAGTGAAAGCGGCAGTCTCTAAAGCATAACCCCAAAATGATAGCGGTAGATCGGTAAGAGACATCATAGATCGCACCATATCCAATAGAGTGCGATTACGACGTTCGGACACACCATTACGCTGAGGTGTTCCACGCGGCGTGAGTTGTGAAACAATTCCACATTTCCTTAAGTGTGTGCCAAACTCGTGACTCAAATATTCTCCCCCACGATCTGATCGCAAGAATTTTATTTTCCTGTCACGTTGATTCTCAACCTCACTCTGAAATTCCTTGAACTTTTCAAAGGTCTCAGACTTGTGTTTCATTAAGTGGACATACCCATATCTACTTATGTCATCAGTGAGGGTGAGAACATAACGATAACCACCGCGACCCTCAACGCTCATTGGACCACGCACATCAGTATGTATGATTTCCAATAAGTTGGTTGCTCGCTCCATTGTTCCGGAGAACGGAGTCTTGGTCATTTTGCCCATGAGGCATGGTTCGCACGTGTCAAATGATTCATAATCAAGAGACTCCAAAAGTCCATCAGCATGGAGTTTCTTCATGCGTTTGACACCAATGTGACCAAGGCGGTAGTGCCACAAGTATGTGGGACTATCATTATCAACCTTACATCTTTTGGCATTCACACTGTGAATATGTGTAACATCACGTTCCAGATTCAATAAGAATAAACCATTGACCAGCGGGGCATGACCATAAAACATATCTCTCATATAAATAGAACAACCATTATTCTCAGATTTAAATGAGTAGCCATCTCGTATTAAACGAGATCCAGATACAATGTTCATGCTCAAAGCTGGCACTAAATAACAATTATTGAGGTTTAACACTAATCCCGTAGGTAAATGTAGAGGTAGCGTGCCGACTGTGATCACATCGACCCTGGAACCATTCCCGACGCGCATCGTCACCTCGTCCTTCGCCAGTCTCCACTTATTCCGCAGCTCCTGTTTTGAGTTACAAATATGAGCAACCGCACCGGTATCAAATACCCAGGAGCTACTACGAGTGTTGGTAAGGTACACATCAATAACATGTATATCATATATACCTTTGGTATTGCCGGCCTTCTTATCTGCTAAGTACTTGGGGCAGTTCCGCTTCCAGTGACCATTTCCCTTGCAATAAAAGCACTGAGTCTCGGCCTTGGGTCCATTCTTTGGCTTCTTCCCGGCAACTGATTTACCGGGCGCGGCAACTCCCTTGCCATCCTTCTTGAAGTTCTTCTTACCCTTGCCCTTCTTGAAACTAGTGGTCTTATTCACCATCAACACTTGATGTTCCTTTTTGATCTCCACCTCCGCTGATTTCAGCATTGAATATAACTCAAGAATGGACTTCTCCATCCCTTGCATATTGTAGTTCATCACAAAGCTTTTGTAGCTAGGTGTAAGCGACTGGAGGATCCTGTCAATGACCAATTCATCCGGGAGATTAACTCCCAGCTGAGACAAGCGGTTGTGCAACCCAGACATTTTGAGTATATGCTCGCTGACAGAACTGTTTTCCTCCATCTTACAACTATAGAACTTGTCGGAGACTTCATATCTCTCGACCCGGGCATGAGCTTGGAAAACCATTTTCAGCTCTTGGCACATCTCATATGCTCCGTGCTGCTCAAAACGCTTTTGGAGCCCCGGTTCTAAGCTGTAAAGCATGCCGCACTGAACCAGGGAGTAATCATCACTACGCGACTGCCAGGCGTTCATAACGTCTTGAGTTGCTGGGAAAATGGGTGCTTCACCTAGAGGTGCTTCAAGGACATATGCTTTCTTGGCAGCTATGAGGACGATCCTCAAGTTACGGACCCAGTCCGTATAGTTGCTACCATCGTCTTTCAGCTTGGTTTTCTCTAGGAACGCGTTGAAGTTGAGGGCAACATTAGCATGGGCCATTTGATCTATAAGACATATTGTAAAGATATTTAGACTATGTTCATGATAATTAAGTTCATCTAATCAAAATTATTCAATGAACTCCCACTCAGATAGACATCCCTCTATTCATCTAAGTGATACATGATCCGAATCGACTAGGCTGTGTTCGATCATCACGTGAGACAGACTAGTCATCAATGGTGAACATCTCCATGTTGATCGTATCTACTATACGACTCATGTTCGACCTTTCGGTCTCTCATGTTCCGAGGCCATGTCTATACATGCTAGGCTCGTCAAGTCAACCTAAGTGTTTTGCATGTGTAAATCTGGCTTACACCCATTGTATTCGAACGTTAGAATCTATCACACCCGATCATCACGTGGTGCTTCGAAACAACGAACCTTCGCAATGGTGCACAGTTAGGGGGAACACTTTCTTGAAATTTTAGCGAGGGATCATCTTATTTAAGCTACCGTCGTTCTAAGCAAATAAGATGTAAAAACATGATAAACAACACATGCAATCAAATAGTGACATGATATGGCCAATATCATTTTGCTCCTTTTGATCTCCATCTTCGGGGCGCCATGATCATCATCGTCACCGGCATGACACCATGATCTCCATCATCATGATCTCCATCGTCATGTCTTCATGAAGTTGTCTCGCCAACTGTTACTTCTACTACTATGGCTAAAGGTTAGCAATAAAGTAAAGTAATTACATGGCATTTTCATTGACACATAGGTCATACAATAAATTAACACAACTCCTATGGCTCCTGCCGGTTGTCATACTCATCGACATGCAAGTCGTGATTCCTATTACAAGAACATGATCAATCTCATACATCACATATATCATTCATCACATCCTTTTGGCCACATCACATCACACGGCATATGCTGCAAGAACAAGTTAGACGTCCTCTAATTGTTGTTGCAAGTTTTTACGTGGCTGCTATAGGTTTCTAGCAAGAACGTTTCTTACCTACGCCAAAACCACAAAGTGATATACCAATTTCTATTTACCCTTCATAAGGACCCTTTTCATCGATCCGATCCGACTAAAGTGGGAGAGACAGACACCCACTAGCCACCTTATGCAACTAGTGCATGTCAGTCGGTGGAACCTGTCTCACGTAAGCATACGTGTAAGGTCGGTTCGGGCCGCTTCATACCACGATGCCACCGAATCAAGATGAGACTAGTAACGGCAAGTAAATTGACAAAATTGACGCCCACAACAACTTGTGTTCTACTCGTGCATAGAAACTACGCATAGACCTAGCTCATGATGCCACTGTTGGGGATTGTTGCAGAAATCAAAAAAATTCTACGCATCACCAAGATCAATCTATGGAGAGACTAGCAACGAGAGAAAGGGGAGTACATCTTCATACCCTTGAAGATCGCGATGCGGAAGCGTTACAAGAACGTGGTTGGTGGAGTCGTACACGCAGCGATTCAGACCGCGGTCGATTCTGATCTAAGCGCCGAACAACGGCGCCTCCGCGTCCAACACACGTACAGCCTGGGGACGTCTCCTCCTTCTTGATCTAGCAAGGGGAGAGGAGAAGTTGAGGGAGAGCTCCGGCATCACGATGGCGTGGTGGTGGAGCTTGCAGATCTCCAGCGGGGCTTCGCCGAGCACTACGGAGGAGGAGGAGGTGTTGGGGAGGGAGAGGGCTGCGCCTGGGGAAGGGTGCGGCAGCCCTCCCACCTCCCCTCTATTTATAGGGGCAAGGGAGAGGGGGGCGGCCCCCTCCAGATGGATCTAGAGGGGGGCGGCGACCAAGGGGGGAGGCTTGCCCCCCAAGCCAAGGGGGCGGCCCCTTTAGGGTTTCCCCCCAAACCCTAGGCGCATGGGCCCTAGGGGGGTTTGGCGCCCAGCCCACCTAGGGGCTGGTTCCCCTCCATTTTCAGCCCATAGGGCCCTACGGGGCAGGTGGACCCTCCCGGTGGACCCCCGGAACCCTTTCGGTGGACCCGGTACAATACCGATAAACCCCCGAACACTTCCGGCGACCGAATAAGGACTTCCCATATATAAATCTTTATCTCCGGACCATTCCGGAACTCCTCGTGACGTCCGGGATCTCATCCGGGACTCTGAACAACATTCAGTAACCGCATAATAATTCCCATAACAACTCTAGCGTCACCGATCCTTAAGTGTGTAGACCCTACGGGTTCGGGAACCATGCAGACATGACCGTAACATCTCTCCGGCCAATAACCAACAGCGGGATCTGGATACCCATGTTGGCTTCCACATGTTCCACGATGATCTCATCGGATGAACCACGGTGTCGGGGATTCAATCAATCCTGTATACAATTCCCTTTGTCTACCGGTATGATACTTGCCCGAGATTCGATCTCGTTACCGGCAAGTCTCTTTACTCGTTCGTAACACATCATCCTGTACCAACTCCTTGGTCACATTGAGCTCATTATGATGATGTCCTACCGAGTGGGCCCAGAGATACCTCTCCATCACACGGAGTGACAAATCCCAGTCTCGATTCGTGCCAACCCAACAGACACTTTCGGAGATACCCGTAGTGTGCCTTTATAGCCACCCAGTTACGTTGTGACGTTTGGCACACCCAAAGCATTCCTACGGTATCCGGGAGTTGCACAATCTCATGGTCTAAGGAAATGATACTTGACATTAGAAAAGCTTTAGTAGACAAACTACACGATCTTGTGCTATGCTTAGGATTGGGTCTTGTCCATCACATAATTCTCCTAATGATGTGATCCCGTTATCAACGACATCCAATGTCCATGGTTAGGAAACCATAACCATCTATTGATCAACGAGCTAGTCAACTATAGGCTCACTAGGGACATGTTGTGGTCTATGTATTCACACATGTATTACGATTTCCGGATAACATAATTATAGCATGAACAATAGACAATTATCATGAATAAGGAAATATAATAATCATCATTTTATTATTGCCTCTAGGGCATATTTCCAACACCCCCCTCCTGCTGCTGCCTCGAAGTTGGGAAATTGACATCATAGGTATTGAACCAGGCTTGGAGTCGGGTACGGTGTTCGGTTTGTAATGTACTTGGCGTGGCCCATCGAAGTTGTGCATTTGGGATTTAAACACATCATACACCATCGTACCCATACATATTTTCGGTCCTCATGCAGTGTATACGGGGTCTTCTGATCGACCACGTCTCCCTTGTGCTATTTTTTGTGACGACACGGATATCGGTGGGCTCCCCGAGTGTATATATATCATCCCTTTGACCGATAATGAGGGTATGTGTTGGCCATGAATGGATTCCTCCTAGTTCATGTTAGGGCCGGTCACCGTCAAATGTCGGTCAACCAAAGCTCGAGCTCATGCATTGTCAGGATTCCCTCCCAGATGCTCGGATTGCTGGGTCGACCTACATCAAATCCTGCGTACGTATCTCGTCCTTAACTACCTTGCCTTCATGGTTGTTGTCTGTATCGAGAGGTAGGCACCACATCTAAATTGTACATTATTCTATATTGAAAACACACATCACCCCTTCCAATGTACATCATTTTGGGCCGCATGCAAGAGGTGCTGGTTTTGTGGTCCCTCTCGTGCGATGTTTATGATGGTTCAATCTATTGGCCCAAGCAGTTTATCGACAACAACAATTGTCATTTGACCAAACGAAAGATTCATTGGTCCGTCTTATGGTGGGTCATGGAAACATGCATGTATGACCAAAGTATCGATCATTACGTGCATCCACCCCGCTGACACGAAGTGGGAGGTGGTGGGCCAAGCATCCTAGCTAGGTACGACATTATGTCATTATATATATCCTAGCTAGGTGGTTGTTAGGGTGCTTTCGGGTTTGCGAGATAGGTGCCACCAAAGTTATGCATTGTGCATTTAAAGTTTTAAACATCCCCAATATTCGTAAATATATTTGGCCACTTCCAGGTGGTTCTTGACTTCTGGCCCCTCTCATCGATCTTCAATGACGCGCCTAACCGTGGGCCCGCGGGGTCAAAGTTGTGCATTGGAATTTTGAACATCACATACCACCCTTTTCACTCGTATATATATATTTGGGCCACATGCTGGTGTGGCTGTCTTTTGACCCCCCCTAACGTTATTTTTTGCTGCAAAGACTCTGATGACCCTCAACGGACACGGGGTATATTATCTTAACCATGCGCGATACAAGTGCGATGTGAATCACCACGACCGCGCAAGCGCGAGCAAATTAAGGTGGAGGTACTGGCTCAACCGTGGGCGATGCAAGTGCGCTGAAATCACCACGACCGTGCAAGCGCAAGCAAAGGGTGGAGGTACTGGCTCAACCGTGTGCGATGCAAGTGTGCTGAAATCACCACGACCGCGCAAGCGCGAGCAAAGGGTGGAGGTACTGGCTCAACCGTGTGTGATGCAAGTGCGCTGAAATCACCACGACCGCGCAAGTGCGAGCAAAGGGTGGAGGTACTGGCTTAACCGTGTGCGATGCAAGTGCGCTGTAAAACCACCACCTGTGGAAGCTAAAGGCGAGTAAGTTTATTTGGAAATTAGGACGAACCGTGTGCGCTAGACCAGCTAGCTAGAAATATAAAAAACAAACTACCCACCTTGAGCGTTGCAAAAATCGGCGGATCCGCGCCACTTTTCCTTATTATCATACACACATATTATTATTGGACCGTGCGCGAACTTGGGCACTCCCGCCCCGCATCAATTCCGTTACCCAAATTTTAGTAGCCGCCGTACTTCAACCGTCGCCCACACTCCTCCAGCACCGACCTGATAGTAAAATTGTAGTAGCCGAGGCATTTGAACCGTCGCCCTCCCTCGTCCACCACCATCTCCACCCACCATTACTAAAAATTTCAGTAGCCGCAGCGTATCCTCAAACACCACCCCCCTCCACAGTCCCCCACCCGCCCCCTCCCCCCCTTCAAACCCTAGCTCGCGGCCGCCGCCGGCGCCGCCGCCAACCCTACCGGTCTGCCCGTTCCTCCTAGCTAAGATAATAAAGTTCACGTTATCCAGCGATTCCCATACCGTCGCCCCACTCCCCTGAGTTTTTAGATGAGGCCTGTGATGTCCCTCCCCGCCAGATCCACATCCCCTGCTCCAGAATGTTGCAGCCTAAGCTCGACCACATATCCTAGGGAGCCCGACGAGCGTTCGGCCAAGAAGAGGTTTATCATGGCCTCTCTGGCGGACGTTGGTGAGGTGGCCACCATTCGCCCCGACCTGTCGATCCCGGAGCAACACGTCGCTGCGGAAGCCGGCGAAGACGTTGACTAAGTTGCCATGCCGAAGGCTTCATGTCAGCGGGCTAGTGTATTACTGTATCTCGGGAAAGCTGGCTACGACATCAAGCTCGTCCACACTGACGGCTTCACGCGGGCCATGTCACAGGTTAAGTGGTCCATCCCCAACCCCTTTGGTTCAACCGCCGTCGGTCTCTTCGACGGCCCTGCCACTGATCTCCTCCGCCAAGCGGTCAAGGATTTGCGAGCTTTATACGCCATCGAGCCCATTTTGTCACTTCTGAAGGACACGTTCTACGGCGGCGGCTTGGGATCCTCAATTGCCAAGTCAGATCTCATCGACCACGACCACGAGGAGGGCACCCACTAAGGTTCTTCCAAGGTGAAACAGCCCATCTGTGACATCAGAGAGCGCACCATGGGTCCGTGCTCTTCCAACTGGAAGGATCCCGTCCATGAAATGTGAGGCAACATTCTATCAGCAAATATTACCTTTTCTAGCTTGCCAACCCATACCCTTTGTTGTAGTAGCATTTGCCATGTAGTGCTTTAACTGTGCCGTGTTTAATTATTTCAGCTATGCAAAAATGTATTGTTCAACAGGTCTATGTGATGTTTAAGTATGAATTGTCCACTTTAGTTTCACAAATGGCTATATTTGGTTGTTTATAGTGAGTAGATGCCTTGTTTATTTGTATTTGGTTGTTAGGTTGGTTGGAGTGATCATTTTTCAGTTAACGAGCAGATGCCTTGTTTATCTGTATTTGGTTCTTAGTTTGGTTGCAGTGAGTATTTGTCCAGTTATCAAGCAGATGCCTTGTTTATCTGTATTTGGTTGTTAGGTTGCTTTTTTTAGCATTTGTCCAGTTATCAAGCAGATGCCTTGTTTATCTGTATTTGGTTGTTAGGTTGCCTTTTTTAGCGTTTCTCCAGTTATCAAGCAGATGCCTTGTTTATCTTTATCTGCTTGTTAGGTTGGTTGCAGTGAGCATTTGTCCAGTTTTCAAGCATATGCCCTGTTTATCTGTATTTGCTTGTTAGGTTGGTTGCAGTGAGACTCTGTCCAATTTTCAATGGCTATATTTGGTTGTTATATGATACGTCTCCAATGTATCTATAATTTTTTATTGTTCCATGCTATTATATTATCTGTTTTGGATGTTTATGGGCTATATTAAACACTTTTATATTATTTTTGGGACTAACCTATTGACCCAGAGCCCAGTGCCAGTTTCTGTTTTTCTCCTTGTTTCAGTGTTTCGTAGAAAAGGAATATCAAATGGAGTCCAAACGGAATGAAACCTTCGGAAAGTTATTTTTGGAACGGAAGCAATCCAGAAGACTTGGAGTGTACGTAAGGGAAGCAACGAGGAAGGCACGAGGCAGGGGGGCGCGCCCACCCCCCTGGGCGCGCCCTCCACCCTCGTGGGCCCCTCGTGACTCCCCTTACCGACTTCTTTCGCCTATATATCTCCATATACCCTAAAAACATCGGGGAACAGAATAGATCGGGAGTTCCGCCGCCGCAAGCCTCTGTAGCCACCAAAAACCAATCGGGACCCTGTTCCGGCACCCTGCCGGAGGGAACCCTCACCGGTGGCCATCTTCATCATCCCGGTGCTCTCCATGACAAGGAGGGAGTAGTTCACCCTCGGGGCTGAGGGTATGTACCAGTAGCTATGTGTTTGATCTCTCTCTCTCGTGTTCTTGAGGTGATACGATCTTGATGTATCGCAAGCTTTGCTATTATAGTTGGATCTTATGATGCTTCTCCCCCTCTACTCTCTTGTAATGGATTGAGTTTTCCCTTTGAAGTTGTCTTATCGGATTGAGTCTTTAATGATTTGAGAACACTTGATGTATGTCTTGCGTGGGATACCCATGGTGACAATGGGGTATTCTATTGATCCACTTGATGTATGTTTTGGTGATCAACTTGCGGGTTCCGCCCATGAACCTATGCATAGGAGTTGGCACACGTTTTCGTCTTGACTCTCCGGTAGAAACTTTGGGGCACTCTTTGAAGTACTTTGTGTTGGTTGAATAGATGAATCTGAGATTGTGTGATGCATATCGTATAATCATGCCCACGGATACTTGAGGTGACATTGGATTACCTAGGTGACATTAGGGTTTTGGTTGATTTGTGTCTTAAGGTGTTATTCTAGTACGAACTCTATGATAGATTGAATGGAAAGAATAGCTTCATGTTATTTTACTACGGACTCTTGAATAGATTGATCAGAAAGGATAGCTTTGAGGTGGTTTCGTACCCTACCATAATCTCTCCGTTTGTTCTCTGCTATTAGTGACTTTGGAGTGACTCTTTGTTGCATGTTGAGGGATAGTTATATGATCCAATTATGTTATTATTGTTGAGAGAACTTGCACTAGTGAAAGTATGAACCCTAGGCCTTGTTTCCTAGCATTGCAATACCGTTTACGCTCACTTTTATCATTAGTTACCTCGCTGTTTTTTTATATTTTTCACATTACAAAAACCTATATCTACCATCCATATTGCACTTGTATCACCATCTGTTCACCGAACTAGTGCACCTATACAATTTTCCATTGTGTTGGGTGTGTTGGGGACACAAGAGACTCTTTGTTATTTGGTTGCAGGGTTGCTTGAGGGAGACCATCTTCATCCTACGCCTCCCACGGATTGATAAACCTTAGGTCATCCACTTGAGGGAAATTTGCCACTGTCCTACAAACCTCTGCACTTGGAGGCCCAACAACGTCTACAAGAAGAAGGTTGTGTAGTAGACATCATTATACTGGTCATTTATGCCTTGTTTATTTCAGTCATTCACAATGTGTGGTTCATTATGTGCAAGTCGGAACTGTGCCACTCGACTACATCAATACCAGTTTGAACAGCTATATTTAGTTCCAGTTATTCCTGGTGTAGTTAGCACATGCCCTTTATTCCAGTTTTACACATTTATCCAGTGTGATGTTTACGCATTACCTACATTCTATTCATTTTCAACAATACCAGTTTGAATTGCAATATTTGATGGTTGTTAAGCCTGCTGTCGGTAACATTGCCTTCCATTTTATAGCTGCTTTAATAGCATGCTGAAACCAACACATTCAAGCTATCATTTGGAGATGATGTTGTTTACCTTTGCTATATTTGTTTGATGTTAAGATTGATGTACTTATCATGCCTTTCCACTACTTATGCAGGACAACAACGGGAGTGGCCACCATTTTCCACCGAGGTTAGCTTCATCCCTCGGCTTGTACTCCCCCCGTTGTTCCATAATGCAGTGCATATAGATCCAGGCCTGGACACTAGTTAGCTTCTAATATTGAATTGTTGCTTGTAGGTACATATGCCCTTGACAAGGATCCACACATCGACCCTTTTTGCGTATGGGGCAATGAGATATTGATGAACAAGCATCAAGTGAGGAAACTGATAAGGATTATTAGCAAAAAGATACGAATGGTGGCAAGCAAATTATTTGTTTATGCTCTATCCAACACAACAGTGAGTTGTAGGATGGTACCTACAAACTCTGCAGCCTTCTTTTTTTACTGCCCATAATGAGTTGTTACACAACAATGTCTGAATCTTTTTCGTTCCCAGTGGTTCCCGACGCAGTTCACTCAAGATTACCTCACGAAGTACATGATTGGTGGACATGTAGTGAAGGTTAAAGTATTTCATCCAGACTACAATGAGCATCGAGAAGTCCTAATGAAGACAGTGAAGGATGGACAGGCAGCCATCACAAGGGGTTGGCCTAGAGTCGTGCGCGCCTTACGCATGGAGGAGGGCACAATATGGGCATTCCGCTTCACCTTCTCCAGCAACCAGAATGTCTTTCGCCTCTCTCTTTACAGTCTTTAGTACAACTGTGGTTCATCATTCTTTACTTGGTGCTTCTGTAGTTCTTCAGTATATGTACCTGTGCATTGAATTATGGATTCGTGGTTGAACCTATATTTGTAATAAACATGGTTGGATATGAAAGAAGTGATTGCCTACTTTCAAATTCAAAACATGTGATTTTTAAATTAGGGATTAATTGGATTAATTAGGGATTACACTGCACACGGTTTACGAAAGCGAAACGTCCACGATATACGTGGAGATCAGAAACGTTTCTAGGATCCACTACATGTGATCAATCTCCACTGCACACACAACTTTCTCTTGAAAACTGCTTGCGTTAGGCCACCTTGCGCAAACGTTTATCACATAAAAAGTGTGTGTGATGGATAGCCTTTGCCACACAGTTTCTTCTACGCACCGTGTGTGATGCATTCAATAACGCAAACGATAAAATTATTAATATCGTGTGCAATGGCAACGCTATCACAAATGATTGAACGGGAAAAATTGTGTGTGATCTACCTGTGAATGGAAACGTTTTCCTTGGAGCGACTGTGTGGGATGTACATACGAACGGAAATGTTTAGCGGGGACTGACTTGTGGGATGTACTTGCCACCGAAAACAATTTCGCCGTATAATTGTATTTTTTTTAGCTCTACTGTATGTATTTCCGTATTTGAGCGCTCGCCGGTCGCACACGACCTCATTTTGCCGAACGTGTGTGCCAGGAGGGCATATCCCCGACGGTTTCTGGGTCGTGTGGGAAGGACCCCCCTATCGCCCACACTCACTTGGCGACGGTTCCAAATGCCGTCGCGGAAAGGGGTTAAAAACCGTTTGTTTAGGACCGACGCGCACCAGTGAATGCTTCTAGGGACTTCCTAGATAGTTGTGCTGGTTGTGTTTTCAGGTAACGAACTGTTGAACAAGCTGAGGAATTATTGAATAATATATTGAAAAATTATGATGATTGGACTCTACCAGAACCACCGCTTAAACCCACTCCGAAGAAGAGGGGTATCTTATATCTCAGTCCTGAAGATATGCAAGAGGCAAAGAAAAGTATGAAATAAAAAGGTATTAAAGCAGAGGATGTTAAGAATGTACCTCCTATTGAAGACATACAAGGACTTGATACACCACCACCAAAGGTGGTAGAGGTAAACTCTTTGATGAAATTTGATGAAAGTGACAACCCGTACAATATGCATCCTAGTCAATGCCTTTATGAGTTTGATAACTACATTAGAAAAACAAGATCACTTGAATGCAAATGTTATGAAACAATTGAAATACAAATCTGATATGATTGCTCGTTTGAGTGACTTGTTATTTAGAATCTCTAGTGATGTTAGAGGTGTAGGAAAACATGCCTCTATGGTTCACACTCAGTTACAACAAGTTGCTAAATCTCAAAGAGAATTGCTTGATGAAATGAATAATAATATGAAGGACCATGCTATTAGAGTAGTAACTAGAGGAGGTAGAATGACTCAGGAACCACTTTATCCTGAGGGACACCCGAAAAGAATTGAACAGGACTCTCAAAGGTTTAACACTGATGGACCTATTCCTTGTAGAAAGAAAAAGAAAAAGAAAAGGAAAAATGATGGGACTTTGCATACCTCTAGTGAACCTGAAATAGAAAAACCTCCTGAAGATAATAATGATCTCTCTGTCTCAGAGGCTGAAACTCAATCTGGTAATGAACATTCATCTAGTGATAATGAAAAAGATAATGATGATGCTCATGAAGACACTCAACCAGACAATGATAAACAACCAGATAATGATGTTGAGATAGAACCTGATGTTGATCTTGATAACCCACAAACTAAAAATAAAAGATATGATAAAAGAGTCTTTGTTGCTGGAAAACATGGAATAGATAGAGAAACATGGGTTCAAAACCCATGCCTTTTCCACCTAAACCAACTAAGAAGAAAGATGATGAAGAATTTGAATGCTTTGCTGAAATGCTTAGGCCTGTCTTTTTGCGCACTCGCTTGACTGATATTTTAAAGATGGCCCCTTATGCAAAATACATGAAAGACATCATCACTAATAAGAGAAAAATACCGGAAGCTAAAATCCCCACAATGCTTGTTAATTATTCTTTTAAGTATGGAGTACCTAAAAAACTTGGAGATCCTGAAATACCAACTATACCTTGCTCCATCAAAATAAATTATGTTAAAACTGCTTTGTGTGATTTAGGAGCTAGTGTTAGTGTTATGCCTTTCTCCTTATACAAAAGACTTGATTTGAATAAACTCACATCTATTGAAATATCTTTGCAAATGGCTGAGAAATCAACTGCCATACCTATCGGTATTTGTGAGGATGTGCCCGTTGTTGTTGCAAATGTTACTATCTTAACAGACTTTGTTAAACTTGAGATGCCGGAGGACGACAACATGTCGATTATCCTTGGTAGACCCTTTTTAATACTGCAGGGGATGTTGTTGATTGCAATAAAAGTAAGGTCACTTTTCATATCGATGGTAATGAGCTTACGGTGCACTTTCCGAAAAAACAATTCCAAGTGAATGGTATTAATATTATTAAAAAATCTCTGACACTCACTATTGGAAGTTTTCAACTACCTCTACCTACTGCCAAAAAGAAATATGATATACTTATTGTTGGGGACATGCATATCCCCGTTGAGGTAACTTAGTGTTTTACGAAAGTTCTTTGGTTTCATGCGAAGGTGGTTGTTAATAAGACTTGATCAACCTTATTAAAGGATCATCTTTGAGAGGTATGAAGTTGATGAATTTGGTAGGCACTACCTTCTGTCCTTACCTTTTGTTTTCTGTTTTTCTTAGTTAAATAAAATAAAATGCCATGTTTATCCCGTTTTCTGGATTTTCCGTGCAATAAAAAATGACCCAAAAATAAAAGTGCTCAGAATGCCCTGAATACGATTTTTTTGAATATTTCTGAATATTTGGTACAAATAACATCGGAGGGGGTGCACCAGGTGGGCACTACCCACCTAGGCGCGCCAGCAACCCCAGGCGCGCCCTGGCAGATTGTGGTCCCCACGCGGCCCCCCTCACTTATCTCTTTAGCCCATGTCATCTCCTACCTGCAAAAAAATCACCATTGCTCTCTCTCTCTCTCTCTCTCATGTTCTTGCTCTCAAACCCGCGGATTTCGATCTCTTTGCTCGAAGCTTCGTTTCCAAAACTGTTTTGGGGGATTGCTACTTGGTATGTGACTCCTCCATTTCTCCAATTAGTTTTTGCTTTAGTGGATTGTATTTTGAATAATTAGCTACTCTTGGTGATGATGTAGATGAGCTTGCATGTTGAATTCTTAGAGTTCCAAGCAGTTTGAATGCTTGATATGGCCTCTATGCATCTCTATGAGTAGTTGTTCTCAATCTTGTGAAGTTTTGTTGACAAAAATTTTGGGAACTAAAATTTTCAGAATTTTATCTATAGGAATAAGATGAGTTTCTTTAGGAAGTTTGCCTCCAAGAAAAATGCCAAGGGAGTCATTGGGGAACCATCGGACAAAGACCTTCATACCCGAAGAAGGGCGGAGATGCGTCCGTGTGAATGGCCGCATAATCCCTTCATGGAGGGGGCTGGAATTCATCAAGAGTTCGCCCAATTCGCTGCAAATGCCGCGCTAACCGAATTCATCGCAGCTGAGTGTGAACAATACCATCTCCTTACAAATTCCTTTGTGCAAAGGTTCCATTTTCTGAGTAGGAATAACCCCCTTGAGGTGCAGTTTAATTTATATGCTGAAACCCGTCAGATATCACTTACTGACTTTTGTGATATATGCTTGATCCCTTCTGATGGGGAAATAAGAGAGCCTAGACCTGCAGAGTTTGAGGATTTCTATCATACTCTGTCAGTGGGAGATGAGAGAGGTGCATCGAGTGTCACTGCCACTAGCTTGCAGTTTCCTTCTGTGCATTATTTTGCTCTATTTATCGCGAAGTGTTTACTTGCTAGAGAGAAGGTTGGTGCACTTAGTGCCCCCGATTTAGTTGTCTTATGCCGTGCACTATACGACGATAACACCTTTAGCCTAGGGGCTATTATTGCACGTCGTCTGCACAATAACAGGACCAAGGGAAAAATTCATGGTGGTATTAACGCTACTCATTTAGCGAGTCACTTTAACGTTCAGATACGCCAACATGATCATCGTTTGCCCAAGGTTTACCTAGATTACCATGCGATGGCAGCTCATCAGTTTCTTGATAGCGAGGACACTATTAATAGTATTCCTTAGAACGTGGTTTTTAGTGTGGATACCCGTGATATTGTTTCATTGCCTGCACGTGCTTTGTTTGATTATATTGCCAAGGGCGGACAAAAGATCATGTCAGATGACATCATTGCCTACCGGAACGCCCAGGCGGTGGCGGAGGAGGAGCCCCAGGAGTGGGATGCTCAGGTGCCGCCGTCGCAGCACTTTGACATGGGACCAGATGGCTACTACGGATGGTGATTACCAAGCTAGGCCAAAAAGCCTAAGCTTGGGGGATTGCGTATTTCCACCGACATTATATTCATGCTCACACATTTCATTCCAGTTGTCGGTGTCCACACTTTTTCATTGTATTATCCATGCTAGATTTATTTTATCACTTTCTTCTTGTGTGTTTGAAAAACTTTGAGAAAATCCAAAAAATGTTTCTTGCTTCTTTTCGGTTTTTCTTTCTAGTTTAGTTAGTTGTACTATTAAAAAGAAAACCCAAAAAGATTTCCAAGTTCTTATTTAGCTTGTTGCGAGCTTTCCCGTGTAGATAGTTCTCTCGTTTTTGTTTTTCTTTCTTTAATTTTGCTTTCTTCAAGAAACAACTAAAAATTCAAAAATATTTCGGTGTGTTTCTATGAATTTGTTTTCTTTTTATTGAGTCATACCAAGGATAAGACCACTATGAAAAATGTTGAGTGGCTCTCATATGCATTGCTATTGATCTAACGAAGAGCCCAAATTGCTTTGTCTTCTCCTTTTGAATAAAATGTTTGCAGATTCCAGCTTAGTCCGCGGCACTCTTGCGCTATTATTATTTTCATATCATTTGTTCATGCAAGTGAAAGGCAATAATGACGATATTTGATGAACTGGTTGTGGTAGAAAGAAACGGGTATGAACTCAACTTGTTCTATTTTTGTAAATATGTTTAACCTAGTATCCATGATTCAGCATACTATGATCAAACATGTTTGCAATGACAATTAGAGATTATAGTTTCTCATGCCATGCTTAAGTAGCTAGGAGTGGATAATGATTTATCTTGGATGTCAACATTGCATTAAAATGATTGTGATGTAGTATGATGATATGGTATCCTCCTCTGAATGTTTCAAGTGGCTTGACTTGGCACATGTTCATGCATGTAGTTGAATCAAAACCAACATAGCCTCTATGATATTTATGTTCATGGTATCCATATCCTACTCATGCTAGTATCCAATGTTCATTATTCATAATGCATCTTCATGACCATTTTCGCTCTCTAGCTGGCCGCTTCTCAACCTATGTGCTAGCCTTCGCCTGTACTAAGCGGAAATACTGCTTGTGCATCAAAACCCTAAAACCCAAGTTATTCCAGATGAGTCCACCATATCTACCTATATGTGGTATTACCCTGTCGTTCTAAGTAAATTTGCATGCGCCACCTCTAAAAACTTCAAATAAACACATGTTTTTGTGTGTTTGGATTGTTCCTAGAGCGACACAGGGTAGTCGGTATCTTCCATGCTAAGTTGGTTATTCTCATGGTGAGTGTTTATTCACTCATCCTTGCACGAGAGGGGCGGTAATAGGGATTCCCAGTCCCGAATTCAAAAATTGCAAATAATTAAACAAAACTCCCACAGGACTGATGTTGGAATGGACGGTACCCGTGGATTCGGCTAGCCCTGGAGTGTGTTTGTTGGTGGAGGGGAGTAAACCTTTACTTTTATCGCTTGAGAACTGCCATTAATGTGTTTAGCATGGAAGATATTGATAACTTTCGGTCGTGACGTAAACAAGAAGGGTGCATTTCCCAAAAATTCATTTATCTCTATTTTAAAAATCTGATCTCTGGCACCGCTGCAAATCCCTCCTTCCCTCTACAAAGGGACTATCTATTTACTTTTATGTTGAGTCATCACCTTCTCAAATAAGCGCCAAATCTGAGAGCACTATTGTCATCCTCATGCACTGTGTATAGTAAATGTTGGATGCATCATGACTAGATCTTTTCTACCATTAATTACAATGTTTAGTCGCTGCTTCAACTTTGGAGGTGCTCTGCATTTATGTTTTGCGGTCTCAGAAAGGGCTAGCGAGATACCACTGTTGTCATATTATATCATGATTGTTTTGACAAAGTGTTGGCATTTGATATATCTTATTATTTCTCGCTAGTTGATTATGCCATTGATATGAGTTAATATAATTTTTTAAGAGTTAATGTTGACATGGTTAGTCATGATCTTTGCTGAAAACCTGGGCGCTACTTAAGCTTATTTATGTAAACAAGAGCAAAAGAGTTCGTAAAAGTTTTTCCTTTTCACTTTCAGTTTATCAATTGAATTGCCTGAGGACAAGCAAAGGTTTAAGCTTGGGGGAGTTGATACGTCTTCGTCGTATCTACTTTTCCTAACACTTTTCCTCTTGTTTTGGACTCTAATTTGCATGATTTGAATGAAACTAACCCGGACTGACGTTGTTTTCAGCAGAACTACCATGGTGTTGTTTTTGTGCAGAAATAAAAGTTCTCGGAATGGAACGAAACTTTTTGGAGAATTATTTTCGAATATATAAAAAAATACTGGAGCAAAGAACCACTGAAGGGGGGGCCCTGGGTGAGCATAACCCACCAGGGCACCCCCCCTCAAGGCGCGCCCAGGTGGGTTGTGCCCACCTGGTGGCCTCGCAGACCCTGATTCCGACTCTATAAAATCCCATATTTGGAGTAAAAAAATCAGGGAGGAAGTTTCATCGCGTTTCACGATACGAAGTCGCCGCCACCTCCTGTTCTTCATCGGGAGGCCAGATCAAGAGTCCGTTTTGGGCTCCTGAGAGGGGGATCTTCGATCTTCGTCATCACCAACCCTCCTTCATCGCCAATTCCATGATGCTCCCCACCGGGACTGAGTAATTCCTTCGTAGGCTCGCTGGTCGGTGAGGAGTTGGATGAGATTCATCATGTAATCGAGTTTTGTTAGGCCTTGATCCCTTGTAACATCCCAATTTTCAATTTGGATGTTATACATAGGTCATCATATGCATAAAATATTTTATTTGCATTTTGGTTGTGATCCTAGTAATCTTAAGCAACTCAAGGACCCAAGGAGAGAGTTGGGGATTTCATTTATTTTCATATTTGATTTTTTTCTCAAATTTGAAAAGAGGATAAATTTGGTTTTAATATTTTTCTCTCCAATTATTTCCAATATTAAAAATAAAAGGGAGATGATAATATGACTTCTTCAAATAAATAGGAATATTGGAGGAGAAATTTTAAAATCAAATTTATATTTTATTTGCTATTTTATTCGAATTAGAAAAATATGCATTTTAGCCTAGAAAAATGTTCACTTTGTTCTAAATATTTTATTTGGACGGCGAAAATTGTATTTGGCATTTTTAGGATTTTTTTATATTTTATTAGGATTTTATTCTGGCAGAATTTTATTTAAAAAAAAGTTCGCGGCCGAACTGGGTCGGCCCAGCTAGCGCCACGCCGCGGCCCAGCCGCCACCGCCTCGTCCCCGTCCCCGGGACGGACTCCCGCTCGCCGCCGCCGCCGAGTCCGGCTCGGCCACGCCTCGCCGCCCGCTGCCTTGCCCCCTCCTCCAAGCCCCCCGGGCCTCTTTAAATAGGGTCAAGGCCTGGCCCCCTCCTCCCCATCGAGTCGTCGCCGCCGCTCGAAGCAGCAGCACCAGCCAGCCGCCGTCGTCGCACGCGCCGTCGCTCGCTGCCTGCCCCGCCGCTCGCCACCGCCGCCGTTCGCCGCACCACCCCGCCCCGCAGCCTCGCGCCGCTGCCGCGCCTCCGGAGCCTCGCCGGAGCCGCCGCCGGCGATATTTCTCTGCGAACCGGTAAAACCGCCGAACCGACGCCTCGGTTTTTTTGGTTTTTCGTTAGATCGGCTTAGATTGGTTTTTTCGGTTTCGTTAATTAGCGAACGTTCACTCGAACGTCACTGTTAGCGAACGCATTCGTTCGTTTGCCTCTGATAGCGAACGTTCGTTCGTTAGGTTTTTCTTTTATTTTTTATTTTCGGCCAGGGACCTATCCGCAATTATTTTTATCGCAGATTAGCCCCTGATCTTCAAACCCTCGCAACTTTTTGCTCGTTTATCCAAAACCAATGAAACCAACGCCAAAATCTTCGTCTCGGACCCCTCTTTCCAGTTAATCAACTTGAACATGGTTTTGACAAATTAAAATTTGGTTTCAAGTAGATTTTATTTCGAACTTCTTTTGATCGTAGTTTCAGTTTCGTAGCTCTGATTTGATTGATTCTTTTCGCAAATCGAAGCTCTTCTCTTGAGCTTTCAATTTGGATCTTTTCATCTCAGTTTTACCCTTGCATCTTATGCTTGAGTGCTTATGTATGCTATTGTTTGTCCGCGATAGAGTTTCGGGAGTGCGAAGCGTCCTACTACGAGTCACTAGGGTTTTCAGATCGTCAGCAAGGCAAGTAACACTTTGATCATACCCTTTATTACCCAGTTTTTATGCATTAGTTTCAACCCACAAACATTACATGGTTAGGATTTGTTAACATGTGGGTATTGGGAAGTAGTTGATGAGGTAGAACCTATTGTCCTTTAATTCAAACCTTGGGAGTTACTTCTACGTTATGCTTATTCTGCTATGCTATGCTCGTAGACGTGGTTTGGTTTGAGTGATCCATGATAGATGTGAGAGTTATCTTTAATGGTTAAACTTAAGGTGGTTACTTTAATACACATCTGGGTCGATTGGTTGCGGGCACCTGGAGAATCCAGTGTTGTCCTAGGATATCCCGGAGTACCCGTGTGATCATCCTATGTTTCGCCACCCAGGCTCAAAGGGATCATAAGATTATTCATGCTAGAAACTTCTGTGTGCAACCACATGCCATTATGGGCTCTGGCATAGTTGAGTATGTTGCGTGACCTCTTTCAGTGGTAGGCTAGCAGATGTAGGGATGTAGGTGGTACTGTTTACCCATAGTAAAGAGTTAATGCTTCTGAAAGACCGTGTCTCGGTCATCCATTTCTCAAACACCATGGAGTCCGAGAAATCCAACGGAGGAGATCGAGTCTTGTGGGGAAAAGTGCACAAACCTTTGCAGAGTGTACAATCTAATCATGGTTAGTCGTGTCCCCGGTTATGGATATCTTGAGTATCTGGTTCTTGAATTATTGATTTGATCTCATCACTCTTTAATTAATTTTGTTGGGTTGTTAATTTTATTAATTGGGATTGAGTTGGAGGAACCTTCTCAATATTTATCAACCAACATGATAGTTAAATAAAATACATTCCTTTGGCAGTAGGGAAAAATTGGCTTTACGCAAAAAATGATTACCATAGAGCCTCCACCAGCCATATATGCATGTAGTGATAGCTGTTATCATGTTCATTGCTCTATAGTGTTATTTTGCCAGCATATTCCATGTGCTGACCCGTTGCGGGCTGCTACGTATTATGTTGCAGACTTTTCAGACGAAGAGTAAGGTGCGCTAGGTCGTTGTCGTGCACTCAGCTATGCCGTTGGAGTTGATGGACTCATTTATCTTCGATGCTTCCGCAGTTATCTTATTTAGATGGCCTTAAGCCATATTATTGTAATAAGTTCTCTTTTGAGACATTCGTTGTAATAAGTGTGTGTTTGAACTCTGTTATAAATCCTTCAAGTACTGTGTGTGTCAGCATTACCGATCCAGGGATGACACTTATGCACAGAGATTTCACCGTTTGAGGTCGGATCGCTACAAGATGGTATCAGAGCACACGCTGACTGTAGGACGCGATAATTAAGATAACCATAGGTCACTCTTCTCTACTCATTTCTGACCCTTCTCCACTCTCTACTCTATAGATGGCGGACCCAAGGAACAAGTTTGCGCAACCGGATGAAGACACACCTTTTGGACGACACTTGAAGGAAGTCACTAGGTACCTGAACATCGGAATACCAAGCTTCACCGGGACCTACACCGCCACTTTACCAGAAGAGGAGTGTTGGATGATTCGAGTTCATGTTCCCGGAAGGACATTCGCGCTAGTAACTGAGCCCATAGAGTTTTCCTTTGATGCACCAACCTGGAGTCTAGGAAAGAGCATGGCAGCCCACATCGCCATGGGACGCATCGGCGAAGTATACAACAAGGATCTTAAGGACACCATCTACCAGATATGTGGGCGCCGAGATGAGCAATGGGAGATGATCAGCACCAGGAGGGACAAGTCCATTGCAGCCTACATCCAGGAGTTAGACTAGCACATTCGCCGCCAGGAGAACCAAATGTGCGCCAGCATGCTAGATCTAAAGAAGACGATGACCAGGAACATGGAGCATGAAGAGGAACTCAAGTCTACATGCGACGGATATGAGGAGGAAATTGCAGTACTACTAGAGAGGAATGAAGACCTGAAGAAGAAGCTAGGAATATTCATGGGAGACCCCGCACCTGGAAAGGACAACCATCCCGAAGACTACATCATCATCGACGACACCGGCTCCGCCCCCGATAGTGATGATGATTATGAAGACGACGCTGGAGCAGATATCATGGAGTCTTCCACCGATCAAAATTTCTAGTCGACCACCATATTATTAGTAGTATTCCCCCATGTATATAGTAGTAGTCCGAGTATATTGTAACGGTAGTTTAGATCGTTTGTATGCCCTTGTTTGAATTGAGTGGTCTGATATGAATGTGTCTGTCTCATGTGCATATGGGTAGTGATTCCTCCTTAGACCTCACTCTATTCTAATCTCTCCCCTCTAAACCCATCAGATGCCTCCAAGACGTGACCCCGGATTTGTCTTCCCACCGGAGCTCACTCAGTTGATCCAACAGCAAAATGCCTTGATGCAGTTGTTAGTCCAGAACCAAGGCAACAACAACAACAACAACAACCCACCACCACCACCTCCAGTTGACAACTTAGCCTATTTTCTAAGGTTGAATCCGCTGATGTTTTCTAGTAGCACCGAGCCGATTGTTGCTGATGACTGGCTCCGCAGGATTGGAAGGGAGCTGACCACCGCAGGTTGCACAGATGCTGAGGTGCGCTTTGCCGCACACCAACTGGATGGACCCGCAGCCTCATGGTGGGAGAATTACACAGCCACTTTCCCCATAGCCAATGTCACTTGGGATCAGTTTCAGCAAGCTTTCCGTACTGCACATGTCTCAACTGGAGCTATGAGCATGAAGAAGCGTGAGTTTCGCAACTTATGCCAGGGAAATCGTACTGTGGGGCAGTACGTGGATGAGTTCAGTAAGTTAGCTCGCTATGCCCCGGATGATGTGGCCACAGATGCCGCGAAGCAAGAGAAATTTATGGAAGGGTTGAATGATGAGATGAGTATGCAGTTGATGGTAGCAACATTTGCTAACTACCAGGAGTTGGTAGACAGGGCTCTTATGATTGAAGGGAAGCAGCAGCAGATAGAGAGTGCAAAAGGAAGTATGGACAAGGGAAGTATAACTCTGGAGCTCAGCAGAAGCCTCGTTTTACCCCAAATTCGGGAGGACATACTCATCATCACCTTGGAGGCCACACTCACAATGGAGGAAGTTCACATAACCATAGTGGCCCCAAGAATGGAAATGGGAATGGAGGAAGCAGCAGCCAGAACCATTCCAACCCCACTACACCCGCCAAGAAGGATCTAAGTCACATTACTTGTTTCAAGTGCGGGAAGACTGGACATTACGCCACCGAGTGTTCCAAAGCAAAGAATGGAAATGGCAATGGAAGTTCTGGGAAGAAGCCCAATCCCGTCACCAGAGGTCAGGTGAACCACATCAACGTGGAGGAGGTTGAAGATCAGCCTGACGCAGTGATTGGTAAGTTTTTGGTTAAGTCATTTACCGCTCTTGTTCTTTTTGATACTGGTGCATCGCATTCATACATATCAAGGGGATTTGTGGACAAGTTTAAGTTGCCAACCCTAGCCCTTACGTCACCCATGTTAGTAAGCTCGCCAGGAGTAGAGTATATGGCCAGCCGATGGTGCGATCGGTTACCCTTAACCATCGGTAGCCATGTTTTCCCCCCAGACCTAATAATTTTGGAGTCACAAGGATTGGATATAATACTAGGCATGGATTGGCTATCAAGTACGGTGGAAAAATTGATTGTGCTAGTAAGTCAATTTTACTCACCACTCCGGAGGGAAAGAGGATCAAGTATGTATCCAGGCATCCGCCAAGGAGGACCCAAGTGAAATCCCTCTCGGGAGTTGTTCAGGAGGAAGTGCCTGTTGTGAAGGATTACCCGGATGAATTTCCAGAGAAATTACCAAGCATGCCACCGGATCGAGACATATGGTTTTTGATAGAGCTGTTGCTAGGCACCGGACCAATATCAAAGAGACCGTATCGGATGCCCGCAAATGATCTGGAGGAAATTAAGAAGCTGATTAAGGAGTTATTGGAGAAGGGTTACATTCGACCAAGTTCGTCACCATGGGGAGCCCCAGTGCTCTTGGTTGAGAAGAAGGATGGATCTTTGAGAATGGTTGTTGATTATCGTGCATTGAATGAAGTGACGATCAAGAACAAGTACCCACTACCGATGATCAACTATTTGTTTGACCAGCTGCAAGGAGCTAAAGTATTCTCCAAGATCGATCTTCGATCAGGATACCACCAGTTCAAGATCCGGGAACAGGATATACCTAAGACAGCTTTTACCACAAGGTACGGGCTATATGAGTACACGGTCATGTCTTTTGGATTGACTAATGCCCCTGCCTATTTTATGAGCATGATGAACAAGGTGTTCATGGAGTTTTTGGATAAGTTTTTTGTGGTGTTCATTGATGATATTTTGGTATACTCGAAGAATGAAGAGGAACACAAGGAACACTTGCGCTTAGTTCTCGAGAAGCTCAGGGAACACCAGCTGTATGCCAAGTTCAACAAGTGCGAGTTTTGGTTGAAGGAAGTTGGATTTCTTGGACATGTTATATCGGGAGAAGGTATATCAGTAGACCCTACAAAGGTTAAATCCGTCACTGAGTGGTTGGCACCCACCTCAGTTGGAGAGATCCGCAGTTTTCTTGGACTCTCGGGATATTACAGGAGGTTCATTGAGAATTTTTCCAAGATTGTGAAACCCATGACGGAGTTGTTGAAGAAGGACACCAAGTTCAAATGGACCGAGGATTGTGAAGCCAGTTTTTAGGAGTTGAAGAAACGTTTGGTTACAGCCCCAGTGCTGATTCTTCCGGATATGCGCAAGGATTTCCAAGTGTATTGCGACGCTTCTCGCTTAGGACTTGGAGGTGTACTTATGCAGGATGGAAGAGTTGTTTCATACGCCTCACGTCAGCTTCGACCTCATGAGTTGAATTATGCCACCCATGATTTGGAGTTAGCAGCCGTAGTGCATGCGCTTAAGACCTGGAGACATTTTCTGATTGGAAACGGATGTGATGTGTACACGGATCACAAGAGTTTGAAGTACATTTTCACACAGAAGGAGTTGAATCTCAGGAAAAGGAGATGGTTGGAGCTTATAAAAGATTATGATATGAAGCTGCATTATCATCCAAGAAAGGCCAATGTCGTAGCAGATGCTTTGAGCCGCAAAAGCTATGTCAATACCCTAGTAAGTGGAGGATTACCACAGGAGTTAGCCGACGATCTCAAGGAACTTCGTTTGGAGATAGTTCCAAGAGGTTTTGTTGCAGCAATGGAGGTTCAGTCTACATTATTGGGAATGATTCGAGAAGCTCAGAAGGATGACAAGGAAATTGCTGAGATAAAGGAGAAGATGAGCAAGGGAAAAGCCAAGGGTTTTCGTGAGGATGAGCACGAAACTTTATGGTTTGAGGATCGTGTTTATGTACCCAATAATGCAGAGATCGGGAAGTTAATACTTCAGGAGGCTCATGACTCGCCATACTCGATTCACCCCAGAAACACCAAGATGTATTTGGATTTGAATGAGCGTTTCTGGTGGACAGGTATGAAGAAGGATATTGCCGAGTATGTAGCAGTATGTGATGTATGTCAGAGAGTGAAGGAAGAACATCAGAAGCCAGCAGGATTACTACAACCTATGCTGATACCCGGGTCGAAGTGGGACAAGCTTGGCATGGATTTCATTACCGGATTACCCAGGACCCGATCGGGATATGATTCTATCTGGGTAGTAGTTGATCGCTTGACCAAGGTAGCTCACTTTATCCCAGTATAAACTACTTATACGAGCATGAAGTTGGCCAAGATATATATGACTAGGATCGTATGTATGCATGGAGTTCTGAGGACCATCGTATCAGATAGAGGGACACAATTTACCTCGAAGTTTTGGAATCAGCTGCACCAGACTTTGGGTACCATGCTAGAGTTCAGTACAGCCTTTCACCCGCAGACAGATGGACAGACCGAGAGAGTCAATCAAATTCTGGAGGACATGTTGAGAGCCTGTGCCCTAGATTATGGATCTAGTTGGGATGATAATTTGCCTTACGTAGAGTTATCATACAACAACAATTATCAGGCTAGTTTGAAGATGGCACCTTTCGAAGCTTTGTATGGAAGAAGGTGCAGGACACCGTTAATGTGGGATGAAGTTGGAGACCGTCAATTATTTGGACCGGATCTAATTCAGGAGTCTAACGAGAAGGTCAAGTTGATTCGAGATAGACTGAAGGTAGCTCAGTCCAGGCAGAAGAGTTAGGCCGATACCAAACGCAACGAGGTAGTCTATGAAATCAGAGACATAGCATATCTTCGTGTGTCACTGCTCCGAGGAGTTAAAAGATTCAGAGTTAAGGGAAAGTTAACCCCGAGACTTGTAGGACCATACCGAGTTTTGGAGCGTATGGGTGAAGTGGCCTACAAGTTGGAGTTACCCGAAGGATTGTCAGGAGTTCATGATGTGTTTCACATTTCCCAGATGAAGAAGTGCCATGCAGAGATGGCCGATATTCCTCTAAGAGATACAGTGCCCCTGGAAGCAATTCAGTTGGATAGTGACCTAACCTACGAGGAGAAACCCGTCAAGATTCTCGAGTTTGCCAGCCGAGTTACACGCAACAAGGTTATCAAGTTTTGCAAAGTTCAGTGGAGCCACCATACCGAAGATGAAGCCACCTGGGAACGAGAAGAAGATCTACGGAAAGACCACCCACACCTATTTTCTAGCCAACCCGAATCTCGAGGGCGAGATTCATCTTAAGGGGGGTAGGTTTGTAACATCCCAATTTTCAATTTGGATGTTATACATAGGTCATCATATGCATACCATATTTTATTTGCATTTTGGTTGTGATCCTAGAAATCTTAAGCAACTCAAGGACCCAAGGAGAGAGTTGGGGATTTCATTTATTTTCATATTTGAATTTTTCTCAAATTTGGAAAGAGGATCAATTTGGTTATAATATTTTTCTCTCCAATTATTTCCAATATTAAAAATAAAAGAGAGAAGATAATATGACTTCTTCAAATAAAGAGGAATATTGGAGGAGAAATTTTAAAATCAAATTTATATTTTATTTGCTATTTTATTTGAATTAGAAAAATATGCATTTTTTAAAATTGCATTTTGGGCCAGAAAAATGTTCACTTTGTTCTAAATATTTTATTTGGAGGGTGAAAATTGTTTTTGGCATTTTAGGATTTTTTATATTTTATTAGGATTTTATTCAGGCAGAATTTTATTTTTAAAAAATCGCGGCTGAACTGGGCCGGCCCAGCTAGCGCCAGGTCGCGGCCGAGCCGCCACCGCCTCGTCCCCGTCCCCGGGACGGACTCTCGCTCGCCGTTGCCGCCAAGTCCGGCTCGGCCACGCCTCCCCGCCCGCCGCCTTGCCCCCTCCTCCAAGCCCTCCCCGGCCTCTTTAAATAGGGCCGAGGCCCGGCCCCCTCCTCCCCATCGAGTCGTCGCCGCCGCCCCAAGCAGCAGCAGCAGCCAGCCGTCGCCGCCGCCGTTCGCCGCACCACCCCGCCCCACGCCGCTGGCGCGCCGCCGGAGCCTCGCCGGAGCCACTGCCGCTGCCGATCCGATCTGATTCGCCGCCACCGGTTTTTCTCTGTGAACCGGTAAAACCGCCGAACCGACGCCCCGCTTTTTTTGGTTTTTCGTTAGATTGGTTTAGATTGTTTTTTTCAGTTTCGCTAATTAGCGAACGTTCACTCGAACGTCACTGTTAGCGAAATTATTCGTTCATTTGCCTCTGATAGCGATTCGTTAGGTTTTTCTTTTATTTTTTATTTTCGGTCAGGGACGTATCCGCGATTATTTTTATCGCAGATTAGCCCCTGAACTTCAAACCCTCGCAACTTTTTGCTCGTTTATCCAAATCCAATGAAACCAACGCCAAAATCATTTTCTCGGACCCCTCTTTCCAGTTAATCAAATTGAACATGGTTTTGACAAATTAAAATTTGGTTTCAAGCAGATTTGATTTCGAACTTCTTTTGATCCTAGTTTGAGTTTCGTAGCTCCGATTTGATTGATTCTTTTTGCAAATCAAAGCTCTTCTCTTGAGCTTTCAATTTGGATCTTTTCATCTGAGTTTTACCCTTGCATCTTATGCTTGAGTGCATATGTATGCTATTGTTTGTTTGCGATAGAGTTTCGGGAGTGCGAAGCGTGCTACTACGAGTCACTAGGGTTTTCAGATCGTCAGCAAGGCAAGTAACACTTTGATCATACCCCTTTATTACCCAGTTTTATGCATTAGTTTCAACCCACAAACATTGCATGGTTAGTATTGTTAACATGTGGGTATTGGGAAGTAGTTGATGAGGTAGAACCTATTGTCCTTTAATTCAAACCTTGGGAGTTACTTCTACGTTATCCTTATACTGCTATGCTATGCTCGTAGACGTGGTTTGGTTTGAGTGATCCATGACAGATGTGAGAGTTATCTTCAATGGTTAAACTTAAGGTGGTTACTTTAATACACATCTGGGTGGATTGGTTGCGGGCACCTGGAGAATCCAGTGTTGTCCTAGGATATCTCAGAGTACCAGTGTGATCATCCTATGGTTCGCCACCCAGGCTCAAAGGGATCATAAGATTATTCATGCTAGAAACTTCCATGTGCAGCCACAAGCCATTATGGGCTCTGGCATAGTTGAGTATGTTGCGTGACCTCTTTCAGTGGTAGGCTAGCAGATGTAGGGGATGTAGGTGGTACTGTCTACCCAGAGTAAAGAGTTAATGCTTCTGAAAGACCGTGTCTTGGTCATCCGTTTCTCAAACACCATGTAGTGCATGAAATCCAACGGAGGAGATCGAGTCTTGTGGGGAAAAGTGCGCAAACCTCTGTAGAGTGTATAATCTAATCATGGTTAGCCGTGTCCCCGGTTATGGACATCTTGAGTATCTGGTTCTTGAATTATTGATTTGATCTCATCACTCTTTATTTAATTTTGTTGGGTTGTTAATTTTATTAATTGGGATTGAGTTGGAGGAACCTTCTCAATATTTATCAACCAACTTGATAGTTAAATAAAATACATTCCTTTTGTAGTAGGAAAAAATTGGCTTTACGCAAAAAATGATTACCATAGAGCCTCCACCAGCCATATATGCATGTAGTGATAGCTGTTATCATGTTCATTGCTCTATAGTGTTATTTTGCCAGCATATTCCATGTGCTGACCCGTTACGGGCTGCTACGTATTATGTTGCAGACTTTTCAGACGAAGAGTAAGGTGCGCTAGGTCGTTGTCGTGCACTCAGCTATGCCGTTGGAGTTGATGGACTCATTTATCTTCGATGCTTCCGCAGTTATCTTATTTAGATGGCCTTAAGCCATATTATTGTAATAAGTTCTCTTTTGAGACATTTGTTGTAATAAGTGTGTGTTTGAACTCTGTTATAAATCCTTCAAGTACTGTGTGTGTCAGCATTACCGATCCAGGGATGACACTTATGGACAGAGATTTGACCATTTGAGGTCGGATCGCTACATCCCTAGTATCCATTATGTTCTGAGATTGATGTTGTTATGACTTTGCAATGCTTAATGCTTGTCACTTTGGGCCCGGGTGTCATAATTTCAGATCTGAACCATTTATGATTTCACCATTATGTTTATGTTCTAGATCTGATCTGGCAAGTCATATTCAGCTATTACGTGTTATGATCCGTAAACCCCGGGTGACAATAATCAGGATACTTTCCAATGATGACCGTAGTTTGAGGAGTTCATGTATTCACTATGTGTTAATGCTTTGTTCCAGTTCTCTATTAAAAGGAGGCCTTAATAT
The DNA here is from genome assembly GCF_002575655.3 of Aegilops tauschii subsp. strangulata. NCBI lineage: Eukaryota > Viridiplantae > Streptophyta > Magnoliopsida > Poales > Poaceae > Aegilops > Aegilops tauschii. Next base: position 127,377,228 of record NC_053035.3, read on the forward strand.
CCCTTAGTTTCCCTATGGACCCCGCTGCCACGGGAGGGAGGACAAAAGATGTCATGCAAGTTCTTTCCATAAGCACGTATGACTATTTACGAAATACATGCCTACATTATATTTATGAACTGGAGCTAGTTTTGTATCGCCCTAGGTTATGACTGTTATATGATGAATATCATCCAACGAATCTACCGATCCAATGCCTACAAATTTTCCATGTATTGTTTCTGCTAAGTTACTACTGTTGATGTTACTCTTACAACTGCTACAAAAGCATTGCTATCACTGTTACCGTTACTATTGTTGTTACTAATACTATCAAAACTATCATATTATTGTGCTACTGATCACTTTGCTGCAGATATTTAATCTCCAAGTGTGGTTGAATTGACAACTCAACTGCTAATACTTGCAAATATTCTTTGGCTCCCATTGTGTCGAATATATAAATTGGGGTTGAATACTCTACCCTCGAAAACTGTTGCGATCCCCTATACTTGTGGGTTATCACACACCCGGCCCTCCTGGCCAAGGCAGGCAACCAGACGAGCTCCGGCCAAAACATGCCTCATCTTCTGGCCCTCCTGGCCAAGATGAGAAGTGATGTCTACTACGCAACTTTATTCTTGTAGACTCGTGTTGGGCCTCCAAGCGCAGAGTTTTGTAGGATAGTAGCAATTTTCCGCAACGGCATTTGGGACCTAACACTGCTACGCGTCGGTGCTATACAAACGGTTTTTAACCCCTTTCCGCAACGGCATTTGGGACCGTCGCCAAGTGAGTGTGTGCGATAGGGTGTCCTTCCCACACGACCCAGAAACCGTCGAGGATATGGAGCAGTGATCCAGAGGCCTTCCAAAATGTAATCGTGTGCGATGCAGCACACACTAAATTCTTTCGCACGTGTGGTATCGGTGATTAAGCGTTTCTAATGACGCAGTGAAACCATACGGTCTGTCGTAATGAACCGTTTGGGAAACAGTATGTAAGGCACACGGGCCAACATATGAACTGTGTGCGATTTGTGCCCCATCGCACACGAGTTTTCTACGTAACCCGTCTGCCATGCTAGATTCCATCGCACATGTTTGCCAACAATTACTGTCTGCGATAATGTTCTATCACAAACGGTTTAGTAGCCCCTTTGCACACATACAAGTGCTGCAGACCATTTGTGATTTGTTGGGTATCGCCGACAGTTGCCGCAAGAGTGACGTGTGCTTTTCGTTTGGGATCCCACATGTTTCCTGAAAAAATTATGACTGGGATTGTATTTTACATTGGGCACGGTTTACTCCCAGTTCTCGTGTGCGATAACGCAATATCACAAATGGTTCCAGAGACCCTACGCACACGTAGTAGCGCTGCAAATCGTTTGCGATCTGCTGTGTATCACCGACAGTTCCGCTACGATTGACGTATGCTTTCCGATGTGGATCGCACACACTCATTTAGTTGAACCGTGTGCGGAGCAATTGCCAGGTTAAAACAAAAATATCCCATTTTGAATCGGCATGCAAAAAAGCAAATTCGCCACAATATTCAATTGAACAAATAAATAAAAATATCATATTTTGAATTGGCATGCAAAAAGCAAATTCGCCACAATATTCAATTGAACAAATAAACAAAAATATCACATTTTGAATCGGCACGCAAAAAGCAAATTGGCCACAATATTCAATTGAACAAATAGTGTCCATAGGAAGAACATTCATCAGATTTCGCAACAATTGCAATTGAACATATGGTAGCTAAATTCCAATGATTTGTCCACACATATATGCATTACATAATTAATCATAGTGTACGAAATACGAAGACCTCATCAGATGGAAAACAATGGATCCATGCGTTATATGTTTAGCGGCTAACTCTTACTCAATGTTTCAGGAGAATGCATGCTGAAATCTTCATTATCACCAGTGGGATTGATGTAGTGATCCAGGAAGAAGTCGCTGATAAATCTCCGAACCATCAGAAATTCACCAGCCGGGAGCGGTTCAGGGGTCCTCGGTTTTAAGATGAGCTGCTGTATTTTTAAGATCAAAATGTGCCATATGAGTGGAGTAGAAGATATTAATTAAGATGGACTTACTGGTACTAATTCGCGAGGATCGTCACAACTATCAGCAGATTTGCAGATGGAGATTATGTGTCTACAAACATAGTATCCACAAAGGTTGGTCCCTCCTTCTTGCTGAGGACACTGAAATTTTTTGTACAGAATTAGTCATGTATTTGTCCTGTTAGGGACAACCTAACCGGTGTTAGATGTATTATTTTTTCTTTGGACAAAATAGAAAGAGGTTTATTAAGAAGCTTGAACATTTGACTAGCGTAAGGAAAGGTATTTGCAGACTGCTGGAGTAACACTCCGAAAATAACAGATTTCGGTGTGTTACCGGATAAACGATCTCGTGCTGCAGAGGTAGTTCCCTCTTGAACAGGTTCCCTGGTTTAGTTTTCCACAATGCGAGCACACTTCAAATGATGATGAATTTTGACAACATCAATTATTGAACCAAATATAAATGCAAATTAATTTTGACATCATAGAATTCAATACCTATCCATGAATTGCTGAAGATGCGTCAGATCCTGAGCGTTTGTTGACTCTCTAAGAGAATCGATGTAGTAAACCGTGTTCTTGTTTGGAACAATGAATACCAATACCCAATGATCGCTACATGTTAAGAAAGACATGAACTTACGAATTATGTCAAAATCTGAAAGACAATTAGTGTGTGCGTGGTTGTTTACTTGACTTACCGTTCATGATATGGCCAGAGAAATGATTCTACATGGGACGTGTTTTCGAAGAGACGGACGACCGTGTTAACGGCCCAGTCCCATAGGTCCTTACCATGTATTGTTGTGCCATTTGCTAATTCAGGATCTATGAAATATACAGCCTCCCTTTTTCTTCTCTGCGCTTTCAATCCCCTGAGAGGAATAAAATGCAGTTAGCTCTTTATCATTTACAACCTTGTATGGAGAAGTTGATCAGAGTTTGTTAAGTACTTACAAAATCAGGCATCTAACAAGAGTGGCATCGAGCACGTTGAAGTTGAAGAAGAGATGTAAGTCCTCGAAACTCACATTGATGGAACCAGCATCATGTCGGAAATAATCTCTATTGTAGTGGACTAGCAAAGCATGATGACCTGCTGACATTTGATCCATGCAATATTCATGTAACTCGCGGCAACTGGAGCTGCAGTCGTCAAAGTATTCGCCAACAAGAAATGGCTGGCCATGGACATAATTGCGTGCTTCAAGTATGTCTGCTTTACTTTTAGCAAGCAACAAACGTACTTCTTCATCATCCATGGCGTCGGAAATAATATTTCTCCCTGATTCAAACAAGCTGCTCTTAATTTGGTTCTGGGCGATGAGTGCTTTAAGTAAGAGGCAATCGTTCTCTTTCCTCTTCACTCTCCCGCTGCGCTTCCTCGTGGTTGTGGGTGTAGCCTTTTTGGCCACTTCCTTCTTGGTACTTGAAGCATTTCTGGCAGAATGTCTGGTTGCCTGCAAGGTAGACTGCCGAGCAGACGGTGAAGCTTGGACGGACTGCTTAGCAGACGATTTATCTATGCCGGACCGCTGAGCTGGCGGTGCTGCTGTGACGGACTGCTGGGCTGTAGGAGCAGAGGCATCGGACTGCTGACCATGCGTTGAAGCTATGTCGGGTTTCTGCGCAAGTGGTGCCAACTTGTCGGTGTGCTGAGGAGGCCGTGCCAACGCGTTGGTTTGCTGAGCAGGAAGTGCTGACGCATTGGTATGCTGATCACGCGACTGCGGACCGACGGACTGATGAGCAGTCGGTTATGGACCTACAGACTGCTTAGCAGGCGGTTCTGAAGCATCAGACTGCTTAGCAGTCTGTTCCACCAGGTTGGTCTGCTGAGCATGTGCTGCAGCTGGGTCTCCCCCCGCTGCTTCAGCGGCCGGCATCTGGACAGGTGGTGCGTCTTTAGCAGTTGTAGGCCTTGCCACTGGCTGCTTTGGGGCGGAGGATGACATGGCCTATACGCCACAAAGTCGGGCCGGCTAATCACAAGTTGATGCATCAGCCCGTGAGAGCTGCTGTGGCAAGGAGAGCGTCATCGGTTGAGGGACGATAGTGGTTTCTCTTGGTGGGGCTTCAGGGATCTCATCGATGAACTCTATTTCCTTCCGTGGCCACTGGATGTGATGTAACAGTGTTTCTCCCAAGGTCCTTTGCTCATCGATGTCTCCTAGGACATTCTTCAGGGAAAATACATTGAATCCAGGCTTTACTTCAGTCACGCAGCACTTCGCACAGCCCGGCTTCAATAGCACATTGTCCAAGAAGAGGCCATCTTCCAAGAAGGGTGGGCAAACCCAGGCTGTTGCACATTCTAATGTACCTTCATGTGTAAGCACGCCCTTCAGTCTGTCTTTCATTCCAGATAGATCAGATATAGCATCATCACGAGCAGCTGCAGTCTCGGTGTCGCTGGGGTCAGCTGATGCACAGCTACTCTTGTGCAGTGTTGTCGCGTAATAAGCAGCATCCTCCATGCCCGCCTCCCCTCCCATCTGCTGGCTATCTGTCAGTGTTAGAGTCTGTTGCATCATCATTGACTCCTCAACATCCTTTCGAACAGCCAGATAAATCTCCTTCCTCAACCTTTCATACAATGCATTCTGCTTCATTTCACTCCTCGCTTTTTTCATGTTGCGCCTCCCTTCTTTGCTGAGTGTGAAAGCCCTCTTGTGCGGGACATTAACACCTATACCCCTTGCACGGCCAGGGGGCTCTTTTATTTCCAGAGCAATGGACAGAATGTCACATGGCCCTGGGTTCCTGTAGAACCTTCCAGGGATCTTGGAAGCCTCTAAAATCACTTCATATAGTTTGGCGTCACGTGCGTTTTCAAAGTAATAAGTTCCATCATCACGCCTCTTTGCACGTGCCCGCAAGTAGTCTCTGGCACGTTCGCCCCTGATTTCACTAAAGGCCGGATTCCCACCCGCCGCTACTGCTTCTTTGTCCTCCTGTTCTCATATCAGTTTCATGCCGTAGTATCCTGCCACACCCATACGGTGGGGGTGTATGTTCTTCTTCTGAAGTTCCGATTGGTTGAAACTCTTCTCAGCAAACTCTTTAGTTGCCCTGACCCTTTTGAATTCTACCCAGTCTGCCTTTGTAATTTGGGGGTATGCAGGGATTGGGTCCTTGCCTTCACTCAAGTACTTCTTGTACAACACGTGCTTCCAGTTTCTCCAAGCATCCCTAGCCTTCTTCAGTGCAGTGTGCTCCACCTGGATTCTCCACTTCTCTGGAAAGTTGAAGTGATCCATGATCTCCCGGACTATCCTTTGCCATGTTTCTGTGTCAGCCTTCCAAAACCCCGGCAGATTAATGTTGAGCCTTGCCCTGCCAACAAATCCACACACACTCCTGAACCTCATGCGTGCTTTATCTAGTTTAGTTGGAGCCCAAGACTTTAAATCAATCTTGGTTACTTCATATACACCTTTAGGCTCGTGTGTGGGCTTCCTTTGGAGCGTTCCTCCGTGTCCTAACCGGAAGGGTAATTGCTGCAGCTCTATCCCGTTCAAGACTACTTGATCCCTCACAATCTGTTGAAGACCTAGGGTTGTCCAAATCAGATGAAGATACATGGCCTGAAGCATGAGTGATGTCGCTGCTACTCAACATCTACAGAGAACACATGCGAAACTCAAGAAAGGAGGATAAGCATAAAACTAACAACTTGGTATCAAGCTTTCTAAACATGCCATGCAATAATTTAGAAAATGTACGACTAATTTGTTAAGTTTGTGTGACTTGGGCGCCCGCGATCTCTAAATAGGAAATAACTTATTGTAACAAATATAACTTATATGTAGTAAGGAAGGTAGATAATGAACATATATACGCTCTCCGTTATTTTATAGCCAATTTGGGAACATACGGAACGAAATTGGAAGAGGGATTGCGAGGAAATATGCCTCACCGCGATGGAGAGCGGTAACTAACAGGCTTCTTAATGCAAACCCGACCGAACCACAGGAGAGACGAGGGTTACTACATCGATATGCTCGAGGGTGGCTGGCGAGCAAACGAAGACGGCGAGGCGCGGGCCGCCGCATGTTGGGAACGACAGTGGAGGTAGGCTTGACGCCAAAGAGCGGGCACACGGCCGGGGTGAGCACGGCGGCGTCGGAGAGGGTTCTGCTGTGGATCTGGGGGAGGGGGAGCTGGCGAAGGAGATTGGGTGGACTAGTTGAGTGAAACGCGGGCAGACGATGGGGGTGTTGGGGACTCCGGGTGTTGGCGGCCTAGGTGAAAAGGGTGAAAAATATCCCCGGTTGCCGCACGCGCGGAAAGGCCTATGCAAACGGTTGCCTCTAAGCGCTCGTGTGCACAAACAGAATAATTTCGTTTGAAATGAAGACGTACTAATTTTGAAATGAAGACGTTAGTTCATCATTTCACCTCTAAATTTTTCCCACGTAAACCAATCACAATTTTACCACGGGTTTGATTTGCTGGCGCATTTCAGGTCTCGTGTGCTATATGTAAGACATTTTTTGGCATTTACCGTGCATGTTGGCATATAAATCAATTTCTAGCCGGACTGCATTTCCTGTCGAAAGGGATGAGGATTGCCGTTCGATCTGGGAGCATCCAACGGTGCAGACGTATGATCCGTGGGGTTTGGGTTCTGGCTAATCAGAACGCACGACTCAGATCGCGTGCGCAGCAAAGGGGGGGCATCGGCCACGGTTTGGTAGGCACACGGCTTTCGTGTGTGAACCGTGTGCTATTTGAAAACATTTTTTGGGGAGGGGCTATTTGAAAACATTTACATGTGCTGTCGAAAGGGATGAGGATCGCCGTTCGATCAAGGAGAATCCAACGGTGCAGACGTACGATCTATGGGGTTTGGGTTCTAGCCAATCAGAATGCATGACTCAGATCGCGCGTGTGGCAGGGGGGTGCATCGGCCACGGTTTAGTGGGCACACGGCTTTCGTGAGTGAACCGTGTGCTCTTTGAAAACATTTACATTACCTAACATCATATTTTTGTTCGAATGAAAACATGAGTTCATCGTTTCGCCTCCTTCCACGGTAAGAAATCATGAGTATAGTGGAGAGTGTCATATACTAGTATCATGAATATACAGTATATATGATACTAGTGTATGATACTACCTTCAATTAATTATAACGCATAGTATAATACATAGAGTATAGTATCATATATAGATCATATTTATTACCATGCATGACACAAATTAGCATCGCATTTAACATGATACGGTATCTACCTATATGTTACTCTAACCCTCTTTATATATATTTAATTCTTTGCCACATCAGCATACTTGCTATTTCCGAGTGCATGACATCGTCGGCTATGATACCACCACTATGGACAGCCTTATATAGTGGGGAGTATCATATACTATATAAATATAGTATCATGCATATGATACTAGTGTATGATACTACGTACGTACCTTCATAGTGCATATATAGTATCATAGAGTAGTATATATCATAGATTACCGTACTTATGGCCATGCATGATACAAAGTAGTATATCATTTAATATATATATATATATGTTAGGGTATCTACCTATGTTACTGCTTCTTTGCCACATCATCATATTTTCTATTCCCGAGTGCATGGTATCGGCTATGATACCCCCACTATGGCCACCCTAATAAGGCTGGTCGTAATATGGGAGTATCAAGCGGTATAATGCATGCCAACTAGACTTTTTGGATGATGTGGCACACAGTTAAATGAGGAAAGAGAGGGTGTGGTATCATATCATGATACCGTATCATATTACATGTTTTACTACTCTGTGTCATGCATGGCAATTAATAAGGCAACCTAAGATACTAACTTATGATACTATGCATGTGCGTTACGGAGGTATTGCCGATCATATAATAGTATCATGCATATATATACTCCCTCCTTTCCGGTTTATAGGCTTATCTCAAAATTTTAGTTTTTCCATTTTGTAAGGCTCGGTTTGGTTGTTCCCCATCACATGTTCAGATTCCAAGGTGCATTAAATCATTGCATGCATGAAAGTATTTATTAAGAGAAAGTTGACCAATGCATGTACTTTATGCATGCATGTATTGCAATTAATACATTGGAAAACATAATTTTTTGAGGAAAACAAAAGCATTAATTGGGTATTTTGCAAACTACAAAAAGTATTCCACCACTCACCATCTACCTTGGTTGGTGAGATTTTTGAATTGAGCCCTATAAGGCTGGTTGTAATGGGGAGTATCATATACTAGTATCATGCATATGATATATACTAGTGTATGATAATACTTCCATAATGCATAGTATCATAAGTTAGTATCTTAGGTTGCCTTATCAATTGTCATGCATCACACGAAGTAGTACAACATTTAATATGACACGGTATCATGATATGATACCACATCCTCTCTTTCCTCATTTAATTGTGTGCCACATCATCCAGAAAGTCTAGTTGGCATGCATAATACCGCTTATGATACTACCATTACAACCAGCCTAAACCAGAAAGGAGGGAGTAATACTAGCTAGTCTATGATATACTAGCTACCTCACTAAGAGCATGGTTAATAATACAGCCAACGGTCGGCTATAAGAAGTTGACATGTCATATACAGCCAACCTCCACTACAAAAAAAGACACATCCATGACATTTTGGGCCGAACGAAATTTTTGCTGTCATACTTATGGCACTTCTATGATGATAATTGTGACAAAACCTGGTATCATCATAGATGTGGTGGGGTCCTACTTCTATGACAAAAAATCATGACAGAAAATGGGCTTCTCGTCCTGGGAGGGCCAGAGACGCAGCTGCATGACATTCTTTCGGCCGTCCATGACAGAAAAAATCGTGGTAGAAGCGAGGGCGAGGAAAATATCGGGGTGTTCCTGGTTACGGTGGGTGGTTGGGGCCGAGCGATGCGCGTTTCTCTCGTACACGCACGCGCGTGGGTGCGAGGCGTTGGGCTCTAACTGAACCCGAGTGATTGCACTGCAGGCTACGCGTTACTGAACCCGAGCGATCGATCGATGGCTGTTAACTAAACCCGATCGAGCGATTCCTTCGCTACTGCTGCAAACTGAAGCCGATCGATGCTGCCTCTGGATGAACAGTGAGCGTTGCTGGGGGTTTGGATGAACAGTTCCCGGTGGGGATGGATGAACAGGACCCCGTGGTGTTGCCTCTGGATGAACAGGACCCCGATCGATCGAGTCGGTTGGGGCTGGATGAACAGGACCCCGTGGAGGGCAGGATGAACAGGACCACCCCGTGGAGGGCAGAATGAACAGTAGATGGTGGAGGGCTGGATGAACAGTAGCCCGTGGAGAGGGCTGGTTGAACAGTAGCCGGTGGAGTAGCGCGTGGTGTAGGCTGGATGAACAGGAGCCCGTGGATGAACAGTCGCAGGTGGAGGCTGGAGGAGGTCGACGGTGGATGAACAGTAGCCCGTGGAGGCTGGAGGGGGTCGACGGTGGAGATGAACAGTATCCCGTGGAGTCCCGTTTTGCGGTACGCCACACCCCTCCGATGAACAGGACCCCCGTTTCAACCGTAGCGCTCCAACACAAGTCCGTTTCCTCCGTTTTGCGGTACGCCACACCTCTCCCGATCAACAGGACCCCCGTTTCGACCATAGGAGGTCCGTTTCCTCCGTTTTGCGGTACGCCAGACCCCTCCCGATGAACATGATCCCGTTTCAAACGTGGCCGGTCGAACACAAGGCCGTTTCCTCCGTTCTGCGGTACGCCAGGCCTCGTTTCCATCGGCTATTCCGTCCAAGCCCTCCCGATGAACACGACGACGCATTCCGTTCCGACCCAGCCGGTTGGCTCCCCATGAACACGACGACGACGCTGTTTCTCCGTTCCGACCCAGCCATGTACACAAGCCCTGGCCGTACGTATGCGCGAGTAGGCGTTCGAGACCCTGCCCGTATGTACGTACGTGGCCGTATTTTCTTTCTTGCACAGTGGCCGCTGTACGTATGTGTACATGCTACGTGCGCGCCTCTACTACGACACATGCGCGCCTCTACATCGACCAGTATGTACATACACGTTCGCGACCAGAATGACAATGCTACGTACGCTTCGACCAGGTGGGTCCCGACTGTCAGGCACTTCCTTGCCAGCGAAGATGTAGCTGGTGGGTCCCAGCAGTCAGGGGGGCGAATCGTTTTTTTTTTTGCCCGGACGCACTTCCTTGCATGCGAAGATGTAGCTGGTGGGTCCCCGCAGTCAGGGGGAAACATTTTTTTCGCGAAATACGGTGGCCCATCCGGTGGGTCCCCGCTGTCAGGTGGAGGAATAATTATTTTGCGCGTAATAAGGAGGCACTTCCTTGCTGCGGCTGTGGACCCAGCTGTCAGCCTCTCCATGTACAGTCCACGTCCGATGGAAGCCGTTCCTTGACCACGTTGACCATGCCGTGCCGAGAGCACCAGGGCCATGGACGACGGCGAGGCCTAGGAAGGGGATGACGCGGAGCCGGGGAAGACGCGGCAGTGGAAGCCCGCGCGGAGAGGAGTACGAGGGTTCACTGGTTCGGCTGCGGTGTGAGGCTGCCGTCGCCGCAGGGCCTGGCCAGCGGTGGGAATAGTAGGGGGCGGTGAGTTCTCCGCGGCAGCACAGCCGGCCACGGGAGGCAGGAGCATGCGGCACGACCGGCGCTGCTTTGGGCGGCTGGAGCAACAAGACCAGAGGTTGAAGAAGCACTACGGCCGTCGGATGGACATCATACGGTCACTGGAGCTAGAATCATGCATATTGACTAAGTTGACAAAGCCCTCCGTCCCCGTCAACTTAGTAGGCCCACAAGTTAGCCTGCCACTATACTGGGTCCCAGCTAGCAGGGGGTATTCATTTTTTTTGTGCGTAATAAGGACGCACTTCCTTGCGTGCGAAGATATAGCTGGTGGGTCCGAGCTGTCAGCGGCGGTAACGTTTTTTCGTGAAATACAGAGGCCCTTTCGGTGGGTCCCAGATGTCAGGTGGAGGAATCATTATTTTGCGCGTAATAAGGAGGCATTTCCTTGCGTGCAGCCGTGGACCCAGCTGTCAGCCTCTCCACGTACAGTCCACTTCAGATGCATGTCGGTCGTTGACCATGTTGACCAGGCCGCGCCGGGAGCACCAGGGCGGTGGACGACGGCGAGGCCTAGGAAGGGAACGACATGGAGGCAGGTAAGACTCGGCAGTTGTTTCCTACGCGGAGGGGAGTACGACTATACGAGGGTTTACTGGTTCGTCTGCCGTCGCCGGAGAATAGCAATAGGTGTGGGTGAGTAGAGGGATGGCTAGGCCAGCGATGGGAGTACAGTGGGGCGGTGAAGCCTACGCGGCAGCACAGCCGGCCGCGGGGAGGAGGGAGTAGGCAGTCCCGCCGGCGCTTGTTTGAGCGGCTGGAGCAGGAAGAGCAGAGATTGAAGAAGCACGACGGCCGTTGGATGGACATCCAACAGTCACTGCTTGTGCGTCAACCTTTTTTTAGGAAAGCCTCAAATCTGTGGAAAACAGCATACAACCCATCTGCCATTATTTCTAATAATTGACAGCCCGTTTGCTAATTCTGAAGGTTTTTTTGGAGCCCATATTCTTTTTGTTAGCATTACAGCCCATATTGTGGCCACGGTTAAAAAATTATACGAAATGTTGCATATTTCGGTGCGGTCCGAACTGTTTTTAATCCCAAAATTTCGAGTCACATTCAAACTGAATTTAAAAATAAATGTATATCAATATAAAATCCAACAAATTGTCCACGCATAAAAATTAATGCAATTTAAAATCTTGAAATGAAAAAAAGAAATTTGAAAGTAATTGCCGATTTGATGTGTTTTAAAAATGTACAGCCCATTTCTCATTACTGATAGGCCATTTTCTCGTCCAGCCGAATGAAGCTCTCCTCGTCTTGAAAGATTTGCAGCCCAATAGGCCTGACAAAGTGACTTACTTGGCAAATCACAAAAAAACTGGGCTAGCCATTTTCAGAAAGAAAGAAAAAACTACTGGGCTGGTCTGTGGTAAACATAAAAGAGAAGGTTGTCTAGACATGGCAGAGTGCCCCGCACAGCCCAGTTGACACCCTGCTTCCGTCTCAAAAACAAATTAGATAAATGCCACAACAAATATGGCGATTCATAAAAATGCCACTGCAATTTCCAAACTTTGAAAAATGCCACTGCAATTTTTGCAAACTTTGGAAAACGCCACTGCAATTTGCAAACTTTGAAAAACGCCACTCCAGACTTTGAAAAATGCCACTGGGGATGGCATGAAATGGCATTTTTCAAAGTTTGGAAATTGCAATGGCATTTCTTAGAAACACCAGATTTGGAGTGGCATTTATCAAATTAACCCAAAACAAAAATAACTGGGCGAGCTGCTGGGTCCCTGATGTCAGCCGCTCGTTGGGCAACTCTCTCGTTTATTGACTACGTTGACAATGGCATGGGACCCAGATGTCAAAAATCCATTACGAGGAGCCATTTTTTTATTGGATTGAAATAAGGAGGCACTTTTCTTGCGTACTGCCATGACCTTGGCGGGTCCCTGCTGTCATCCTCTCCACGTACAATCATCTCCTGGTTGTGTACGCGTCAACTTGGTAGGCCCACAAGTCAGCCTCTAAACCCGTGGAGGAGAAATACAACCCATTTAAAAAAATAGCAGCCCATTCCATATGTTCAAACGGAAAGTTCAACATTCAGAGCAAAGTAACAGGTCTGATCCACATATAGAGTACTGAACTTCCACGTTGACAACCATCATAGCCAAGTTAACTATCTACTTCCACTAATACTCTAGTAGCGTACAAGTACTAACTTACTCTTAGCTAACTAGACGATGCCGGCCGCCATCTGCGGTACACGCTAAACGCCGGCACCGGCGTCCTCCGCCTCGCCTCGGACTTGTCAGGTGGGTCCCAGCAGTCAGGGGGCAAATGTTTTTTTTGCAAAATACGGTGGCCCGTCCAGTGGGTCCCTGCTATCAGTTGGAGGAATCATTATTTTCCGCGTAATAAGGAGGCACTTACTTGCTGCGGCTGTGGACCCAGCTGAGACTCTCCACGTACAGTATACTTCCGATGGAAGTCATTCCTTGACCACGTTGACCTCGCCGCGCTCCATTGCATGCATGCGTCCATGGGCGTGGTGCGTCCCCACTGTCAACCTCTCACGTACAGTCATCTTCCGATGACTCTCGGTTGTTGACCACGTTGACCACACCGTGCAGAGCGCACACAGACTGGAACGACCCGGAGATGGGGAAGACGGGGCAGTGGAGTCGCAGATGGAGAGGAGTGGGAAACTTCACTGGTTCGGGTGCGCGGCAGCACAGCCGCGGTGCCGCCCACGGGAGACAGGAGCAAGAACAGAGGTTGAAGAAGGAGCACGGCTGTTGGATTAACATCCAACGGTCTAGCTGCTAGAATCATTTGTTGATTAAGTTGATAAAGCCGTGCGTACACGTCCGCTTAGTAGGCCCACAAGTCAGTCAGCAAATCTGACGGGTCCCAGCTGTCAACGGGATGAATAATTTTTTTCGCAAAACAAGGAGGCACTTCCTTCCGTGCGAAGATACAGCCGGTGGGTCCCAGCTGTCAGGTGGAGGAAACATTTTTTTTCAGCTTAATAAGGAGGAACTTTCCTTGCGTGCGACCATGGACCTCGTGGGTCCCAGCCGTCAGGTTCTCCACGTACAGTCCTCTTCCGATGACTCTCGTTTGTTGACCACGCTGCACCGAACGCAGCGAGGCGGTGGACGACGGCGAGGCCCCGGACGGGAACGACTCGGAGATGGGAAAACGCGGCAGTGGAGTCGCAGATTGAGAGGAGGAGAAGGGTTATAACTGGTTCTGTTGCGGCATGGGGCTGTAGTCTGTGGAGAATAACAGGAGGTGTCGAGGGGTGGAGGGATAGCCTGGCCGGCGGTGGGGTAGCGCTTCATAGCGATGCGTGCTAAGCAGAGCCGCTAGCCGCCGGAGGCCGGACCAGGCGGTCCCGGCGACGCTGGGGGAAGAAGACGAGAAATTTGAGGGTGCATGCCGGCCGTTGGATATAAATCCAATGGCTGTGGATGACACAATCATTTGTTGACCAAGTTGACAATGCCCTGCGTAGGCTTCGACCTATTGGCCCACATGTCAGCCTGCAAAAATGTGGCATATATTTAACCCATGTTTTCTAGAATGTACAGTCCATTTGCTGGACTGGGTGAACAAATAATTTCGCGTCAATCAGGCCCATTTATATTTTCTAAGAAATCCCAGCCCATTTGCACTTCCTTGAAATACACGTATTAGGTGGGCTCGTTATATATATAATGTTATGTTAGAAGGAGCAATTAATATCAAAGAATAAACCGGAGAGGCACATTTTTTATATATATAATTAAGAAATTAGCGAGTTATTGCTCAAAATAAAAATGAGCGCGTTATTATTAAATTGGTTCTTAAAATCTTCGCAAGCTTTTGTACGCAATCACCAGGATTTTCCTTGCCTGTAAGTCAAAAACAACCAGGATTTTCCTTGCCAACTTCCGTTAAACATTTACTTTTATAAGTTAATAACACGTGGAATGTTTTTATAATGTATATAGAAGTCTCTATAAAATATACAATAATAGTAATAATATAAATATATATAATGTGGTTAGAAGGGAAAACATAAATTGGACACAGCATTACTTTTATAAGAGACCTGTGTTTTATACCCCACAGTAGGCATACTAACAAGTTCAGACACAAATACAACAGAAAAGGTAAACATTCATATCAAACTCAGGTTCACAGGACACGTTCATATTCATAGCCAACATCCACTATCAACAACTCAAAAGATTCATATATACAAGCTCAGCATATCTATGCATCCAAATGATTGATAGATCACACGACAATATTCATACATAATTCACAAAAAGATTCAGATATACACATGTTCAGTATGTTTATGCATCCAAATGATTGAAATCACAGCCAATATGATCCATGGACAAACTTTAATTACCTAGGGTACAGACTGGTAAATGGTGTTCAATCGGAGGTACTTCTTGTTAAAATTAGTTCTTGTACGAGTAAACTTTCGAGTACATAAGAGGCAGCACAGACAATCTGAACTTTGCTTGTAGGTTTATCCTCAAATAGTGGCCTCGTGCCGAGGGAGGTTTGAGCAACTTGGCCACTACTTTCACTCCAACTAGTTTACTGGCTCATCTTGGTCCTGTATCTCGCCAAAATTCTACATTGCAGACGAGAAAGGAGGCGGTTGAGAAAATGAACCACCCAAATTTTTTGTGCAGTTCAACTGAAATGGAGCATCCTTGGCGTGCAGACTGATTAAGTGCCAGATGAATATATGTGTCAACCAACTTGTTTGGAATCTTTAGACTCCAAGCCATATAGTTTGCTACCATATGTGCCGATAACCAAAAGGCACAAGTTGGGACCAAAGACTGGACTGCGTTTTTCTGGGCTATGCACCAAGCAATATTTTTGGCGTTCACTCTCCTAATACTTGGAGTTTGACAATTGGTTGACGCCGTTGATACTCGAATGAATATAGGCACTTCTTGTCAACATCGATGCTTGTCTTAGTGAACTTTGGAGTACATAGCAGCAGCATAAGTACCTGTCCATCTGATCATTTTGTGCAATTCTACTGAAATCACCCGATGTAATGATTTGCCTGCGAGTTCAGGCTCCAAATTACTCCTTTATGAAATCGGCAAACAGTAGCACAATACCAAATTACCAATACATATGACAGGCACAATAATCAGGATAAAGACCAGTACCAACCTGTGTGAGGTAGCATATCAATTAATATTTCCTTTGACTGGAAGCCGAGATAAGCCAAGCGACTGACAGCAAAGGAAGAAAGAAAGCGGAGATTAGCGACTGACAGGAAAGGACGGAAGCTGTCAAGGCAATTAAGCACCCAAAGTTTTTGTGCAGTTCCACCAAAATCGAGCATCCCTGTTGGCACATATATTGAGAGAGTGAGATTACTGTAATAGTGGGACTAGTTGATGAAACATACACTAACAAATAGAAGCACCCTCATTATCTTAATGGGTAAAGTTAGCAACATAGTAGTCTTGCTTAAAGAGAGGTATTAGTTTATTTAATCAGTGCCAATTAGCTCAACTCAACACTCAAAGCATTGCCATTTATCATAGGTTGCAAAACTTTAACGTGCAAAGATAAAGGAGTTTCTCATGACAGTAGCACGATACAAATAGAGATGACAGCAAACTAATATGGATGAAGGCCTTAGGCCCATACCAACCTGAGAAAAAAAGCTTATTCATGGAGTCCCATAAGAGATGATAAAGCACTCACTGGAATCACACAATAGTATATATTTTTGTGCACTTCAAATGTATGGTTGAAATCACTCTTGTTTACCAGTGCTGAGATTACATCGAAAGATTATCAAGAACTTCCAGCAGAGTTAAAGCACTGGCTGGGATACAGTTCATTGTATTGTCTTGTGTAGTTCCACTAAAATGTATGATTGGCACAACATGATCCATGTTTGCACAAGTAGGAACAAGGTGAAACCTTCATTAGCTTAGTGAGAAAGGATAGGAAGACATTAGCATATTACTCAAACAGTAGCATCAAATTCATGACGGACAATACGCAAAACATTGCCTCATTGAACCAATGGCAATAAATTGACATGCAAAACAATAGCACTATTATGTCATGACACTAATAATATTCCCTCCCTGCTCCACCACATGATTCACCTCCATAGACAAACATACACACGTACATGATTCAGCATAGGGTCCTACTAAAGATTTGTTTAACTCCAACAGGAAAATTAGGCAGTAATAAATTAGTGGTACTTAAGTACTCCTAATTAATTAAGTGAGACAGCAGAAGTGGAAGGGCTCCCTGGAGGATCGTCTCACATGTAAGGTAGTCATTGCCGGAGCCCTTGAATGGCCTCGACTGAGGCCTCTGGCTTCAGCAAGATCGCCTTGGCACTGTTTATTCTTCTTCTTCTTCCTCTTCATGCTCTATTTCTCTTTCTCCTCACCAGTTGGTGAAACCAAGTACATGATTGGCCTTCTAATTCAGAATTGGTTTTGTCAGTGAAGGAGTACAAGTGTACTAGTAAAAACAACATTATTTTCTCATGGCAGTCGGAAAATAGAGATGAACGCATGCATTAAATATCATTCTTACCTAAAGGAAGGTTATGGCGCCAATATGGATGATGAGGATTGGAACACAGATCTCCCTTTGTGCAGTTCCACCAAAATGAACCAACTGTTCCATTCTGACATTCCAGTTAAACAGCACAAAAGTCACTTCTTTTAAGAAGAGTTTTGTGCAGTGCACCAAAAGGTCACAACAGCAACCAGGTGAATTGGATATCCCTGTTTGCACAAAAAGGCCCAGAGGAAACAGTCAGAGTCTCAAACAATTACAGGAAAAAACATTTGGCTAAACTTGTCATGGCTTATAACAGTGGCATGGCTTCATTTTTACCAGGGACATTAGATCAAGAACAACTAAGGCTGCGTTCGGTTCACAGGTTTGGTGCAGGATTTTCGTAGGAACACAATTCCTACGGTATTCTTTCCCTTCCAACCGTTCGGAACACGGGAAAGGTGAATAGTGTTTCATAGGAAAGCTGGTATGGTAGTACTGATTCGATTGGATTAGAAACATCCACGCGTTGCTCATTTTTTGGGCGGAAGCCCGAGGCAGGCGCTCGCTGCCATGCGTTAGACAGGTTGCTGTGCTGTGTTGCCGGAATTAAAAAAATCAACCTATGTGTGGTACGTGAGGTGAGGACAAGAGTAGTCACTGTGCAGCTGAATAAACAAATACCATCTCATACTGCCAAGCATGCTACTCTAAAAAAACAAATCTGTACATTTCGTAGACCATCCGAACACATTCTCTTGAGAGTTTCCTCCGGTTCGCTGTTCCATAGTTTTATACCTACATTCCTTTCCTATTCCTCTATTTTCATCAAGACCTATGTTTTCTGCCCCTTTATTCCGAACGGAGGCTAAATATTTTGTATAAGGCCATGGGACAGTGGGTGCACCAGCAGTCCAGCACCATGTACGTAAACAGGGGCATAAAGTGGTGATTCATAGTTTGTTGCCCCGAGAAACAAACATCCAAGAAACATACCTGGGTTGGTCCCATTTTTGTTCACTCTAGCCACCTACTCCTATGTGTGGATAGCAAATCTAGTCCTGGTCATACCACTGTGTACAGCGTTACCCCTATATTTCCCTTTTCGACCAAGAGACCGGTTGGATGACCAGTCTGTACTACTTTCACCCCCTTTCCTTCCTGTTTGTACCAAGTCCGATGTACATACTAAATTCCCCCACCCCCACTTTATTTCTTGTTTGAACCAAGTACTCCCTCCGTCCGGAATTACTTGTCATCAAAATGGATGTGTCTAGAACTAAAATACATCTAGATACATCCACTTCAATGACAAGTATTTTCGGACGGAGGGAGTACAAGATTCGACTCCATGAAGTAGCTTTACCTCTAACAATAGAAGAAAAAAAATGTGACGTTGGACCATCCGATCGAGAGGGGCTGAGAGGTAGAAAATGATGCACATGCAGCGACGTAGTGAGCTGGGGAAGTAGAGCTAAGGCGGTTTCGAACGAAGATATACCTGAAGGTCGTCGGGATGTGGATAGGTGGGCGGCGGGAGGCCGGATCCGCCCACAGGCAACGACGAAGGGATCGGAGGACCTCCCGCGCCGGCGCTCGGCCAGAGATAACGGTGCGGCCGGCAGTGGGTCTCCTCCCTCGCTGTCGACGACGGCCTAAACGCTGCCCCTCCTCCCCTTCACCGGCGGAGGGGGATACGTCCGGATCTGTAACCAGCGGTGAGGATAGAAAGCCAGTGTTTTTTGAAGGGAGAAAGACAGTGTTACTACCCCTATCTTGTTTAGATCTGGAGAGGATGAGAGTGTGTGAATAGAGCAACCCTAGCAAGCAAGCGCGGAGGCTTCGGCCTATATATACGTAGTGGGGTAGTTTTCCTTTTTCACTCCATCAAAACAATCGTTTAAAATAGTGTACTACTACATGCCAGGTCGCGGTTTTTCATAGTTGTTGATTGTTTTTTGAGATAGCTACCCACTTGTTCCAAGTGGTGTTACGGTGTGCCAGGTCACACTTTGTATCGTTCAAGTCTGGTACTACAAGTCCCTCCATTAAATGAACAACCACCCCCTCATAAAAATTGTGAACAAGCCCACGGCTAAAATTAGCGGAAACGTGGGTTGCCCCAACATGCATTATTATTTATATTTTCTACTCCCTCCGTTCCTAAATATAAGTCTTTTTTATTAGCCACAGCTAAGACAAGAATTTTTTTTATTAGTAGTGAACCCCACATGTCATAGACACAAAAATTGTGGCAAGATTCCCTTAGGCAAGCCAAAGTGTGTCTAACAATTTGAGCAACTCATGTTAGGCAAGTGTGGCAAGTGTGGGAAAAATAATGTGGCAACATAAGACAAACATAGTCACAATCCAAACAGCCCCGTAATTTTTTGTGACATGCATGAAAATTTGGTTAGTTAAATTTATAGTCAAAATTTGGCAAGGTGCATCAAATCAACACATGCAAGTATCAAAAGGAAAGTCACGGCATGCATGCATGCATGCGTTGTACTCCCTCTGTTTCCAAATATAAGTCTTTTTAGAGATTGCAACAAGTGACTACATACGAAGCAGAATATGTCTACTCCTACATACGAAGTAGCCCATTTGAAATGTGTAAAAAGACTTATATCGAGTGCAGTGCTTTGATGTGTCACGTCAACTCGTACAAGACCGAGAAATTTGATTACTACAACGCCCTCTCCCTCGCGGACTGAGCTCCGGTGCCTTAACTGCACCTGCCTTTGGCTGCATGACAGGAGAGCCAACCACCTATTGGGCCCACCTGTCATAGACGCAAAGGTAGGAGCAGTAAGTAGAAGCTTTCGCTACACGCTATCCCTCCCGCACGAGGTGGACGGACATGCAGCAGTGGATTCGATACTGTAGAAGTAGGAGTAACATCATTGTTCGTCTTCTCGAAGAGGCGAAGAGCCAAGCGCAACCCGAACGTGGCAGTTGCGAACGCTCGCGTGGTGCGGTTCCTTGGAGTACTAGCCAGGCTCTTGCATGAGACAAAATTGCTATTATTTAACAATTAAACTCCATTATCCATTGGTTGATACTCATTCTGCATAGGTCCACGCGCTTAGCACCGTTTCCTCCTGGGGTCACCAATGTTTATTTGCTAATTAATAGCACTGCATGCAATGAACTAGCCATTGCAAGTCATTAAAAGCATGCACACCTCTCATCTCTTATTGGTTGATATGTCAAGAAACAAGAAACAAGGTAGAAGTTAATGCACCGTGCCTAAGTGTTTTGGGACTATTTGGTTTTCGTAAGATGACTTACACACCTAGACGGAGGGAGTAGTACAGCCCTGTAAACCGGAAAGGAGTATTTGCCTTTCTAGAGATTTCAACAAGTGACTAGACTACACCGTGTGCAGTACTCCCTCCCTTCCGGTTTATAGGGCTCAAATCTCAAATCTCATGAACCAAGGCATTTTGCGATTGGAGGAATGTATCTCGTACTTTACAAAACTACCCTAATTAAACTCATGCATTAATTACGTAGTTCTCTCGTTTTCCTCTCCGCCTTGGTCGCGGTGCACAATATTGAGCACTCCTATATGACTAGCCGCTCTATCTACATGCGGGACATTTCAAAGCATCCGGGCCCGCGTGCCATCCACCAAATCACAGCGGGGTGCTACAGTCGAGACTCACCTGTCACCCCGGTGTGGCCGTCATGACCCGTCATATCACAAAACCCACACCTTTACCAGCAGTGGTAAGGTGGCCTCCAAGTTGGACTGAACGAAGCAACCATCATTTCACTGGAATGCTCGTTCAAGCCCTTTCTTCCCTTTCTTGAAGAAAACCTCACTCCAGGCTACTCACTTCTGCCATTTTCTTCTGTACCGACGAAGGAAAGGTGGGCGAATCAGTTATGCTGCTATATTTTCATTCCAAGAATCTTCTTTTTGCGAAGCACCGACCGATTCTCACATCCTATTCTTTTCCCGTTTTCATTGCGATTATGGTTTCCTTTCGATTACTTTTTGTTTGTCAGTTCATTGATGGATCCTGGAGCACTAGGCAAAGAGTTGCCGGCGGACAACCCACTAGAGACAGCGATCTCCAGGAAGCGAGCACCGACCAACGAGTTGACCATGTTGGTGGGCCAACCCATGGAGACGAAGAACGCCAAGAAACAAGCACTGGCCAAAGAGTTGAGGACATTGGCGGACGAACTCCTCAAAGAAAGCTGGAAGAACAGCAAGGGCCCCACCGTGCCTACCCCAGGAGCTCTGATTGCCACCTATGTGAGGCTCAAGACCGAGTTTGAGGAGATAGTCGCCGTTGAGAAGCAGTATTCCCCTGGCAAGGTGATGGCCCCCATCGAGGACAAGGAGATGGCCCCCGGAGGGATGAGATCCCCCGGTGAGCTGCACAAGGTAAAAAATAATGGCTTATTACCATACACTAGTAAGAAAAGACACATCCGTGACATTTTGGGCCGAACGAATTTTTTTTCTGTCATACATATGACACTTCTATGACGATACTTGTGACAAAACCTGGTATCATCATAGATGTGGTGGGCTCCTACTTCTATGACAAAAAATCATGATAGAAAATGGGCTTTTCGTCCTGGGCGGGCCAGAGACGCAGCTGCATGACATTCTTTGGGCCGTCCATGACAGAAAAAACCGTGGTAGAAGCGAGGGCGAGGAAAATTTCAGGGAGTTCCCGGTTACGGTGGGAGGTCGGGGGCCGAGCGATGCGCGTTTCTCTTGTACACGTACGCGCGTGTGTGCGAGGCGTTGGCTCTAACTGAACCCGAGCGAGGCGTTGGGCTCTAACTGAACCCGAGCAATTGCACTGCAGGCTACGCGTTACTGAACCCGAGCGATCGATCGATGGCTGTTAACTGAACCCGATCGAGCGATTCCTTCGCTACTGCTGCTAACTGAAGCCGATCGATTGGATGAACAGTGAGCGTTGCGGGGGGGGTGGATGAACAGTGAGCGGTGGCATTGCCTCTGGATGAACAGGACCCCGTGGTGTGGAGGGCTGGATGAACAGTAGACGGTGGAGGGGTGCCCGTGGAGGGGTGTTTAACAGGACCCCGTGGTGTGGAGGGCTGGATGAACAATAGACGGTGGAGGGGTGGTTGAACAGTAGCCGGTGGAGTAGCGCGCGGTGGAGGCTGGATGAACAGGAGCCCGTGGAGGCTAGAGGAGGTCCACGGTAGCCCATGGAGGCTGGAGGAGGTCGACGGTGGAGATGAACAGTATCCCGTGGAGTCCCGTTTTGCGGTACGCCACACCCCTCCCGATCAACAGGACCCCCGTTTCGACCGTAGGAGGTCCGTTTCGTCCGTTTTGCGGTACGCCACACCCCTCCCGATCAACAGGACCCCCGTTTCGACCGTAGGAGGTCCGTTTCGTCCGTTTTGCTGTACGCCACACCCCTCCTGGTCAACAAGACCCCTGTTTCGACCGTAGGAGGTATGTTTCCTCCGTTTTGCGGTACGCCACACCCCTCCTGATCAACAGGACCCCCGTTTCGACCGTAGGAGGTCCGTTTCCTCCGTTTTGCGGTACGCCACACTCCTCCCGATCAATAGGACCCCCGTTTCGACCGTAGGAGGTCCGTTTCCTCCGTTTTGCGGTACGCCACACCCCTCCCCATGAACACGACGCATTTCGTTGCCTCCCCATGAACACGACGCATTCTGTTGCCTCCCCATGAACACGACGACGACGCTGTTTCTCCGTTCCGACCCAGCCATGTACACGAGCCCTCGCCGTACGTATGCGCGAGTAGGCGTTCGAGACCCTGCTCGTATGTATGTACGTGGCCGTATTTTCTTTCTTGCACCCTGGCCGCTGTACGTACGTGTACATGCTACGTGTGCGCCTCTACT
Source organism: Aegilops tauschii subsp. strangulata (assembly GCF_002575655.3). Lineage (NCBI taxonomy): Eukaryota > Viridiplantae > Streptophyta > Magnoliopsida > Poales > Poaceae > Aegilops > Aegilops tauschii. The sequence goes on from NC_053035.3 coordinate 127,400,329, forward strand.
ATGACACGTACGCGCCTCTACTACGACACGTGCGTGCCTCTACATCGACCAGTATATATGTATGTACACGTTCGCGACCAGAATGACAACGCTACATACGCTTCGACCAGGTGGGTCCCGACTGTTAGGCACTTCCTTGCCTGCGAAGATGTAGCTGGTGGGTCCCAGCAGTCAGGGGGGCGAATCGTTTTGGGTTTTTTTGCCCGGACGCACTTCCTTGCGTGCGAAGATGTAGCTGGTGGGTCCCAGCAGTCAGGGGGGCGAATCGTTTTGTTTTTTTTGCCCGGACGCACTTCCTTGCGTGCGAAGGTGTAGCTGGTGGGTCCCAACAGTCAGGGGGGAAATGTTTTTTTCACGAAATACGGTGGCCCGTCCGGTGGGTCCCCGTTGTTAGGTGCAGGAATAATTATTTTGCACGTAATAAGGAGGCACTTCCTTGCTGCGGCCGTGGACCCAGCTGTCAGCCTCTCCACGTACAGTCCACGTCCGATGGAAGCCGTTCCTTGACCACGTTCACCACGCCGCGCCGAGAGCACCAGGGCGGTGGACGACGGCGAGGCCTAGGAAGGGGACGACGCGGAGCCGGGGAAGACACGACAGTGGATGCCCACGCGTAGAGGAGTACGAGGGTTCACTGGTTCGCTGCGATGTGAGGCTGCCGTCGCCACAGAATAACAGGGGGTGTGGGTGAGTAGAGGGATGGCCTGGCCAGTGGTGGGAGTAGTAGGGGGCGGTGTGGCCTCCGCATCGCAGCCGGCCACGGGAGGCAGGAGCACGAGGCACGACCGGCGCTGGTTTGGGCGGCTGGAGCAAGAAGACCAGAGGTTGAAGAAGCACTACGGCCGTTGGATGGACATCGTACGGTCACTGGAGCTAGAATCGTGCATATTGACTAAGTTGACAAAGCCCTCCGTCCCCGTCAACTTAGTAGGCCCACAAGTCAGCCTGCCACTATACTGGGTCCCAGCTAACAGGGGGAGTATTCATTTTTTTGTAATAAGGAGGCACTTCCTTGCATGCGAAGATATAGCTGGTGGGTCCGAGCTATGAGCGGCGGTAACGTTTTTTTCGCAAAATACAGAGGCCCTTTCGGTGGGTCCCTGATGTCAGGTGAAGGAATCATTATTTTGCGCGTAATAAGGAGGCATTTCCTTGCATGCGGCCGTGGACCCAGCTGTCGACCTCTCCACGTACAGTCCACTTCAGATGCATGTCGGTCGTTGACCACGTTGACCAGGCCGCGCCGAGAGCACGAGGGTGGTGGACGACGGCGAGGCCTAGGAAGGGAACGACACGGAGGCAGGGAAGACTCGGCAGTTGTTTCCCGCGCGAAGGGGAGTACGACTGTACGAGGGTTTACTGGTTCGTCTGCCGTCGCCGGAGAATAACAGCAGGTGTGGGTGAGTAGAGAGATGGCTAGGCCAGCAATGGGAGTACGGTGGGGCGGTGAGGCCTGCGCGGCAGCAGAGCCGGCCGCGGCAAGGAGGGAGCAGGCAGTCCCGCCGGCGCTTGTTTGAGCGGCTGGAGCAGGAAGAGCAGAGATTGAAGAAGCACAACGGCCGTTGGATGGACATCGTACGGTCACTGGAGCTAGAATCGTTCATATTGACTAAGTTGACAAAGCCCTCCATCCCCGTCAACTTAGTAGGCCCACAAGTCAGCCTCCCACCATGGTGGGTCCCAGCTAGCAGGGGGAGTATTCATTTTTCTGTGCGTAATAAGGAGGCACTTCCAGTGGGTCCGAGCTGACAGCGGGGGGAACGTTTTTTTCGCGAAATACGGTGGTCCGTCCGGTGGGTCCCAGCAGTCAGGGGCAAACGTTTTTTTGTGAAATACGGTGGCCCGTCCGGTGGGTCCCAGCAGTCAGGGGAAACATTTTTTCCGCGAAATACTGGTGGCCCGTCCGGTGGGTCCCTGCTGTCAGGTGGAGGAATAATTATTTTGCGCGTAATAAGGAGGCACTTCCTTGCGGCTGCCGTGGACCCAGCTGTCAGCCTCTCCATGTACAGTACTCTTCCGATGGAAGTCGATCGTTGACCACATTGACCACGCCGCGCGGAGAGCACCGCGGCGGTGGACGATGGCGAGGCCTAGGAAGGGGACGACGCGGAGCCGGGGAAGACGCGGCAGTGGATGCCCACGCAGAGAGGAGTACGAGGGTTCACTGGTTCGGCTGCGGTGTGAGGCTACCGTCGCCGCAGAATAATAGGGGGAGTGGGTGAGTGGAGGGATGCCCTGGCCAGCGGTGGGAGTAGTATGGGGACGGTGAGGCCTCCGCGGCAGCACAGCCGACCACGGGAGGCAGGAGCATGCGGCACGACCGGCGCTGCTTTGGACGGCTGGGGCAAGAAGACCAGAGGTTGAAGAAGCACTACGGCCGTTGGATGGACATCGTTGACCACGCCGCGCCGAGAGCACCAGGGCGGTGGACGACGGCGAGGCCTACGAAGGGAACGACACGGAGCCGGGGAAGACACGGCAGTGGCTGCCCACACGGTGGAGAGTACGAGGGTTGACTGGTTCGGCTGCCGTCGCCGGAAAATAACAGGAAGTGTGGGTGAGTAGAGGGATAGACAGGCCAGGGATGCGAGTATGATGGGGCCGTGAGGCCTGCCCGGCAGCACTGCCGGCCACGGGAGGCGGGAGCAGGCGGTTCTGATGGCGCTGGTTTGGGCGGCTGGGGCAGGAAGATCAGAGACTGAAGAAGCACGATTGCCGTTAGATTGACATCTAATGGTCTGACGCTAGTAGAGTCGATTGTTGACTAAGTTTCTTTTTTGAGAAACCTTGTGTACGCATGAACTTAGTAGGCCCACAAGTCAGCCTCCAAATCTGTGGCAGACAACATAAAGCCCATTTGCTATTTTTTATAATTTGCAGCCCATTTGCTAATTCTTAAGTAATTTATTACAGCCAATTTTCTGCCCAGGACCACGGTCAAAAAGTTCAACCTTATTTTGCATATTTCGATGGAGTCCAAACTATTGTAATCCCGAAATGATAAACATTTTTTTAAGAACTTATTGATTTGCCAAAAAATCGTTTTGTTTTTGTAAGCAAATAAGACGTGGGACAATTGAGTTGGTTTAAGGGAAAACCAGTGGTAAAAAAATCAGCGCTGGGTGGGAAAAAACAACAAAAATAAGGATGTAAATATGAAAAGGGAATTTTATGTGTTTTCAATATAATGATATGTGTATATGAACTAGTAAAACTATAGGTAGAGATTAGAAAACGGATGTAGGACATGCGTTTCAAGAGGAAAATAGAACTGGGCTGTGTGTTTGATTCAGTAAAAAACTGCCTGCGGGTGTTGTAAGACAAAATATAACTAACGCTGGCGGGCCAGAGGCCAGTAGATACCTGCTGGATCTTTGTGCCCCGTTGTCGTCATGGGCTGGGCCTGTTAAAAACAAAACCAACCCTGGGTAGTCTACAGCCCAGTTGAAACTTGCTCGACCTGAAAAAACAATATACGTGCTCAATAAACGAGAGAATTCTGCAAGTACAGACTGATAACTGGGATGCAGCATGGATATTGTTTTTTATCGTGATAATAAGTGCATGCACTTGTTTCGAAAAAATTGAAGAACTGGGAATTCGAACGGCGGGTGCTTATGCTACCCATCAAATAAAAATCAGGTGCCTGAAAATTCGTTTCGAAACAAATGATTCAGCTTTATATCCACGTCGACCCTTGGCATGATGGTTGGAAGCAAATGCAAGTTCATACCAAAAGATCGTTAACAACAATACCAACTTGCGGACGACAAGGTAGTACAACTACCAATACCAAACTAACTTATAATCTTTTTACTCCTGGCCCTAGTGTTCGTTTGGTAGAAAATCTTGCAGAGGACCAGCTCCCGCTCCTTCTCTTGCTCCAGGTCCCCGAGGTGGTACTGGTGCATCACCCAGTTGGTCCTCTGCTGGTCGACGTTCTTGTTGGTGTGCAGCACCAGAACCTTTTTTGCTGCCCATCTGCCGGCCGTTGACCATCGCCGGCAAGGTATTGCCGGTCTTGTGCCACATCGCGTGCATGCCGCACTCCGACTGTATCTTGCGACGCATCCACGTGCCCCTTTTGAATGCCCTGGAATTGCGCTGGAAGAAATGCTTCCTTAGGCCACTCAGTGTGATACCCGCGGTATTGTGGAATACAGGTTTTAGTGTACCTAGTTGGCATTTTCATAACATCTTTGGCATGTTGCAGTCACTTGTTTCACTTTTTATTAACTGTCAAATTGTAATTGCTTCACCAGGTCTGCGTCTAAAAAGAAAAATAGAGCTATAAACAAAGGAATATGTTTGTGCAAGTAGACGGTCGATCGGTGTCTTACCTGGAAGTTTCTCAGGTTGGGTGTAGCATATGTCGTGCTCGCTGTCGATGGTTGGTATGAACAAATCGATGAGAGACTGAAATCTCACGCTGTCAGCACTCACTTTGGCCTCAAGGTGCTCGATCAACTCCTGATCCGTGGGATCGAACTTGACGCCAGCCGGCAGCACCGGCCAATCCTTCTTCGACTTGCATCGGTAATTCCAGTTATATGGTACTCAATGTATGATCAATCGACTGTTTTAAGTGAATGATGAAAGATTTCGACAGATAAGTGGTACTCCAAATCTGAAGTCCAGAATACCCGAACACGCCGCCGGGATTCTTGTGTCACCTCACGCGCAGCATGTTGTCACGTCAATTCAATGTGTGGGCATGATGAATAATTTGACCGACGTATACTAGTACTGCTACTGTACTACTTACTAGTCGTATTTAGTGTCACAATTTATACATAGGTTTAACTAACAAGTACGCACTTGAAGCCTAACTGATATATATATATATATATATATGGCTTCTGCACAGCATCTCCATCATCATTATCAGTACATCCTACGCAGGTGAGTTAGGATGCACTTGATCCCAGGAAGGTATCTATCCTTCAAACCAGAGGAGTGCTTCAAACTAACAACAGTACATAATATCCAATAAAAGAGGGTCGTGCTACAGCAGCAGAATACATGGCTCAGTCTAGATATCAGCACGAATCAAGTTGTGCATATTTGCTGTTGGCATGAACCACATCGCCGCATGTCGGGTTTGCAAAAGCCATCCATCGCATGGAAGCTTGATGCCTTTCACACACTGAAGATTATCTGGCAACAAGCTGTGTCGACGAATCTCTGGATATGGTGATTCATGAAACCCATGGTATGATGTGTAAACACAGCCCCCCCTCGTGAATGGAAGTTGCATAGCACAGTAATCATTGCCGGTGATATGATCGATGACTGGTTGGATGATCGGATAATTGAGCCCGAGGAACAAGGAGTGGTTGCCGAGGCTGTAAACCCGCCTCTAGTTGAATACGCCTAGCCCAACAGAGCTGGGATCTTTCTCGAACACGAAGCAGCCATAGCCATCAATGTCACGAACGCCCCACGCATTGTACTGCATGTGGTTTGATGTAATGGTTTGGTCAATTTGGTACGTGCGAATGAGCATCAAATGACCGTCGTCAGCTGAACGAGCGATAAACCACCACCCATCGGCTGGTATGATTCCAGGTCCTGGAATCATGAAGGCCAGCGCATTTGCGTCTGCTGCAACAATTCAAATTGGAGACCAAAAGGACAAAAATAAACAATCATGTTTAGAGTATGTGTGGAATTAAGATTATTATAACAGTGACACATATTATAGACAGAGAATTGCAATGACGTGGCCATAATCATACCCCAAGTTAAAAAAATAAGCCAATGGCTTTCATATTCTAGCAATATGTCATGGTTCAAACATCATGTAACAATGAGAGGAAAACAGCTATGACAGCGCCTACTCATATTCTACCACAGCACTTACTACTACTGTTCTCATATCAACTCTAAGCAATAACATGCGTTGTTATAAAAATCTTGTAAACGAGAGTAACATATACCAATCATGATGTTATGCTCATAATATGTATTCTAACAATCATTAGATGCCAATTGTTCTCATATCAACTGTAACAATAACATGTGTGGTCATAAAAATCTAGGAAATGAGAGGAACATATAGCAATGATGTGGTTATAGACATGCTATGCATTCTAAATTTGTAACAAATGAACAGGCAGTCGTATTCATAAGGAAAAGATGAGATGAGATAGAACAATTACACGATGATAGATTCCACAAGTATAGGCAGCCAATCTATGCGTCGACCGCGTAAACGATGCCATCGTGCACTATAGCATCAGACAGAAATGTTGCCTCAACAGGATTGATGATGAGCCATAACCATGTATGGCGACCGGATTCCAGATAGACTAGTCCCATGCTGAACAAGGCAATGAGCTTGTAATCCATGTAGTCTTCTGATGGTGTGGGCACTTCGCAGATTACAACTTTCTGCAAACAGAGGTCGAGCCAAAAGCTTGACGCGTCTCGTGCGTAGTAGGCAGGAGTGTCCGGCGGGCCGCGAGGCTCGATGGCGGCGGTATCCAACGATGGAAGGGTGATCTCTCGCTGGGTGTAGATATCCCCGAGACGCCACGGACTACCGGTGTGGTGGATGAGGACGATCCAGTTGGCCTTCATGCCCGCCCAGTAGTGGCCGCGCATGAAGGACAGGTGGACGGGTAGTGGTAGCATGTCGAGGGGCACCACGGCAACCTCTGTAGGATCGTCAAGTCGGTGTCTGGGCCACCTACGAGGATCAGGCATCAGCAAGCAGGGTGTCTTGAAAAGAGCCGGCCAGTTGCAGACGAGTAGACGGTACAAAGACACCGAGCATGCGGCCAGACGGACGGTGCTGAGTAGGTCCATACGACTACAGATCTGCTCCAAGAGAACATCGGGGAGGGAATTCCAATCGCGGCTCTGTGTGTCAGTCGGTTCTGCCATTGGGGTTTTCGGTGCCTGCGAGCCAGCGGGGAAGTGGATTCGGGCGGGCGAGCAAAGAAGCTTCTCCTTGTGTGGCCGGGCAGTGAGCGGGGGGATATGGTACGCGCGAGCTACCAAGGAAGATGGCGCGAGCGGGCGAGCAGTGAGCAGGGGTAAATGGTGTGCGGCAGACGATGGGGAAGAGAGGAGGAAGAAGAAGAGAGGAGGAAGAAGAGTGGAAGACGGGGAGGAAAGTGCATTCAATCTCAATTCTACTAGTACTACTACCAGGATATACCGTCCTTCGGAGTGTAAATAGTTACACCGATGACATGTGGGTCTACCACAACAGGGCCCATATGTCAGTTAATGGAGAACAGAGGTGCGTAGGCGTATTTGCGGAAGCATGCTCTACTGGCAAACATGATGGCAGTACTGGGTAAGGCTGATTTAGTAACACCAACACGCTGGTTCAGCTTATTAATTACGTGTCCCATCTGCTGCAGCGTGTATTGTCACTTCACTGCGAAGACTAGTTGAATAGTTCTCTCTGACCCAGATGGGGAATAATGGATCGCGAGGACTTCCTTTCTACAGTATCCCTATGCCTCTATGCTCACTTCACTCATTTTGCTCTGTACCTAGTCACTTGTTGAAATCTGTAGAAAGACAAATACTCTGTATTTGGGAACATAGGGAGGCTTTTACTCCGTACTATTTGGGAACAGAGGGAGTATCACCATATGGAGGGAACAGAGGAAGCTTGAAATATGAACATGTCAATGGGAGGGAGTAAGCCCCATGCATGCATGCATGCATGCAACATGCAATACTCACACGTACACATGGACGCACGCAACACTCACGCACCCATGCGGCACACAGCACACAGCACAACACACACGCTCACGCTCAAGTGCTCAACCTACTCCCTACGTCCGTGAAAGACTGTACATTTAGAGATTTACACATTGACCAGGGCATAATTAACGCCCAAAAGTAGCAGACTTATGTGTGCATGCGACCATTGAGATAAGAAGATTAAATGAAGGCCGTTGCATGCTGTAATTAAGGATAGACATGTAGCCTATACCTACAGCACAAGTTGGTGCATTAGTCAATCAATATCGATTTAGATTAAAGGCTAAATGCATTGGAAGTGTAGATGTACATCATGTACTACACTCTTTGTTTTATAGCTGATGTACACTCTTTGTTGGAAGACCGAGGGAGGACACGTGCATGCACTCACATACACAGCCAGGGCGGTTCGCGCGCAAGGGTTGGACTCGTGTCGCGCCTGCGTAAAGTTTTGTTTAACTGATTTCTTTGCTCTGCCAACTGACAGGTGGGACCCAGAAACCAGGTGGCAATTTAACCAGTCAACAAAGTGCCACATCGACTATGTGGCCGGCCAGTAGGGTGCAATACGGTGCTCTACGATGAGCTAGTGATCGTATAATCGCCGCAAAACTATATATAGTGACTGTAAAGAGCGTATTGTTACATACGTTGACCGCCAGTGTATTTTTCTCGTTTCAAATTAAGCCATATTAATCGGAAAGGACGCAGTATGGACTACTACTACTAGTACTAGTACTGCTTTGATGTGTCCTGTCAACTCGCCGAACGAGGAGAAGCTTGCTTACTACGCCTCTCCATCGCCCACGCACGCGGTGGTTCGCAGGACGAGGAGAGGGTTTTGACTACAGCGCCCTCTCCCTCTCCCTCGCCCTCGCCCTCGCCCTCGCGGTGGACGTGCAGCAGTTCAATCAGTGTCAGATTGCCAGAAGCATATTGTACTGTAGTATCATCATTGTTGGACCTTCCGAAGAGGCGAAGAGCCAAGTGCAAGGTTCACACGAGTACGAACTGTTGAACCTCCCGAAGAGGCAAAGAGCCAAGCGCAAGGTTTTATAGGAGTTGTCGTCCTAGTAGGAGTGTACTACAACTATAGCGAACGATGCTACTGTATGATGCCGCCACGTCACGTATATCCAAAGCTGTGCCACCTTTTTTTCTCAAAGAGCGTGTTGGAGCCCGTGCAACAACCACACAAGTTGCACGTACACATAACACATTTACTAGTAATAAATTCTGAAGGACAAATGCCAGTATGCCACACAAGTTCATCTCCAATTCATGTGATAAATTTTTGCACGACTAGTCTACATATATTCACAGCGCTACCGTTCACAATTACCGTACTCCACTTACACGTTATAGATGGGCTACATGTCCTCCTCCAGGTTCCAGTCCCAGGTGTTCTTCATGGATGGCACGATCCATAGCGGTGGGCAACGAGAATCATTATCGCAGCTTTCTAGTCCGGTTCCACACGATGGAGACTCATCCAAGCTGAAGCGGCATAAATCAGGGATAGCGTGTCCCAGCATGTCGTTCATCCGGCGGTGCACACTGAAGACACAACCATGCTTCATGAACGGCAGGCCTTCCGTGTCGTGCACGGAAGGTGGCATCCGCTTCACAATGGGGTAGCTGCCCCCGATGAAAAGCGAGTACTCTCCAAGAGTGTTCCTCGGCACCCACGTAGCATCACGGGGGTTGAACTCGGCGCCGTTCATCTGGTGCACGCGGCATCCCAGATCTGGACACATGGTGACGTACATAGTCAAGGTCCATGCATAATAATGTTGTGCTCAAATATGGCGGTCAGTAATACTGTGCAGCGAATAGTACTACTCCGGTATAGAGGAAGTAAAATAACCGGCTTATTATATATAGCCACTCTTGGCTACATGGATGAGATAGTAAGACATGGAAAAACAAAAATGGTGGCAGCTAGTGGGTTCAAGTCTTCAAGGGCCTAGCTAGCTATACGCGTCCTCCAAGGTAAAAAGTACTCCTGCTAGTACTACAAAGTATACTACTAGTACAACAATGAAAGAGAAGGCGAGAGGGTTAAAAATGGAATACCTGGGTAGATGGTGACGGTCCGATCGTGGTAGATTGTGTGACCATGTTGCACATCAGTGGGACCATGGGTAACGACTGCTAAGATAGTTGATCCCAATATGCCAAAGTCAGCTACAAGGTTCCAGGTTAGACCGAATCGCGGATGCAAATGCACATCCAGGATCGGCGGTCTTATTTTGATCGGGGGATGACTGGTCCCTGCAAAATAATGGAGTACCGTTAGGGATGCAAATGATGGTTTGTGCATTCCGTTTGTAATCTCCCGTACCGTAGGATGGCAACCAGATGAATCAAGTCCCCTGGCTTGTCACCGCAAAGATGTGGCCTAGATGGCGCACGGCGTCTTCGAACGTGTAGGGGTACAAATCTGCCGCCGCCAACATGCGCCAGCCTCTGCCGTTACTGCCTCTTGCATTGATGGCAATCCTTATGTCGAACACCGCGATGAGATAGTAATCGTCGTAGCCGCGTCGCTTTGTCGGCGGGTCCGCAATTGCTATCTTCTTCAATCTCATGTAGGCATCATCATACGTATTCAAGCCCAGCCAGTCCGGAAGGCCGATCCCAATGGTGGAGAAGGGGTCTACCGGAATGGCCGCACTGCTGTGGATGTTGTGCAAAATGATGGTGGTATCCGGCCGGAGGTATGCAAGCCAATCTTCGTTGGCACCGACCCAGACCTATATATAAGACGGTGGGCAGCGGAGAAATTACAGGATGGAAATGGAATAACTAAGTACTACATGATCAAACTCCATTACTGACCTGCTCATCGGACAAAATCCGACTACCTCTCAACGTCGGCAACTCTAGCGGAGTCAACGTGCAACTATGGCCAGGGAGCAGTGGACTGTTTGAAGGATTGTCCCATAGAAGAACCTTCTCCTCGAGGACGCATGGAAGACCAACAAGCATGGCCTTTTCCCAAGCCTGTTTAAGCCGCGTCTTGAAAAAGTTGGTGCAGGAAGCACCGAGTCTTGCGGCGGTGAGGACGTCGGAGCGGCGTGCAATTTCTCCCAGAGGATCATCATCCAAGGTCTCCCAGCCCCGACGAGGAGGAGAACCGCCTTGCGAATCCATGGGAGCAAGGACGAACTGCCTACTCTTCGGGGGGAGGGGAACTGGCGAGGAGGAGATAAGAGCGTAGTAACCGCAGGGCCTCGTCCCTTCCAACTGTAGATCGTTCCTCAGCGAAGGGGTGAGGCTATTATTTACTACTAGTACTAGCATTATGGAATGTTATGGGATTGCATTATACTGTAAATAATAGCACTAGTAAGAAATTTTTGGCACTAGGTAGTAGTTTTTGCCGTGGATTAAGAAATTTTGGATATGTTTTTGCCATTTTTTGTACACGCCAACTAGTGTCAAAAAACGTCTTACATTATGTGACGGAGGAGTACGTACTCGTACTGTAGCAGTACTAGTACTACTTTTCTCAACTAGTAGTGCGATGTACTGTACTTCTAGTCTAGTCTAGTATAGTGCACCAGTTTTGAACTCTTGAATCTCAGGGCCAAGGAGCTACAGTTGGAAGTGGAGGGTTCTACTGTTCTCTAGAACCATTGTTGTACTATCAATGCAGGGGAAGTACACCTGCGTAGTGGCCTAGTGGGTACTCTCGGTGCTCTATTCAGCCGCTCCTCTCACGTAGCTGGCCTACTCAGCCGCTCCTCTCACGCACACACTAGCAGCCTGTTTATCAGCGACGGTTACTGCGGGGGCAGAACATTTGAGTTATTTAATACAGCGAGACTAGGCTGTTCGCTTCCATTTGTGGAGGTGTAATGGATCTCGTCGAACTTTGTTAGTAGTTCCTTCTTTATGAATGAGATGAAGCAAAGCTTTTGCCTCCGTTTCAAAAAAACACGTCAAGAGGAATTTCTTTTATAGTAGAGCCGATAATGGAGTGAAGTCCATGCGTGCAACGCCATAAGCTACAGAGTAGTAGTAGAGCACTTTACGTACAGAGCCATATTGCACAGTTCCCAATGCCCCGCCAGGCTTTTCCGGCTCCTCGGGCTTAATTGGGAGGCGCTAGTTTAAATATGCTACTAGCTGGAAGCTGCAAGCGAGGTGCGGCTAGGGCGAGCACGCGAGCCACGGGATGCTGGGAAGGAAAACCCGTTCACGTGGCTAGGCTGTCCAGTGCACCCAGATTGTGGGGCCGCACATCAATTTGACTTCAAAACTCAAACTACCCGTGTAAAATATTAGCTCGCAGCGAAGTGTAGTAGTACTATTTTTTTAAAGGCCGCCGTGCGTTCGGCCAGGATCGAACCCACAAAACGAGGTATACACTCCCGCGACCACTAGTAGTACTCGTTGGAGTACAACGCAACCTAGAATCGCCTTTTGTCGCTAGTAGTACGTACATTGTTCCTTACAAGAAACCCCTAAGAGCAAGTATAAGAGCAAGTACAATAGAGCTGAGTCAGCGGGCTATAAGAAATAAACTAGTATATTTCTGCTTAGTTGGAGGAAAGAGAAGAGGAGAGAGAAGGTAAGCGGGCTCTTCATGAAGAGCCAGCTCTAGCACGTGCTCCTAGGCACTTTGTGAGAATGAGAAGTGGGCCACATAATAAAAAAGTAGTACACTCTTTTGATCTATTATTGTACATGTTGGCTATAAGATGGGTTGTAGATGACATGGCACTGGCTTATAGCCAACAGCTGGCTATACTATTAACCATGCTCTAATAAAGCTGAGTCAGCGGGCTATAAGGAATAAACTAGTATATTTCTGCTTAGTTGGAGGAAAGAGAAGAGGAGAGAGAAGGTAAGCGGGCTCTTCGTGAAGAGCCAGCTCTAGCACATGCTCCTAGGCACTTTGTGAGAATGAAAGGTGGGCCACATAATAAAAAAGTAGTACACTCTTTTGATGTACACTCTTTGTGACAATGCAAGAAACCACTAAAATGCCAAGAAACTACTACCACTTGCATACGTGGCAGACTTAAGATAAGACTACCTTATCAACCATTGTACATGCTCTTACCAACAAAATCCTCGAGTGACCTCCTACCTCCGGCCCGTCCACCTAGTCATCCTCGGCCATGGGATGCAGCTACCACCGCCGGCAGAAGGAGAGGTCAAAACCGCCGGCGGTGCGGAACCCATGTTGCGGCAGCCCGGATGCCAGCTCCGTCCGGCGCTCGTGGCCGCTAGCTAGCCAAGATAGCTCCGTCCAGCTGCTTGTCTGCAAGGTTTGCTAGCTAGATTGGCACGGCAGCGCGGCGGCTTGCTCGCGCACGCCGCGCTAAGGCCAGTCATCTGGCTCGAGCGAAGGCCAGCACGGCGGCTTGCTCGCTCGTGAGTCACGCTCGGGCCAGCCTGCCAACCTGTGCGGAGGCCAGCGCGGCGTCCGGCCCGTCCGGCGGAGCGGCGGCCAACTCGCTCATCACCGGCGCCACCGACGAACACGCATCAGTATTGTTTGAAGTAATGTTCAGGAAAACTAATGATTTGAGGGGGAATAACAGGATAGAAGGTCAGATGTGGGTCCCTCGTGTCAACGGTCAAACAAAATGTGTTGGTTTAAGCTGCCTCGTTAGCACGGACGTGTGGGCCAACCCTGTCATAAATGGGTTTAAACGAACCTAATCGGTAGGAGTACTAGGTAGTTTTTGGCGTGGATTAAGAAATTTTGGGTATATTTTTGCTATTTTTTGTACAATAGATTCTTCCTAGGGCTGGTTGAAAGTGGTAGTTTTTTGTTAAATACTCTACATATTGTAAGTAGGAATGAAAGTTAAGCTTTGGAAGCCAATAAGCAAGGCTAGTTACATAGTGCATATGTGTACATGATTGAAAGTAAATATCAACCATGAGTGACTAATATCTTGATGGAAAACTCGAAACTATGGAATACTAGGAAAAAATGCATGGTTGGAAATACTAGCAATGTTCATGTCCGTTGCAACGAATCATAATTAGAATAATACTTATTCACAAACTTGGTACAAAACACTCTAATTTTGATATACATATGTCACTAGAGATATATTATGTTTCAATTAGAATATATTCCTTGGGCTGTTTTGGTGAGGTCAGGGAGGGATGTGGTTGGTTTTAAGATACTAATTATGGGTTTTTCTGCAAATTGGTAGACAAGTGGGATGTTGGTGAGAAAAGGCAACAACTTACCTCACAATCGTTAGATGTAGATCTAATGGTCAGAAACGACGGATGGCAGACACACCAGCATCACCAACTTTGTCTTGTGTAGGAGTACTAGCAAGATCTGTGCATTGCACGGAACATCAAGATGCATTATTTTATAAAACACTTGTTGTGATTGACCCTTGCGGGAGTAATCCCATGTGTAAAAACTAATGATATCTCGAGAAATATGAGATAAGGTGAAGAGGAGTGGGGTGTGGTGGTGGTTGGTGGTCGGACTGAGCGGAGGCATGGGGATTGACGACGCCGGCAGCGGCCACCAGGCCAGTTTGTTCTAGAGGCTTCCTTTCTTAATTGCTCAACAATGAGGTTTGTTGGAGATAAGGACGAACGAGGGAAGGCCTTGTCTGCAAATGTGGAGAGGGGTGCGGGTATCTTTTAGTTTAATTTCCATCCGTCAGATATAGATCGGACGGTCTATATTGCAAGATGGCACACGTACCATCATCACCAACTCGGTTTTTTATAAGAGAAGAAATATAAGTATGGAGATACAAACGTATTATCGATACTTGCTTCCGTAAACTAGCATCTACATTCTATTCAACGCCTCCGCATGTGGGGCCTTAGCACAATGACTTCTCGACTGTGTAAAACAAAGATTTTCCCATCGCCGACAAGGAGGGGGTGACGGCGGTGCGCTTTTTGGCTTGCTCTAGTCCTAGTAGTCATACTAGGTGGTCTAAGCACGTGTAGATTTATTCTTTTTCACGTCTCGTGTTCGCCGTCCTGCCACGACTGTTGATGAGTAGACGGTAAGTTATTCACGGGGAAACCCTTGTTGAGCGTGTTTGCGAGAGAGAGAGAGAGAGAGAGAGAGTGTGTGCGTGTGTAATATGTTAGAGACTGAGGCAATGATAACAGATTCTTTGTGTCTATGTGTGTGGAGGATAGAGAGAGACATGTACATGGGGCTTTGTGTTGTGTAACGTGGATACACATATACATAATTAGAGAGTGAGTGTGTGAGATACACATGCAGAAATGAGGAGAGATGAGGATCCAGATAAATGGGTGTTTGTGCGTGTCTGTGTGTGTTTGTGCACGCGTTTGTGTGTGAGAGGGAGAGAGTGTATGTGGAGTAGAGAGACCACTGATGATGTAAACCTAGTACAAGGGAAGGGGGAATGGTGTGACATGTGTAGTAGCGAGATAGCACGGGTGCAGGAGGGAGGAGCAGACTATTTGGAAGAGACATCGAGTGTGTGTGGGGGAGAGGGGTGTGAGAGCGAAAGAAAGAGAGAGCTAGCAACGGAGAGAGAGAGAGAGGAAGAGAGGGGGCGAGAGGGGTCATTTGTGTCCATAAATGGCGTATAGATAGGGAGACAATGTTGATGTTGTCCGAAATTGGCCTATGAACGGAGACGCAAGGGAAGCGAGTCATCGTGTGTGTGATAGGGACTTCATGAGAGATCTAGAATAGATGGTGTAGAGAACAATGTGCGAAATCGAGAACGATTATACATTAGGGAGCTATGCAAAGAGTCGCGACATATATGTATACAGGGAAGGAGCTGGGGCGGGTCCGCATGTGGGAGAGATAGAAAGAGGAGAGTGGTGCACAAGGAGACAAAGTGTGCTTGTTTGCAGTGGGGGTGGTGTGTGAGGTAAGTGTGCGAGAACCACATAACTAGGGAGATAGACGTTTGGGGGCGACGTTTTGTGTGTATGGGAAATATACACTCTACATAGTGTGTGTGCTTGGGTAAGAGAGATAGTGGGAGACCTAGAGAGTGAGGGAAGAGATGTGTGCATGCCCGAGAGACAAAATGATGGAGACCTATGTTGGGGTCCGGACTTTACAAGAGAGAGGGGTGTTAATGTGCTTGTGTGTTGGTGTTTGGGGGAGAGAACGACTTCTCTATGTGTGTGTGTGCGTGTGGTGGTGGGGGGTTGACTTCAGATAAAGAGTGAGGTGTCTATATTTGAGGGACTTTAGCGTATTGAGATATTGTGCACTCATGGTTGATCAATTTGTTTCACAGTTTGTACTATGAGACAACGATACTTTTGAACATGCGTGATATACCTTGATGTACCAGAATTACAAACCTAAGATTGGAATTTTCGAAATCGACTCCATCATTAGCTTTTGTAATTCATTTAAACGGAGGTACATTTTTTAAGCCAGGATTTCGTGATTTCAAATTCATATATCAAACCTAGAGATATACACATACGGGCATGTTCAAACTTTATAATCATCCACTTTATTCATACACATACACATTTTTGCTTTTGTCATCATATTTAGGATAAACACATTTGGAATTTCATTTGAATTGGATCGTATGATGGTATTTGCTTGTAGTAGCTCAATGATCCATATTTGAATTGAATGGACAATCTAAGTTTCGAGTTGGAGACATTGATTTTCAAAACTTGCACATTTTTTTGCGTGCAAAACAAACAAATTGTCGGCCATGATATCATAGTCGGCCGGACGAGAGCAGAATACTTATAATTTTAGGCGCCAAAAGCTTTCAAACTTCCCGCTCACATCGAAATATCACGCGCCCGAAAGTTTAGCCCTGTGATATTCCTGTTTTACCCCTGCCACATGAACGGAAAAGGGCTGCTTTGGTAAATCCATTGTTTTCCCCTCTTTGCCCCCAACATTCTTCCCCAGAGCCCCTCCCCTTCCCCTCCCCGACCCCCCAACCACGGCAAGCCGCCGAATCTAGTCCTCCGCCGCAGCGGTGGACCTCACACCCCACCGGATCTACCTTCCGCACCTTGGAACCCCCAACTGCCAACTCACCACTTCACCGAAGCCGCTTCAGCGACTGGCTTGTCCACCGCTCCAGATCTCCTTGACCGCCATCATGGTCCACCGCACCGGATCTGCTTAACCGACGCCCTCGTCCACCACAGCGTAGGCCCTTCACTGACTCCCTCGTCCGCCCCTTCGCTGGCCCTTCATACAAGCCCTTGTCTGCCGCAACAGATCTGCCTCACCGAAAGCACTGTACAACGCGCCCACCGAAGCCTTCGTCCACTGCACCGGACCCGCTCCACGGACGCCATATTCAACTCCACCGGCCCTGCTTTACCGACGCCGCAGCCTCATCAGGTTATTTCAATTTGTATTCCTTCGGTTTTTCTCTTTATCGTGCAACTGTTCACTTACCACAGATGAGCTTTATTGTATGTCGACAGGCGCGACAACCGTAGCACTGGAGCCGCTTCAGCGACGGCGACAGCCGGCCCAAACTCAACCGCAGCACGAGCACCATCGACGATCCTTAGCTATCAAGTATGACAACGATACCCATACGCCGCCGAGAATCAGGTACTATTATCCAACGGCCGGCGCCTACGTTCACTTTCCTAGCATAAGCACCGCACCTTTGAATTTCTTCAGGGCATCATTCAGTTTTTCATGAGACGCATTATTCTGCTTGCACCTGTAGGGCCATACTTCTGGCAGTGATCATGTTACATGTGCTAAATTACATACCAGTGCACATATAGTTAATATGCTTTAGTTTTGTTCTGATGCCACTTGTTGGTTCCATCAGACTGCTTAATGTTCTCTATGCTTAATTACACATCAGCAAACTAGCATGTGGTTCCGCTGCTTTTTGTTCGTTTTACCCTACATTTTCTGATGCTAGCTATTACATCACTGCTCCAAGCCTCTGTTCATTACTTGTTTGTGTGTTCTTGATCTTCCCAAGTTGCATGACTAATTTGATGCTTCTATTAATTATGGAGCTGCCAACCCCATCAAGCAAAATATTTGTTCTTTTGGGGCTGGCACTTCGAACAAGCATACAAATAGAGGGAAGCAGATATATTGTCGTGTATGCACACACCCTTCTTTCATTAGTTTAGATGAACCATTGATGATCAATTCGAACCAGTGCATGCGATTAAAATTAATTTTACCTAAATAGATGGTGCAGAATAAACTACAACAAATAGATTTGCAACCACGGGATGCTGACGATATCTTCAAAGAACATTGCAACAGCAGCTAGGCTTCACAGCAACATATGGTAAGCCGGTGTGTTTTAGTACATGTGAAATGTAATGCGAGTGGGCTGCTTCCTAAGATTGTGCCCTCAACGTGTAATCCTACCGAATTACAAATAGTTCAGTTGTCTGCTTTGCTATATTGCTTGATTCGAATGCTTATTTGTTGTTACGCTATACCTGAGTTGGCCAATATGTCAGCAGTGCCTGCTGTACTATCGTAAAGAAATGCCTGCCTATTTCATTTGAGTCCTTAACTTTTCCTCTCAACTTCATCACAAGACTATCTTCGTAGTTTATATGAGGCCACACTGTTAAGTGCTTTCTCAGATTATTTCAACTGCTTAGATGCCTTGGCAACTTAAATATAGCGGTTGTACACTCCCTTTCAACTAGGGATGTCAACTGGGTCCCGTTTAATCCCGATTAAAGTCCACTAGTGGTATGATAGTTCAAAAGAGTTTTTGTTTTTTGAGGAAAATGAACTAGGGAGGTAGCAAAAACTAACTAGATGGGACTGGCGGATGTCGTTTATTTGCCACTTACATCCCTAGTTTCATCTTACCATTTTAATTTCTTTTCGGCTGATGCTGCTTCGAACCATTTAAATATAGTTTGCCATGCTCGGCAATAATTCGTCCGTCGTTTACCATGTAAGCTTACTGCCTGGATCATACGATAACTATCTCTTACTTATGTCCAGCGGAAACCTTTCAGGATGCCGTTCACACTAGGACACAATGTACAACCCCAGAATCTATTTGTGGAAGCAGGGCGCCATCCATGTTACCAGATGGTAGCAGTTCAGAGGCAACACCGCCGGAGAGCAGTCTGAGCGCAGATATTATAGTGAGGCCCTACTAGAGGCAGAAAGAGATGGTGTGGCTGCCATGAATGAGGTAATCTTTATCTTGAGGCTAGAAATTACGGAATTAGCGGCACGCATTATGCAAGCAACCCAAGAATTGGAGGAAGTAAGAATGTTGCATTTGAAGACGGAGGAGGTCCTGCTGTTTCTACTATCTGAAGCCCAAGGTAATCCCGGTTCTTCTTTAGATACCAGTTGAAATTGTCATTAGATTATTGTACTTGCATATTGTGTCATGTCTCTGAATGGATTATGTTGCAAGACCCCCTATGTTGTCCATGTGTTGTAATGATCCGAATTTTTTAGGCGAGGTAATCCTCGGTACTTGTATGATTGACATAAGGTGAACTATTTTTCGTGTGAGCATATTGTATTGGATGAAATAACTGTTTGACTCAGAGTGTATCCAACCTACTGAATTCGAAGATCACGGCATTTCTAAATCATAATCATATATAAAGGTGGAATAAATCTTTGTTGTGGTTTTGAAGAAATAAATAACAAAACGTATAATTATCTGTGGATATTCGTAATCGAATACAAATTGGATTTGAATTTAATTTGCCAGGTCCCAGGGCAAACGTGAATGCTAATTCTCCCAAGTTTTGAACAAAGCGGCTAAACACCCATTATAATTTGTGGGCTGCCCGAAGCAAGTGTCTGCGAGATGGAAATTACTGTCTACCCCTGACACTTGACATCCTTATCGACCGGATTTACACTGCTGTCAATAGGGGTAGACTAGTAACTTCAATCAGACATGACACGACGGCCTCTGAGCCCATTCAGACACGGTGGGCGCCAAACGTGGGCGGCAAAACACATTTGATTCAAGCTCGTCCGAAAGACATGTGTCTCTTCCTCCATTTCCCCATTCATACACGGTGGGCGGCAAAACAAACTCTCCTCGTCCGAAATCGATGTAGGCTAATATTTTAAATAGGGGCAGATGTGTAACTTCCATCAGACGTGACACAACCACCCTACCTGTCAGCCCCGTTCATACACCGTGGGCGCCAACCGTGGGCGGCAAAACACCCTCTCCTCGCCCGAAATAGTTACCAGCAAATATTTGGGAGATGCGATATTACCGTCCTATCCCCAACCGACGCGATGTACAAAATTTTAAACGGGGGATAAGTTCGTAACTTTCCCCCATTTCAGAGAAGCGCGTCCCAAAGTTTGAGATCCCCCCTCCCCTCCATTTCCCCATTCATACACCGTCGGCGGCACGACAACCTCCGCACTGCGGCCAGCCTCCTCCGTCCGCCACCCCTCCACCTTGCCGGAGCCGCTACCCCTACCCTGTCGTCCACTGCAAGAGATGGACGTCTCTCATCCACGGCGCTGGACCAGGATCCTTTCATCGCCTCCTCTCGCTTCATCGGCGCCGTCGTCCACCTTGCCGTTGCCGCTCCTACGACCGCCTCGTCCACGGCAACAGGATATATCCCCCGACCCGGCCGTCTGCCGTCTAAAGTCTTCTTCCCCGCCGCCGACAGCCATCGCACCCGCAGCACCCTCAACGTATCAGCATAGGCCTACACGGCGTCGCAAGAGAGGTGGTACTCTTCCATATGTGCTTAAGTTATTGATCTCACCCGGAAAATAGATCATAATTTGTTTACTGTACTTTTCTTGTCCGTACCAAATCGTAGTGGCTAGTTGAAAGCAAACATTGGTTGCGAAGTAGCTTTGTCCGGTTTGCACCTTCAGATCCGCCATGGCACGGGCACTATACTCATAAAGCTTATGGTTTCCCCCTTTATATTCACTACCATCATCGTAGGTGCTTCGTGTCGTGCTAGCATTGCTCCTCAAGACCTCAACCCAAAGCTTACGTGTTGAAATACGAATCTGATATGATGCTCATATCACTAAAACAGAGAACGTTTAATTGGTCACCTAATGTTCCTATATTCGTTTTGAAAAGCATGTGCGCCACCCACTGGTCCAGCTAGTTCCACTTTCCTGATTTTTTTGTTGATGCTTAGGGTTTTCCCCTTTTATCTACTCTACTATGATCTGCGTAGGTGCTTTCTGTCGTACTAGCATTACTCCACCCTTCAAGCTAAACAACACAACACTCAGAATTTGAAAGCTTAGTTGTTCAAATATGATTGTGATATGATACTGATATTAGTTAACCGACACATTTAATTGGTTAGCTAAAGGTCCCACGTGAGTTTCCAAATGCATGTCGCGACATATAGAGAGACAACATAATTGCATTTCTTTGTCACTTGTTCACCGTACTTTCTTGTCCATACCAAATCTTAGTTGTTATTTCAAAGCAAACATCGGTTGCTACCTACCCTTTGCGCGGTTTGCAGCTTCAGATCTGCCATCCCACTGCCACGGTCAACACTGTACTCATCATGCTTATGTTTTCCCCATTTTATGATGACCACAATCAGCCTACGTGGTTCGTGTCGTAATAGCACTGCTCCACCCATCGAGCTAAATAAGCTTAGTTGTACAAATTCATATCTGATATTATTGCTGATATTAGTAAAACTGAGAGATGTTTAATTGGTTAGCTAAATGTTCCTACTTTAGTTTCGAAATGCATGTAAGCCACATATGGAGAGACCGGAAAGAATAGTATTTCTCTGTGCGCTTTGGTTCATCATGGGTGGCCAACCGACATTGTATTGAAAGACTTGTAATATCTTCAATCTGCTTGCTCTTCTGCTCTTCTTTAAGATGATACTCTTCTCTTGCGGTCGACTGGTCAGGTCGAGTTGTTCTCCCTTAGTATATTTTGAATCTGTCAGGTCAGGTCGACTTGTTCTTCTTTACTATATGTTGAAGCTATCATCTGCGAAGTGTCATCACTTCTGGAGCTCTCATATTTTGAGTAGTAGGCCACATTATATTAATGCACACAACAAATTACAGCATGCATGGCATCTTTTAAAAGAATTGCAGAGGGGTTTACAGGGAGGCAGTATTGGATTAGAATCACTTCTGCATTACAAAGAAAATCTCACTTGTTTTTATGTTTTCATGCATGTTAGACATTGAACATTATCAAAATGAATATGAGAATGGGCGCACGAGAGGAATATTGCAGAATGATCCACTGGCTAACAAACTTGGCATGGTGGAGGATGGCCTATCTTATTCACCCATCAAGGTGCTTGCTCTAACTTTGCAAAGTTGTATTCGTCGCACATATTTTGCATCTGACCTCTTGCATTACTTCTACTTTGTTACACCATCTGCTTAGTTTAAGCATCATATATGAGTATATGCCATACCTATCCATTTTCTGTACCAATTCCATGTGTCGTCACACTATGTTTTTCCAGTCAAATGTTGTTCTTTCGTAATAGATGTCCAAAAGGAAGAGGGTGACTGCAGATCCTCAAGGAGTACAAACTAGGTATTTGGAAAAGGTAGTGATACCTGTTAAATCAGATAGATCAGCAGGCACAGAAAACACAGGCCCAACTGTACCACACTTTACCCCTACTCCAGTGGCCAAACCCCTATTAGAACTGCTGGGAGCCCAGCGTCAGGTACTGTCTATGATATCAATTCAAAATTTGAACTCCTAAATTTCTGCTTGTGCCTTACCTTCTCTATTGTATGAAAACTAATTTCAGATGAATCTCCTTGCTCAAAGGATCATACGATCTCAAAACAATAATGGGCTCTGCATTGCTCTTGTTAGTACCTCTCTCCCTTTTGCCTTGTAACGCTGTACTTAATTAATTGCTATTTGATTATGTATCATCAGTCTGCACCTGAGCTTCATTATCCTCTATTTCTTCCAATATTATTTGATCTATATTTACTCTTTGCAAAATGTAGAATAATGGCAACGCTTATAAAGAATTTTCTTTGGGGAATTTATTGAATTATCCTTCCATCAACATGGAGAAGGGCTTTGTCCAGCCCGTGTTAACATGTAATGTAAGTTCATCCTTCTCAAGCCTTCAAACTTTGTTCTAGTATAGATTTGGATAGGCATCATTTCCTCCACTGATGTTTGCTTTGCTGTTTACATCTGATTGGATGTTTGCAACAACTACCAGTTTCAAATTGTAGTTGTAAAAACATGTTCCTTATGCAGAACAGATCCATTTATTTGATTATATAATTGTGAAACCTGTTACGTGTCTCCTTGTTTCTCTTTCAGACTCGTATCTCTTACGCCAGGCAGAACTTTAGGGAAGATAGTGAGCCAAACCATCTTGAGGACAGCGAGATGACCCTAAGGTCCTGTCTTAATGAAGACAGAGAGTTGAAGCTACTCACCAGCAGGTGTGAGACAACCTCTGTGCAGTCGCTGCCTCAATCAGTTCGACTTCTTCAGTCTCAACTTAAAGTGGAAAGGCTTGCTTCAGCTCAGCTCCGACTTGAAGTCAAAGATGCAATGAAGATGTCAGAGGGCTTCCGTGCGCACCATCATGCCTTAAATCTAGTGTTGATGCATCTATCGTTGACACAACTGAGGTCTACTCAGCTTCTTCAACTGTTTGGGGGGCCCGACGTGGCCAGGCCTAGTGCCTTCTGAAGTGCTCTCAGCTTTGTATATTCTTTTATCGGCGCATTTATTTGCACTGGTGGCGAACTTTGATGCCCAGTGGATGTAATATGTGTGATAGCCGTGATAGCCTAGCGTAAGTTGCTTGCTTATTTATTTCCTTGTTGTCTTGTTTATTTGTTTGCTTGTAGTCATTGCAGTTCTTTTTCCGCGGTTTGCTAGTGGCTGCAATAACCTATTTTTTTTAAACTAGGCCACAATAACCATGGGCTAATATTTACTATAGTGACACTGGGCCTCCTACGGGCCGTAGAAACAGTGGGCATTCTACGGGCCGTAGAAACAGTGGGCCTTCTACGGGCCGTACAAACAATGGGCCTTCTACGGGCCGTAGAAACAATGGGCCTTCTACGGGCCGTATCATCAATGGGCCTTATACGGGCAGTATGATCGATTGGCCAAACATGGGCCAATAACAGGCCGCATTATGGCCGTAAACGGGCTAGAGTTGGAATCGTCCGTTCATGGGCCGACCATAACGGGCCATCGTTAATAGGCCATATTTGATGACGCTAGGAAAACGGCCCAACGTATTAACGGACCACAAACGGGCCGACTGTAACCACGGGCTGAATTTGGCCCACAAGCAAAAAATGACAATAACGGGTCGTAAGTAAACGAATGCTGGAAATAAGCCCAAGAATAAATGGGCTCTGAGAAGGCCGAAAGATACCATGGGCTGGAAACGGCCCAACGGAATAACGGGCCGTTAATGGGTATAAAGTGAGACACTGTTCATTACGGGCCAGTTTCACCACGGGCCGTTAATGGGTGTAAAGTGATACACTGTTCATTACGGGCCAGTTTCACCACGGGCCGTTAATAGGCCAAGAGTTACATAGGGCCTCATATGGGCCGAAAGACGTCATGGGCCATACATGGGCCAGAAGTGAAAATGGGCTGGAATCATATTGGGTGGCCCAGATGACGCTACTGGGCCTAATTCGGATAGGGCGTAACGGGCCTTGGGTTAGCGGGCTGTAAATGGGCTATATGCGAACAGGCCGTTAACAGGCTTTACATGGGCCGGCCCGCCACCTTTTGACCAAGTCAAACGGGCCGGCCTTTTCATAGGAATGGGCCTTTGTTGGGCCGTGCCATGTGTCGACGTATCATAGGCGCCTTCTGTCCAATGAGTGGATGACATCTGTCCCAACGATGAGCCGACACGTGTTTCCTCCAGCCAATGATGATTTTACACGTGGATCCAAAACCCGACCCGATAGCTTAACGGCGTTCCGTTACGGTGGATGCCACGTGTCGGTCACCCTTGACGAAAGCACTTCTGTGATGCGGGATTTATCGTCATGGAAGTGGACACTTCCGTGATGATAATTTTGGTAATGTCATGGAACACTTCTACGACAGCACAGGTATGACTATGTTGATTCTGTCATAAATTTGTCATGGATGTACATGCATGACAGAAAACGCGACCTACTGTGACAAACACGTATCATCACAGAAGTGCATTTTTTGTAGTGATAGTTGTGGCTTTTGATTATTTGCAATGTGCTTGCTAATATGTTAGGGTTGTGCAGGTGCCGGTGGACGTCCTTGATGATTCCGATGTCGTGGCCCGTCCTATTGGCATCGCCCCGGAGATCGATTCCGATGCCGCTATCCATCCTGTGGACATCGCCCCAGAGATCGATTCCGATGTCGCGGTCAGTCCTGTGGACATCGCCCCAGAAATCGATTCCCATGCCGTTGTCCGTGCTGTGGTCATTGCCCGAGAGATCGATGACAAGAAATAGTTGGTCGCGCCAATCCTTCAGGGTAGTTTGCATTGCCCTATGTTTAATTACCAGAACGATGCATGTTATCAAACCATCTTAGGGCTAGTGCACTGTCTTGTGTGGGCGGATCTTGCTACTTTTGTTTGATAGTGAATCATGCGAACCCTCTCCGAGTTATGGAAACAGATGTATCCTCACCAGCTTTTGATGTAATATATGGCATGCTTAGATGTAAGTTTGAACTGTTTATCATATCAGCAGGGCTTGTTTGATGATTCTTGGTGTTAGTAGGCTAGCTACTGTGCGAGCTATAGTACTTGCAAAACACTCACCAAAGAGAAACGTTGGGGCTGATGAGCTCGTGGTACGCTTATACTTATCCCTCGTCAATCGACCAATAGCCCTAGCTCCTAAAATTGTAGGCTTAGTGATCGATCAGACAATAGTCGACATACATTCAGGCCTCATTTGGTTCATGGGGTAGGAAAATCGTAGCAAAAGTACAGAGAACGTGCAACACAAAATCATAGCAGTGCAGAGACGTACTCCCTCCGTTCCAAAATAGATGACCTAGGTGGGCTAGTTTGGCCTAGTGGGTTTCAGTGATATGACGTGGTACAGTGCCGTCCAGTCTTCGCATGTGGTAGCAGTATTGCGGGTACAGTAAGTTTTCTTGAAGAAGCGGAATTCAACGAAGTCATGATGGTTCCTTCATCCAAACAACTTCAGTGGGAAAGGTTGGGCCTGCGATACGACCGGGGTAGACCAGGATAATTTTGTGCATGGCAGGTGGACCAGGATGGTCGACGTCCCACATGTCGGCGAATGAAAGTATTCTTTCCGATATAGAGGACGAGCAACGAGTATTCATTGTTTATTTTTGATGAAAGCTATTGTCTCCACTGTTAAGACGGAGGAGTGTGAAACACGGCAGCCCAGTGAACTTCGCATGTGCACCACTCCCTCCTTCCTCATGTAATGCCCAGGTTACAGCTTTTCTCACTTTCTCTCTATCTATTTACTCTCAAATGTTTTTTACCTTTCTTTTTTTAAGACACAATTGTTTTTTATGCCTTTTTTAGAATTATTTTTTTATACCTAGGAGCACGTGTAGAGACGGGCTCTTGCAGAGCCCACTCCTTGACTTTGTGAATGCCTCTCTCTCCTCCACATAAGGAGTACTACTTGCTATGCATGCATGCGGCGGGCAGCTGGCGTCTTGAGGGGCCAGGACGGTGAGAGCGGGCTCCGGAAGCGGTTTGGACTCCAGCATGGCCCACCTCACATTATCACCATATATTTCTTGGAGTCCGTGCGCGGCGGGCGGGCGATCTCTTCTCCCTGCGCCATTTCTCTCTTCTCAACCGACGCCCGCCGAGCGATTAGATTTCGGCTATCGACGGTTTATTCAATTACGGTCCCACATGTCAGTGAAATTGCAAGACAATGCGTGTCCCCTCTGGTGAGCGGCGTGCGAGCCGGACTGTCGGGGTTGCGACGCCTACGAGTCGTAAGTGTGCCGCCTTTTCCTTTAGAACTTGCGAAGCATAACATTTTCGCGCGATCGATCGATAGAAATCCAGAACAAAATGACGAGGGCGGTGCTTTCCCGCTCGTTAGGCGGGCTAGTTCGAGTGATATGACGTGCTACAGTGCCGTCCACTTGCTCCATTTTTATGTAAGCAAGAGTTTACACTCTTACGCGGGAGGAGTGTGAAACACCGCGGATCTGATTTTGATCGAGGGATAACTGTTCCCTGCCAAATAATGGAGGATTGTTAGCGATTATAGCATGATAGTTAGGGCATCTCCAGCGCTGGCCCACAAATTTACACCGGCATCTATCCGAGGACACTGATGGATGCCATCCGATGCTGCCCGCATACCTTTTGACAACTATATGAACTAACCGGACGAAATTCGTGCAAACAAAGCAAATTTCAAATTAACCGGATGAAATTCATTACATTTCGAAAACTTTTCCTACAAACTGGACGAAATTCATTACATATTTCGCACAAACCGTACTAAAACCTACTGTAAACCTAATCTAAACGATCGCCGGCGCCCGACCACCATGTCCGGCCATGAACCCGAGAAAGCTGGCCATTGCCTTTGCCTCCTTCTCATCCGCCTCGATAACATCCTCCTCCAGAGCGGCGGCAACCTACCGTGTACTACTCTTCCTCGCTGCCGGCTTCATGGTCGTGGCGGCGGAGGGCGGCCGGGGGGTGCCGGCGATCTCCTTCGTTTTCTCCTGCGACAGTACGTCGAAGAGAGCTTTGGAGCGCGCCCGGAGCGGAGCCGCCGATGTCCCTCGTCTGCTCCTGCGACAGTACGTCCAAGAGAGCTTCGGAGCGCCAGGAGGCCATGGTTGAAGTGGTGCTGACAGAAGGAAGGGACCAGAGGAGAATAAGTGTGGGTCTTTGGCTATGGCTGGGAGCTGGGGCTCAAGTTAATATAGCGGGCGAATGGCAATGAGCCACGGCAGACGGATGGACAACTGGCGCCGGAGTAGGTTCGTAGGGCGTGAATGCGGACGTTGCTTCAGTGACTTAACTGCAGATGCGTTTGGGTTACTGACATGTGGGCCCAACGGGCATCTGGCCCGCATGTCAGTGACACACCAATTGCACCTGCAGTTAAGTCCGGTGAATGCAGCATTGACATTCTGGAGAGACGGTGACCGTTTCAGGCGGGAAGCGCATGCTAGCGATGGAAGGGGTTTCGGTGTGCAGTGGCACTAAGATCGGTCGCTCACGATAGTACATACTCCGTACCATACTACCATAGTACCCTCTTTAGCTTAGGCTGTTTTATAGATTGTCATTGTGATGGATGATATACATGAGCAAGGCGGTCCGAGTATGACCGTTGGTGTTGAGCCAGGTGAATACATGCTCGGCGTTCGCGTAGGCCTCCATCAAACGTCTAAACAGTAATGTCAGGCACCGCCGGGGCGCGCAGGTGATGGGCTCGCCGTTTGCGTTGCGCCATGAGCAGGACTTTGATTTAGAGGGCGACGTGCATGCATTATCATGCTTTGACAGCGTGAGCGTGAGTGTCTAACGCGAAGTATTTCATTTTCATTTGGCTGACAAGGGTGCGTTGCAGCGACGAGTCCGTGGTTTGATTCCCCACATACGCATAATTTTGGTTTTTACAGTATTTCTTTCTCCATTGACGGGTAGGCCCGCGTAGATAGATAAAGAACACAAGCTAATGAGGCGCATGCAGACTGTTTGACTGGTCAACCAGACAAATACGGAGCTATACGCTGAGCCAGTGACCGTATAATCACCATATCTCATATACAATGATCAAAGTGAGCTATCAAGACAAGTTCGATGACCGCCAATGCATTTTACTCGGTAATAAATGACCAGGATTGAAGGGGAATCCAAATTTGCTTCGTCTTCTGTCCTTGAGCTCTTGACAAACCAATGCACTACATGGTTGTCCGGCCACTCCACCCCAGAGCTCTCACCAAGCGTCGTTCATGCCACCGCGCCGCACACTAACCGGTAAGGCAGCGATGGCATCCCGCCGCGCCGAGTTCCTCGCCGCCCATGACCGCACACAAAATGGTAGGGAAGCGATGGCATCCCGCCGTGCCGAGTTCATCGCCGCTCGCGACCTCACAACTATGTGGGAGGAATTTGAAGATGCCAAGGCCGAATGGGCGGTAGAGCAAGAAGCGACCAAAACCGCACAGAGGGAGCGGAAAAGTCAGAAAGCACTCAAGAAAAGAGAGGCCCGCCGCCGCAAGAAAGAAAAGGACGCACGCGCTGCTGCGGAGAGGTCGGCGGAGATCCAAGCACGGTGGGGTGTCGCCGACAAAGCCGGGAAGGAGAACGACGGCGTCTGGCCAGCATGTGAGAAGTAGTAGTACTAGTAGTTAGTGTGTGTGTCTGTGTCTGAGTACGAGCATGTACCAATACTACTAGTTACTACTATAGTTTTTAGAGCAAATTACCAGTACATTAGCCTAGACTAAATGGAAAAATTCCTATCCTAAGCATCAAATGGCATCTCTTTCTCTATAGGAATTGAGATGCATGTCATCTCACTTCCTACGATTTTCATATTCCTATCCTATGAACGAAAGGAGGCCTCTGTTGGAGTAACTACTATAGCTAGCAGTACTGCTAGTACAGTAGTTTTCTTCAAGAAGCGGAATTCAACGAAGTCATGATGGTTCCTTCGTCCGAGCAACTTCAAAGTGGGAAGTGGGCCTGTGATTTGACGGCTCATTAGTCATTGTTACTGCGGCGCGACGACCTGGGTGACTCTCCCTTGGAGTTCTGCGTGCATGGCAAGTGGACCAGGATGGTCGACGTCCCACATGTTGGCGAACAGAAGTATTCTTTCCGATATCGAGGAGCAAGGAACTGCGTGGTATAGTATCACTGCTGATTGGTTCGCAAAAAAATAGTATCACTGCCGATTTATAATTTTTTTTATTTCTGATGAATGCTAGCGTTTCAACTCTTACGACGAAGGGTGCCAAACACGGCACGTGCTGGATGTCCCACACGTCAGCGAAAGGAGTGGGACATGAATAGCGTGGTAGAGCCCAGCGTAAAAAAACAGTGTGGTAGAGCGTCTCCACTTCTTCCACTTCTGGGTCGGAGACCACACGTAGTAGTACTTAGTGGTATGAACGATACAAAGTGCGACCTGGAGATAAAGACACGTCTAGTTGGAAGGTCTCGGGGCATACACGTAAACAAATATAAAAGTTAATATGTGCCTCCAATTAATATAGTAGTAGTAGAGTACTTAGGCACGTACTCCATAACATCACCGTGCATTGCACGTACAACATTTAGTGGTAGTACGTAGTAAGAGACAAATGCCGCCCAAGAGTTCCCTTCTCGGCCTACTTCTGGGTGTTTGGTAGAGTGTATGGAGGGTGCATGAGTCCACACTAGTTTAGCACAAATACACTAGAAGCATGCATGAAGAGGGGTGTTGAGTTGAGCATGCATGAAGAGGGAACAACTATGTTGAGACGAGAACGCAACCAAACACACCCTATATGCCACGCATGTTCATACCATTTGTGCCTTTCTACTTCACTTACTGCGCTACATTACTCAGGTTCGTACGTCCACTCCTGGGTACATGTCCGTCTCGTAGTTCCAGTCCCACATGTTCTTCATATAGATGGAACAATCCTTGCATAACACGTGCACCTTGATGCTAGATGTCTCGCGTGTTGGCAAAAGGATGAACAAAGCTCACGTAAAAAAATAGAGTGGAAGAACATAGATTCCGAACGACCGAGAAGGAGCAAGGAACCTCGTGGTGGAGCGTCTGCACTCATAATATTTAATATTATTCAGCGATATAAAATTAACCAATCATCTCCACAGTGGACTGGAAGAGTACGAAACACGGCAGCCCAGTGTAGTTACATCATACTAGTACATGGCTAACCCATGCTATCACCATATTTCTTGGCTTCCGTGCGACACCTATCTCTAGTAATCCAGCAGCCTGTATCGCTTCTCCCTCCTCGTCTCTATCAAAGTGCGGCGGGCTGGCGTTTCTGCCGTCTATTGAGGTCGGTTAACTATCACATGTTAGCGACATGCCAAGAGCATTCTAAAAAAATTCCTTTCACGTTCCGTTTTCAAAAAGAAAAAAATCCTTTCACGTACGAATTTGCCTGTATGCTTTGAGCAACTTGCATGTCCTATACTGCTCTTGTTTGATACTCTAACTTAGCTAGAGGTTAGACTAACTCATGACTAACCCTGAACTAACTGTAGCCAAAGAGGTGTTTGGGTGACAGGGTTAGATTGACAATAAATGCACTTCATGGAGAGAGAAAAGTGATTTTTCAGTGGTCCCAATGAGAACTATCTCCAGTTAGCACCTCTTGGGTGGGATAGTTTTTTTTGGTGGGTTCAGTGCAACTTGCTCCAATTTAAACCCTCGTGCTTGGATACTTTAGGGCTATTTGAGCCCCAACTAGCTCAAACTAACTCTAACCCATGGATCCAAACAGGGCCTATGGCCAGTCTCGACGCGGAGCAGTCGCGTGCACCGGGAAGCGGCGCTCTCTCGGCCGTCGCGCCACTTCAAAGCCGGCGCCAGTGAGAGGTTGCCTCCGCTCTGGCCGGGCATTAATGCGGCACTGACACTCCAGGGCGACGCTGACCGTTTCACGCGGGAAGCGCGCGTTGGCAAGGGAGTATAGGTTTTCAACCGTTTCAGGTGTAGTACTGGTAGTTTGCAAAACTACTCAATTATTGCACTTAGTTTCCTAAGAAATTGTGGTAAAAAACGTTACTCCACAGCCCGCTTCCCTTCTCCTTCCTCTTCCACCGCCCGCAGGAAGCGACCGGTCAACCCTTATATAGGAGTGCTAGCACAAAAAGATGCATGCATGACCACTAAAATTTCCATATTAAAGTGTCGCTCCGGCGGGAGTATGGCGTATGTTGTTACCTTCGGCCGGCCCATGGCTACCGGGCGACGGCGACTAGAGAAGAGGCGGCGGGAGGGGAATGAATGCAGCTACTGTTTGGGGTCGCCTTCTGGCTTAAATAAATGCGCAGCATCACGTGTACCCGCGGGTGCACAAATTGTAACATACGTGTCTGCTTAAGTGGGCGTCACGTAACTGGTGTGTGTGTGAGAGAGATTCTGAGAGACAGAGTGCGTGTGTGCGACTCTACTCTTCGGACATGTACTCAACCTTTTGCATCGGGATATAAGTATAATGGTATTTACTTTAGCTAGTGATTTACGTGGCCATGTTAATGTGGTTGTGTCAAAAAAATGTCACTTCCTGCTCGTGATTTGCGTTATATAATTACAAGCAAGATTCTCGTG
Source organism: Aegilops tauschii subsp. strangulata (assembly GCF_002575655.3). Lineage (NCBI taxonomy): Eukaryota > Viridiplantae > Streptophyta > Magnoliopsida > Poales > Poaceae > Aegilops > Aegilops tauschii. The sequence continues at coordinate 127,432,301 of NC_053035.3, forward strand.
CATTGCACGGAACATCAATATGCATTTTTTTACAGAACACCTGTTGTGATTGACCCATGCAGGAGTAATCCCATGTGTAAAAACTAATGATATCTCGAGATTTTTATCGGAAAACTGGTATCTCGAGAATGTCATCAAAAAATGAAAGATGAGAGATAAGGCGAGGAGTGGAGCGTGGTGGTGACTGGTGGTCGGAATGGGCAGAGGCATGGGGATGGACGACGCCGGCAGGCGGCAGCGGCCACCATGCATGCTAGATTGTTCCAGAGACTTATTCCTTTTTTAATTGATGAGCAATGAGGTTGCGGGAGATAATGATGTGGAGAGAGGTGCGGGTATCTTTTGTAAAATTATCATAGTTTGCTTTCTATCCTCAGATATAGATCATACGGTCTGTATTACAAGATGGCAGGCACACCATCATCGCCAACTCGTTTTTTTAAGGGTACAGATGATAAGTTTGCTGACTACTAAAGTAAAGTGGAATTTGTCCATGTTATGCAAGTAAATAAAGGTGATTGTTCATCATACGGGTAAGGTTGGAAGAAGGGTGGTAGGAACAAATGCTCCGCCTAGAGCATGTGTGTGTGAGATGGAGTATTAGTGTGTGTGGGGTGTGTGTGTGTGTGTGAGAGAGAGAGAGAGAGGAGAGAGAGATGGAGTCTTAGTTTGTGTGTGTGTGAGAGAGAGAGAGAGATGGAGTCTTAGTGTGTGTGTGGGGGGGTGTGCGTGCGTGCGTGCGTGCGTGTGTGTGTGTGTGTGTGTTTGTGTGTGTGTGAGAGAGGGAGAGAGAGAGATGGAGTCTTAGTGTGTGTGGGGGGGTGCGTGCGTGCGTGTGTGTCTGTGTGTGTGTCGCGGGGTCCTCTGTGGCGGATGTAATTTAAGTGTGCATGGCTTCATCATAGAGAGGTGATGTGTATGGCAGAGGCCACCAACGATGGGGTGCGAGAGAGAAGATGCCCGTAGAGAGGGAAGAGAAGGTGTGTGCGCGTGAGAGGAGTCGACATCGAGAGAACGTGTTTGTTCGAGAGACACCGAGGAAGACTACTATATATCGATGGTGCATGTAGGCGGGAATTAAACAAAGGGATGGTCTTATTGGTTTCGAGGATATAGGGGAAGAGTGAGAGGCGGGGGGTAGCTAGAAGGAGATTGTTAAGTGTGAGTGTGTGTTTTACCCATCCAGGCGGAAGTTATGTGCACAAAAGAGGAGAACGATTCGATGTGGCATTAGGATTGAGGGTAATTAACTACGTATGGAGACATAGAGACCTTGAACGTGCATGTGTGAGAGGTATACATGTATACGTGGGATGTGTGTGTGTGTGTGTGCGCGCGCGCATGATCGAGATAAAAGAAAGAAGACATAAGTCATAAGATCAACGACATGGGAGAGACGGATCGGTATGACAATATGCATGCATGTGAGAATGCAGGGAAGAAGGCCCGATAATTGAGCATGTGTTTTTCTCTTTAAGAGATAGTGGCATGGGCTGGAGCATGCATCTATGGCGAGCAGAGGGAGTGAGGCGCAACGATTGTGCAAAAGGGACCAACCTATAAATGCATATGTATGGAGAGAGATATATAGTGTGGGTGATAGGAAGCAAGACTCCGTGCGAGAAAGAAATGTTGACGGAGAAACTACAGATAGATACAGAGATGGAGATGCTAGCTAGAGGGACATCCGCTAGTTTGGGTGTTGGAGATGATCGTCGGGTGGTTCAAAGGGTGAAGTTATATATGTGTGTGAGAGGGCACTTGACTGCATGTAGAGAGAAACATATGTAGTGTGCGTGATAGGAATCAAGAGTGAGGGCGAGAAAGAAGGTTGATGGAGAAACAGATAAATAGAAAGATAAATATGCTAGCTAGTGTGCGTTAGAGATAGGAGTCGAGTGAATCAGAAGGCTGGGTTATGTGTGTGAGAGAGAGATAGAGAGAGGGTGAATGTGAGTCACATACAAACAGATATCAGAGAGAAATGAGATCCAGAGAGACGGAGTTTTGTGTCTGCGAGAGAGAAAGATATTTCACAACAAGAGTGATAGCTAGAGAGACATACGAGGGAACGCAAGATATCTCTAGGGAGAGAGGGTGTGTGTGAGCGACATACAAGAGAACAATGGAGAAATATGAGACCCTGGGAGACAGAGTTTGTGTTTGTGTGTGAGAAAGGGATATTGAAGAGGAAGAGTCGTAGGTTCTCATATCTAAGGAGGGAAAGACATCTCTGTATGAGGGGTCTGCGAGTGGCACACATGGGAATAGTAGAGAGAAATGAGACCCCGGGAGACAAAGTTTTGTGTTTGTGTGAGAGAAAGAGATTCCACATGGAGAATCATAGTTAGAGACACATAGCAGGGAGCGAGATATACTTAGAGAGAGATAGAGTGATGAAGGTCGAGGGAGAGAGTACCGTCAGTGTGTTACGAAGATAAAAGATCATTGTCGACATGCAGGTAGCACGAGAGATACCTGAGAGATGATGAACGCGTATAGGTCCAGAGAGATAGTCCTATATAAGCATGAGTGATAGCTATATGAGACGAATATCTGGATTAAAGGGGATTCAAATATTTAAACTGGAAATCACGACATCGATAATATCATAACGCAAATTGGTGTATCAAACATGCATATTCATTTGAATTTGGGCACACATGTAATGTTATATAGTTTATCAATATTGGTGATCCATAGATTCTTCAATTACAAACAATGCACGGTTTATATGCAATTAATGTCTAAACGGGATTACACTATATGTTGCGTTTGTGAAACACATTATTCGTGTTTGAGAAGTAAAAAAACCCGCATGAAACACACATTAATTGGAGACAGTTAGCGAGGAATGCATACATTGGATTTCAACATAAAGTGGTTTCAAATATTTGAAAATCCAAATTGATGGATACAACCTTATGAATCTGAGATCATGCCATTTGTAAACCATATTTATGTATAAATGGTTTTGTGCTTTTGAAAGTATATATAAAAAAATGATGTATATAGAATGTAATTCCAATTGAAAATGGACCGCCCGAAAAAAACATAGAATACAAACGGGATTCGAATTGAGTTGGCACAGTAAACGTGCACTCTGCAAAATTTGAACGAAGCGGGGAAAGTCGCAGTAACCGCCCGAAACCAAAATCTGCGAGATGGAAATCACTACTGCCTATCCCTGCCACGCAAAGCCTATCTGCTGGATTTCTATAGGTTTCAATAGGGGTAGGTTTGTAATTTCACCCAAACGTGACGTAACCGCCTCTCACCCGGATTCATACACGGTGGGCGCCAAAACACAGTGTGTCCTCAGCCGAAATCGACTCCCTCCCCGATTCATATTCATACACGGTGGGCGCCAAAAACAAACTCTCGTCGGCAAATATTCAGTGTATGCGAGATTACCGTCCTATCCCCAACCGACTAATGTTGCTATGATGTAGTAGAAATTTGAAACGGGGGCTAAGTTTGTAAATTTCCTCGCATTTGAGACAAGCGCGCCCTGAATACATGGTTCCCCCTTCCTGTCTACCTCCCTTTTCCCCATTCGTACTCCGTGGGCGCCAAAACACCCTCTCCACCCCACCCTCCTCCATCCGCCGCCGTCCGCCACCCCACCCACCGCCGTCCTCCTCCACCATGCCGGAGCTGATACCCCAACGCCGCCGTCCATTACAAGAGATCGACCTCTCTCATCCACGGCTTCGGACCGGGATCCTTGCATCCCGTCCTCTCGCTTCATCCCCGCCGTCGTCCACCTTGCCGGCGCCGCTCCTACGACCGTCTCGTCCACCGCGCCCCGCCGCCACCGTCTACCCTCCTAGATCTGCTTCCACGCCGCCGACAGCCATCGCTACCGCAGCACCGTCAAATTCTCAGCAGATGCATACACGGCGCCGCACCAGAGGCGGTACTCTTTCGTATCTGCTCAACTTATTTATCGCAGCAAGAAAATAGATCGCCACTGCTTTACTCTGATTTCTTGTCTTGGTTGCGAAGTTGCCTTTGTCCGGTTTGCACCTTCAGATCCACCATGGCACGCTCAACACTATACTCCCAATGCTTATGGTTTTCCCCTTTTATATTCCACACTAGTTAAATCACAGTAGACTAAATTTCAAAATTGGGTCAGTCGATTTTCAGAGCTCGCCGGAGTTCGCCGGTGCGATCGAAGGGGCTCGGGTGGTTGTGGGGCCTCGCCGAACGAAGAAAACTCGACGCGGGTGGGGGTTGGGGCGGGGGTGGGGGTGGCGGAGGAACACAGGCGGTGGGGGCCGGTGGTCCGGCCGGCGGCCCGTGCGGTGTTCTGTATGGGAAGAATCGGAGACGAGGAAGAAGAAGGGTTAGGAGACGTAGGATCTTCATCCAACCGCCTGAAATGGTCGAGAGACAGCTGGGAGTTGCATTCTTAATGCGCTCTCGTTCATCATGTGTGGGCTAACATTTTATTATCCAAAATATGCTTGCTCTTCTTTACCATGTTCCTCTTCCGTTCTTCTTTAATATGTACTCTCTCTGTTCCTAAATACAAGTCTTTGTATAGATTCCACCATGGACTACATATGGAGCAAAATGAGTGAATCTACACTCTAAAATGTATCTGGATACATCTGTATGTGATCCATAGTGGAAATCTCTACCAAGACTTATATTTTGGAACGGAGGGAGTATGATAGTAGTACAGTATGTTCCTTGTACTGAAGATGAGCAGGGACATTTGCAGTGTAGAGGTCTATACGGTCGGTTGTGATGGACACTTTGAGCCTCTTTGATTCGTAGGATCTTGTAAACATAGGAATAGGATTTGTAGTGTCCTGCCCACTTGAATCCTATAAGAATAGCAAGGAAATGCGGGGAGCTGTGTCGCCTTTGAGAGTTACACTGATATTAACAGTACCGCACCTTCACTTTGATGGCAAGTCTATAAACGAATTTCCGGTGAAGTCTCCTGTGCTAAATTTAGAAGACATTGAATGGAAAACCCTTGTTATGCACTGGTCTCGTTCCCAGGATGAGGTACTGTCTATGAAATCACATGACAATTTGAACTTCTACTTTTCCGCATGTGCCTTACGGATCTTTTTTGCAGGAAATCTGCTCGAAGAAGAATTCTGGTTTGACAAGAACGACAGGACATCACAAATATGCTGCCCACTGCTTTGCTCTTGTTAGTACCTGTTGTCCTGTATCACTGTACTTGCATACATACCTGGTTCATTATGTGACAGCAGTATGCATGATAGCTTGCTTATCAATTGTTCGCTCCAAATTATCTGATCTGTATGAATGGTTACATTAGTGTAGAATATATCCAATGCCAATTTTTTTAGCTCTGCATTGTTCTTGTAAGTACATGCTGTCCTTTAAATTGTCTCTTTATTTGCCAATCTGAAATGGTATAAATTGACAGCACACTAACCATTGATACTTATGAGTTCTTGATCTGTAATCCAGTGGTGTAGTGAAGCTGCCAACTCCTTCACAATGTCATTTCCTGCCATGTCTTGACCTGAACAATACCATATTGTGTTAATGCAATTTTAAACTATGTCACTTTATTCGTCAGTAAGAAATGTGATGAATTGTCAGCACTGATACTTTTATGAATTATCAGTGTACTTATAATGACAGGTAGTTGTTCATGTACCATCACTCTGCAGCTTATTTTCCTTTGCCCTCCATTTTCTACACATCAGATCTATATTTACTCTTACCATAAGGTTGGTACTGAAGAAGTTTAGTTGTGCATTGCTCTTGGTTGTACCTTTTGTCTGTATCGCTGCACTTACATTTATAGCTACTTGGTTATGTAGCATCACTCTTCATCTTATCTTAAATATTCTCCATTTTTTCGTATATTATCACATCTATATTTACTCTTAACAAAATGTAGAATAAAGGCAATGCTTTTGAAGAAGATTCTGTGGTAAACTTCTTGAATTGCACCCCCCATCAGCATGGACAAGGCCTTTATAGAGCCTGTCTTCACCAATAATGTAAGTTTGTCCATCTCAAGCCTTCAAACTTTGTTGTATATATTTGGTTAGGCATGACTGCAACAGCTGTTTATTTTTGGTGTTTGCATCAAATTGCTTAAAGTTTATTATGTAGTTCATAAACAAAAGTTTGTCCTTTCTCAATTTAAGTTTTCAGTTGTACAACCAAGTTCCTTCTTCATACCATGTAAATTAAACTATACAAAGCAAGTGATCTTCTTTTGCACTGCATGTATGCTTATGTTCTTCATCCGTAATCCAGTGGTATGGTGAACCTACCCACTACAGCACAATGTCATATTCTGCAATGTCTTAACTATGAACAATGTCATATCATTCTACTATTATTTAAACTGTCTCTTTATTTGCCAATCTGAAATGGTATAAATTGACAGCACACTAACCATTGATACTTATGAGTTCTTGATCTGTAATCCAGTGGTGTCGTGAAGCTGCCAACTCCTTCACAATGTCATTTCCTGCCATGTCTTGACCTGAACAATACCATATTGTGTTAATGCAATTTTAAATTGTGTCACTTTATTCGTCAGTAAGAAATGTGATGAATTGTCAGCACTGATACTTTTATGTGCAAAACCTGTCATCTGTCTGCTTGTTTATCTTTCAGAGTGAGGAAGATATAAGTGTTGAACAAGCGCAGTCTCATCATCTTGCTCAGCTGCTTGCGTTGCAGCTCCCCAGCAGGGCTAACCTTTCTTGAACTCTATTGAAGTGCTGTCGGTTTTGTATATTATTTTGTCGGCGTGTTTATTTGCACTGGTGGCGATCTTTGATGCCCAGTGTATGTAATCTGCTGTCTGCTTGTGCTTTATTATCATAGTGGCGAACTTTGATGTCCAGTGGATGTAATATGCCGTAATTTCTTTATTGTATAGTCTAGGTTTTTTCTTATTCACGATGCTGCAGTTATTTTACTGTATATATATATATCCTGTCTTCGCAGTAAACCGGCCAAACCGTAAAATTACGGTACATAATCGGGCCGTCATGCAATCACGATGTAGGTTGAGCCTGAAACGTGCCGAACAGCTCACGGGCCGGCAGCAGCCCGAAATGAACCCCGGCCCATGATTGTGTGAATCAAATCACGGGCTTTTAACAGGCCAAAATTGTCTCGGTCCTTGTTTGGCCCAATCAGATATCGGCTGCGAGCAGGCCGGATGCAAACCGGGCCGTAGTTAGGCCCAACTATATGACGGGCTTTTAACAGGCCGAAATTAATATAGGGCCGAAATGTTAAACGGGCCCTTAACGGGCCAAAACTAATATCAGGCCGAATTACTAAGTGGGCCTTTAGCAAGTGGGCCCAAAAGCATAGTGTCCAGTTGACGGGCTGAAAGGATCGATATAGTTGACTAGAGGGGGGGTGAATAGGCAACTAACAATTTTTAGCTTTTCTTTACCAAATTAAACTTTGCATCAAAATAGGTTGTCTAGATATGCAACTAAGTGAGCAACCTATATGATGCAACGACAACAAGCACGCAAGCAAGTAAGAGATATAACACAAGTAAACTAGCGAAAGTAAAGGAACGAGATAACCAAGAGTGGAGCCGGTGGAGACGAGGATGTGTTACCGAAGTTCCTTCCTTTTGAGGGGAAGTACGTCTCCGTTGGAGCGGTGTGGAGGCACAATGCTCCCCAAGAAGCCACAAGGGCCACTGTATTCTCCTCACACCCTCACACAATGCGAGATGCCGTGATTCCACTATTGGTGCCCTTGAAGGCGGCGACCGAACCTTTACAAACAAGGTTGGGGCAATCTCCACAAATTAATTGGAGGCTCCCAACGACACCACAAAGCTTCACCACAATGGACTATGGCTTCGCGGTGACCTCAACCGTCTAGGGTGCTCAAACACCCAAGAGTAACAAGATCCGCTAGGGATAAGTGGGGGGAATCAAATTTCTCTTGGTGGAAGTGTAGATCGTGGCCTTCTCAACCAATCCCGAGCAAATCAACAAGTTTGATTGGCTAGGGAGAGAGATCGGGCGAAAATGGAGCTTGGAGCAACAATGGAGCTTTTGGGGGAAGAGATGATTCAACTTTGGGGAAGAAGACCCCTTTATATAGTGGGGGGAACAAACCAACCGTTACCCCCCTTCTGCCCCGAAGAGAGCGGTAGTACCGCTGCGCCAGCGGTACTACCGCTTGCAACTATAAGCGGTACTACCGCCCAAAAGCGCGGTACTACCGCTTGGTCCACAGCGGTACTACCGCGGAGGGAGGGCGGTACTACCGCACAGGAGCGGTACTACGGCCCCCCACAGTCGCGGCCAGTACCGTAAAACCCGACACGAAAAAGGAGCCCTCGAATCGAGGCGGTACTAGCACGAGACCACCGCGGTACTACGGCTTGGGGCCACCAGCGGTACTACTGCTCTGGAGCGGTACTACCGTGCCCAGAGCGGTACTACCGCTTGTGGCACCCAAGCGGTATTATCGCTCCGTCCCGCGGTACTACCGCTGGGACCAGAGATAGTTCACACACGGGGCTACTAGCGGTACTACTGCTCTGGGCGGTACTACCGCTCCAGAGCGGTACTACCGCTTGTACCACCCAAGCGGTACTACCGCTCTAGCCCGCGGTACTACCGCTGGGACCAGAGAGGGCACAAAGAAAGGAGAACCAAGCCCATCATCGAAACGGAAAGGCTCGGAGGGAGGGGCAAAGGAAGTGTACGTGATGATTCCGCCCTAGCCTTTCCAAAACGGACCCCCTCTTGATAGTACGGTGATCCCTATGAAACTAGTCCACCAAACTAATCCGAAAGGACTACACCGTCTTCGCTTTAAGCTCCGAGGGGAGGATATCGTCTCGTGCCCAAAAGAATGAATCTCTGAAAAACACTCAACGCACACGATTAGTCCGCAAAAGCATTGTCATCAATCACCAAAACATCTTAGGGATAAATATGCCCTTACAATCTCCCCCTTTTTGGTGGATTGATGACAATACGGGATTTGCACAACTGGGAAAAACAAAGGACATAAGCAAACCCCAAGTCTCTAAAATATAGACGGGCTCCCCCTAGATGTGTGCCATCAAGATAGGTGCTTTGAGCTGCACGACACACATACTAGGATCAACACTCCCCCTGTATTTTAGAGACCAACAACCTAAGCGAGAAACAAGATAGCAGGATATATAACATAATGAAGCATATAACTCAAGAGATATCAAATGACTAGAGACAAAGATAAAGATATGATAATGATAGGGTAGCATATGTCTCACACCATATGACGCGAACTAAAGTCTTATTGAACACAAAACCAAGCAAAGTGCAAGTTCCAAGCAAAGCACAAAGTAGCACATAACGAAAGCACAAAGGCAAAGACACACTCGCAACACAACGACGCAAATCCCTAAACTCTCTCCCCCTTTGGCATCGAGACACCAAAAGGGGCAAAGAGCGAACCTACAGCTCCAGGTGAGAGCATGCTGAGGATCTCGAACATCAGGACTCTGCGTGATCATCTACACTGCCGTCCTCGCCCGGAAACTGCTCGGCATCTGAGTCGGTCCATGGACAGTGCTGCTGGATCCACTCCTCCTCCTCAGTAATCTGACCCTCTGAGCCGCTGGTGACTGTCGCACCCATCTGACGCATCAGCTCCTTGTGTCGTCCTCTTGCCTTCTTCTTAGCCACATGAGTCATGTACTGACCATGAGACTCCATGCAGACCAGCTTCTTCATCTTGCATTTCAGCTTCTTTGCCCAAGAGGGCTCTGCTGCAGAAGGCTCTGTCCCAGGAGGCACATACTCCTCATCATCATCCCCGGCATCAGCCTCGTCCTCGGTCTCCATGGCAGCAGCAGAAGATGGAGCTCCAGATCTACCCCAATTATCCTTCTTCCTTAGATGCTTGATCTCATGAGAGACCAACTCTCCAGTTTCCAGCTGCTCCTCAGGATAGGTCTGTCTCCAGGCCCTCTCAATAAGCAACATGATGAACGGGCCATAAATTGGGCACTTGCGCTCAGAAACAGCCGCCAGAAGCTCAGACCACATGACATGAGAGATGTCCAGAGACTCGCCCGTGTTTGCGTCCTTCTCACGCTGGCAGAAGAGAAGCATGTCCACAAGGTAAGAGTGTACCATGTCCAAATTCCCAATACGAGGGAAGAGAGTCTCGCGGAAGATGCGATGAAGGATGTCCAGATAGGTAGACAACTCATAGGTTTCCTTCCGGGTCTCAGGGTGGACCTTCCGAGTACAGTAGGGCCAGAGGGCTTGCTTGTGAGTGGAGGTGACATTTTGGTGAGGACGAAAACCAACTGGAGTCTCGAGCCCTTGATCTTCCACCTCAAGCAGCCCCATGAAGGCCTGCCACTTGACAACAAGCACCTTTCCATTTGTCATCCAAGTCAGAGTCCTGTCTGCGTCAGTCCCTAGGTGAACAGTGGCAAAGAACTGTGCCAGCAAATCTGCATCAAAGTCCTTGTTGAACTGCATGATCCTGAGAATGTTCAACTGAGAGCACATCTGTAGGGCATCACCAAAGTACTCAAGGTCCTTCTCCATTGCATCCGTGTTGATGGAGTGAACATTGACAAAGAGATTCTTCTTAGCCTTGATCACATCAAAGTATGTGGCATACTGAAACCGGTTCCAGAACGGGCGGTTGACAAGATTGGGTTCTTGTTCTTCCTCATAAGGGTTGCGCCGACGCCTGTCCCAGAATTCCTTGCTAGACATCTCAGTCACTTTCTTGCCACTTGCCTTCGGTCGGCTCGCAATCTTCTTCTTGCGAGGAGGATTAGCACTTGAGGAAGCACCCCCTGCCGGCTGTGGAGCACTGGAAGAACCACCTGCTGTCTCAGATGAGCGGTACCGCTTCGACGTTGAACGCCCGGGGTTGACACGGCGGACTTGCTGCTCAGGATGTTCATCACCTGGAACCAAACACACGGACACAAGAAACAACCAGAAGAAACGATCAAAACCAACTAAACACAACAAAGATGGATCAACATGTGGTAGGAAACAGTGGAACTGGGCATCCAGCGGTAGTACCGCTTATCCACATAAGCGGTAGTATCGCTCCGTGGAGCGGTAGTACCGCTCCAGCGGTAGTACCGTGCCATATGGGCGGTAGTACCGCCCGGGATGGGGCACGGCGGATCCCTACTGCCGTGGTCAGATCCGGCACTACCGGGGATGCCAAATTCAAAAATAAACCTACCAAACATCAATCCAAAGAGTCTAGTTGCCTTCTCCAACCTACTCAAGCCTAGATTTGGCCAAAAATCTAAAGATGCAACTACTATTGCCCCTAAAACGCGAGATCTGAAAACTAGACAAGAAGAGAAGAGGAACGGGGGCAATACCGGCATCCATGGCAAGAGGACGAGGTGGGGATCAACTCCACCGAAGGAAATGGAGAGGAACGGTCCGGAGACGGAGGGCCGCCGGAGCCTTCCCGCGGCGAGATGGCGCTGGAGATAGAGGAAGAGAACCAGGGGACGAAGCAAATGGGTATGGGGTGGAGGAAACCACCCCTGCCCACGACTTAACCCCCTGGCCCCGCCCCTCAGCGGTAGTACCGTGGTGAGGGGCGGTAGTACCGCTTAGCCGTATAAGCGGTAGTACCGCACTGTGGAGCGGTAGTACCGCTCCAGCGGTAGTACCGCTCCTGCACAACGGTAGTACCGCCCAGCGCAACTCAAACCAGACTCAACACATATGGTGCAAAACGAAAGACGAGAAACAACGGCAAGAAGACCAACAAGAGCACTAGCAAGAGAACAAGAATCACACGCCTCTATACGAGAGGGCGGTGGCCGAGGCCACCTATGTTTGAGTCACTTGGTATGGCACCGCGAAGAATTATCCTTGGGCCCATGACCAAAGCTCGTCTTTGAAGCACAAGTACCATCAAAAATGGCTAATGTGAAAGAGTGAGATCAATTTATGCATTGTGGGGGGAGGGAAAGTTCATTGAGAGAACAACACTCCCCCTACGTCCATGCCTACACCTAGACAAGAAAGCACAGTGAATGTGAGGGGTGTGCAAAGGTTCAAACCACATTGCTCGAATCAATGATATTTAGCTCATGCCTTAACTCGCGAAATCTTGCTTCATCCAATGGCTTCGTGAAAATATCTGCAAGGTTATCATGAGTGTTGACATAGTTGAGCTCGATCTCCCCTCGCCTAATATGATCCCGGATGAAGTGATACCGAATCTCAATATGCTTTGTCTTGAAGTGTTGCACCGGGTTGAGAGAAATCTTGATAGCACTTTCATTGTCACACCAAAGAGGCACTTTGTCACAAATGACACCGTAATCCTTTAAAGTTTGCCTCATCCATAAGAGTTGTGCACAACAACTTCCGGCCGCCACATACTCCGCTTCGGTGGACGAGAGAGACACACAACTTTGCTTTTTAGAAGACCAGCTTACCAAAGAGCAACCAAGAAATTGGCACCCTCCGGAGGTGGACTTCCTATCCACTTTGTCTCCCGCCCAATCAGAGTCCGAATAACCTACAAGCTTGAAGTTTGCTCCTCTTGGGTACCATAGGCCAAAGTTTGGGGTATGAGCCAAATATCGAAAGATTCGCTTGACCGCCACAAAGTGGCTTTCCTTAGGTGTGGCTTGAAACTGTGCACATATTCCCACACTCAACATGATATCCGGTCTAGATGCACAAAGGTAAAGCAAGGATCCAATCATAGAGCGATATACCTTTTGATCCACCGCTTTACCATTGGGATCAATGTCAAGTTGGCACTTGGTGGGCATTGGAGTGGAAGCCGGCTTGACATCACTTAGCTTGAATCTCTTTAGCATGTCTTGAGTGTATTTGTCTTGGTTGATGAAGGTTCCTTCTCTTCTTTGTTTGATTTCGAATCCGAGAAAGAACTTCAACTCTCCCATCATAGACATCTTGAACTTTGAGGTCATGAGAGCGGCAAATTCTTCATTGAAAGCTTTGTTAGGGGAACCAAAAATAATATCATCAACATATAGTTGGCACACAAACAACTCCCCTTTGACCTTCTTAGTAAAAAGAGTGGGGTCGATTTTCCCGATTTCGAATCCACGATCTTGTAACAACTCCGTAAGATGCTCATACCACGCACGTGGGGCTTGTTTAAGGCCATAGAGTGCCTTGTGGAGTTGATACACATGATCGGGGAAATAGGGATCTTCGAACCCGGGGGGTTGTTTGACATATACCAACTCATTTATGGGACCATTAAGAAAAGCACTCTTCACATCCATTTGTTGCAAAGTGAAATTATGATGAGAAGCATAAGAAATCAACAAACGAATAGATTCAAGGCGAGCAACGGGGGCAAAGGTTTCACCGTAGTCGATACCCTCGACTTGGGAGTAGCCTTGTGCCACCAAACGAGCCTTGTTGCGAACAATGATTCCATGAGCGTCTTGCTTGTTCTTGAATATCCACTTGGTTCCAATGACATTATGATTCCCGGTTGGCCTTGGCACTAACTTCCACACTTGGTTATGTTCGAAGTTGTTGAGTTCTTCATGCATGGCGTTGAGCCAATCCGGGTCCTCAAGCGCTTCATAAACCTTTTGGGGTTCGACACAAGAAACAAACGCATGATGTTCACAATAGTTTGCTAATTGTCTACGAGTGCTTACCCCCTTTCTTAGGCTTCCAACCACATTCTCCATGAGATGACCTTTGGTGGTGAGCTTGGAAGCGATCTTAGCGGCACGACGCTCCAATTCCTCCTCGGAAGTGAAGTGAGGAGGGGTTACTTGATCATCTTGAGCGTCGTCTTGAGCTTGTTCTTGGTCTTGAACTAGCTCGAGGGGAAGAACTTGACCTTGGGCATCATTTGGTGGATCACCACCATCTTGAGGTTGATCTTGCCCTTGATCTTGTTCATGAGGTTGAGGGCCTTCACTTTGTTCTTCGGAAGCGTGTGGGTCTTGGGTTGGTGATGGCTCCACTTGAGTGGAGCATTGTCCTTCTCCTTCGGCCACAAGGGGTTCCTCAATGGGTAGGATATATCCAATACCCATTCTTCTTATGGCTTGGGGAGGAACTTCATCACCTACATCACAAGTACCACTTTGCTCCACTTGGGAGACGTTATTTTCATCAAACTCCACGTTACACGTCTCCTCAATAAGTCCCGTGGACTTATTGAGAACACGGTAAGCATGGGAGTTTGTAGCATAACCAACAAATATGCCCTCATGAGCTCTAGTCTCAAATTTAGACAAACGAACACCTTTCTTGAGAATGAAACACTTACACCCGAACACCCGAAAGTACTTGAGGTTGGGCTTGTTACCGGTGAGGATCTCATATGGAGTCTTGTTCAAGCCTTTGCGAAGATAGAGCCGATTTGAAGCATGGCACGCAGTGTTGATGGCTTCGGCCCAAAATTTGTATGGAGACTTGAACTCCGCCATCATGGTCCTTGCCGCATCCATCAACGTCCGATTCTTCCTCTCCACAACACCATTTTGTTGAGGGGTGTAAGGTGCGGAATATTGATGCTTGATCCCCTCATCACTGAGAAACTCATCCAAGGTGTAGTTCTTGAACTCGGTGCCATTGTCACTTCTTATTGTCAAGATCTTTGCATTGTGTTGACGTTGAGCTTCATTTGCAAAGTCAATGACTGTTTGTTGGGTCTCACTCTTCCTCTTGAAGAAATACACCCACGTGTATCTAGAATAATCATCCACAATTACCGAGCAGTACTTTCTACCCCCAAGACTATCAAAGGATGGAGGCCCAAAGAGATCCAAATGAAGGAGCTCCAACGGCCTCTTCGAGTAAATAAGAGTCGTGGGAGGGTGAGCCTTCTCATGAAGCTTTCCTTCGATACAAGCACTGCAAGCACGATCTTTGGCAAAACTAACATTCGTTAGTCCACGGACATGGTCCCCCTTGAGAAGACTTTGCAAAGATCTCATATTGACATGGGCTAAACGGCGATGCCACAGCCACCCCACGTCAACTTTAGCCATTAGGCATGTCGCGGTCTTAGTGGGTTGCTCCGAAAAGTTAATCACATAGAGACCGTTCTCGACATGCCCAACAAAGGCTACTTTAAGAGTCTTGCTCCACAAGAGGGCCACGGTATCAATATCAAAGAAGGTGGCAAAGCCCATGATAGCAAGTTGACGAACGGAAAGTAAATTGTATGCAAGGGACTCAACTAGCATGACCTTCTCGATCGTGAGATCATGAGAAATGACAACTTTGCCGAGTCCCAATACCTTAGAAGACGAGGCATCACCCCACTCGACATTGGTGGGCATAGATGGAATCTTGTGCACGTCCACCACCAAGTCCTTGCTTCCGGTCATATGATTTGTAGCTCCACTATCAAGCAACCATGATCCCCCACCGGAAGCAAACACCTACAAGAGATCAATGCTTGGTTTTAGGTACCCATTTTGTAATGGGTCCTTTGATGTTAGCAACAAGGGTCTTAGGAACCCAAATAGACCATTCAATGTACTCATGAGGAGAACCAACGAATTTGGCATAAACATGCCCATCACTAGCACGGCATAACACATAAGAAGGATTAAAGTCGCTGGCTTTGTTGGAAGGAGTGGCATTGCTCTTCTTGACACCGCCACCCTTCGCATTGTTCTTCTTCTCCTTGGAAGCACCCTCTCCCTCCTTCACAAAAGTTTGCTTGAGAGGAGGAGGTCGCTTGGTCTTGTCATTCTTCTTCTTGTTCTTGGGATTGGGTGCGAACCCAATCCCCTCCTTGGCCACAACTTCCTTTTGATTGCTCAAGAGGTCGTTGAGGTTCTTCTCACCTTGTATGCATGACATAAGGCCTTTCTCAAGTTGCTCCTTCAACTTAGCATTCTCCTCAACAAGATGCACATGCTCACAACATGGGTTAGTAGCATTTGCATTATCAATTAACACCATATGAGGAAAGGTGGCTTTCTCCTTTGTTAGCTTCACTTGGAGTTGATCATGAGACTCCTTAAGGCTAGCATGAACACCCTTCAAGACTTTGTGAGCCTTGTCAAGAATGCCAAACTCCTCTTTGAGTCTAGCAAGATCAACCCCAAGTTTTGCCATCTCGGAGTTTAGCACACGAGACACAACAAGAGCATGATCAAGATCCTTCTTTAACTTAGCATGATCGTCGTTGTATGACTCCTCAAGAGCCAAACGAAGACCACGCTCTTCGTCAAGAGCATTGGAAAGATCCGAAATCTCATCGGCATAGTCACGACTATGCCCCTCCATCTTAGAGATGGTATCTTCGTGAGCCTCGATCATGTCATTGGCTTCACCAAGTTGTTCCAAGAGAGCAACGAAGTGCTTCTTGGATTTACCCTTGAGTTTACCCATAAAGATCTCAAACTCATTTTCCTCCACATGTGTTCCCTCATGTTCATCAATGCTATCCGTCGAAGAAGGATGATTAATGATGGTAGTTTTGATGTTGGAGGTTACCTTATTGGTGGCTTTAGCCATGAGGCACTTGGCGGTGATGTTCTCATTGGGTGAGTCGAAGAGAGACACCCGTGGAGTCTTCGCAATGGCAACGGAGGCCATGGCAACCGACTCACTATCTTCATCATCGTCATCATCCTCATTGTACTCTTCTTGAACCACCAACGCCTTGGGGGGAGTCTTCTTGGTGAAGTTGCTCTTGTTGGGGAACGACTTGGCCTTGTCTTTTCTAATGAGCTTGCCACCATTGTCTTCCCTCTTCTCGTAAGGGCACTCCGCAACAAAGTGGCTCACATTGCCACAATTGAAGCAAGTCCTCATCCGTTGCTTGCCCTTTGCGCCACTTGAGTTGCTTTTGTTGAAGTTTGGCCTCGTGTTCTTCTTGCTCCAAAATTGCCTTGAAGCAAGAGCCATGTGTTCATGATAGGCATACTTCGTATCTTCGAGGTTGCCCTCCTCTTCTTCCTCTTCATCCTCTTCCTCCATACTAGCCTTGGCCTTTAGAGCAAGGTTGGGCTTCTTTACTCTTTGAGAGCGAAGAACCGCATTGTCGGCGGTCTTGTCCAAGATGCTCATAGCAACAAACTCATCCAACACTTCACTTGATGACAAGGTGTGGAAGTCTGGCCTTTGACGAATTACGGAGGACATGGCTTTGTGGTAGGGCATCATTGCCTTGAGGAATTTGCGCTTGATCCAATTGTCATCCGTGTCCTTACTTCCATGATCTCGGAGAGAGACCGCGAGTTTGGTTACTCTCCGAAAAAGCTCACGAGGTTCTTCATCTTCTTTCATTGCAAACTCGTCGGCTTCATCTTGCACCACTTCATAGTTGGAGCGTTGAATGCTTGCGCTTCCCCGATAGAGGGAAACAACTTGGAGCCAAGCATCTTTGGCCACGGTGTAAGGCCGGAGATGAGGAAGATCTTCGGGCGGGATTGCTTCTTGGATGATGAAGAGAGCATTCTCATTGAATTGATGATCCACAACTTCTCTAGGAGTGAAGTTGCTTCGGTCATGCGGATAAAAGCCTTCTTCAATGATTCTCCAAAGGTTAGTGTTCACATGATTTAAATGACGCTTAAAACGATAGACCCAAGAATCAAAATCTACATTCTTCTCAATCTTAGGGGCCGGGCCGGCATGATTCAAATGAGTGGAAGGGAGCGGTCCACCATAGACGGGTGGAGGTTCCACATGGGCAAAGATGCCGGTCCCATTTTTATCACTAGAACAAGGAGCCTTCTCGCTCGAAGCTTCCCCCTTGTCGGAGGTAGCATCCGTCACCTTGTTAGCGGGATCACCCACTTTCAACGGTGCGGTGGTAAGTTTAAGCCCTTCTAAGAATTTATTCAACATGCTTTCGACCTTGGTTGTCATGGAGGTTTTCAATGTGTCCAACGCCACATTGAATTCATCACGAGAGACCGCGGTTCCCCCATCTCCCGTAGACGAGACATGATTCTCACCGGAGTGCTCCTCCGCACCGTCTACGACGTCAACCATACTCTTTGGACGGTAAAGTCCTTAAGAAAGAGACGAGGCTCTGATACCAATTGAAAGGATCGATATAGTTGACTAGAGGGGGGGTGAATAGGCAACTAACAATTTTTAGCTTTTCTTTACCAAATTAAACTTTGCATCAAAATAGGTTGTCTAGATATGCAACTAAGTGAGCAACCTATATGATGCAACGACAACAAGCACGCAAGCAAGTAAGAGATATAACACAAGTAAACTAGCGAAAGTAAAGGAACGAGATAACCAAGAGTGGAGCCGGTGGAGACGAGGATGTGTTACCGAAGTTCCTTCCTTTTGAGGGGAAGTACGTCTCCGTTGGAGCGGTGTGGAGGCACAATGATCCCCAAGAAGCCACAAGGGCCACCGTATTCTCCTCACGCCCTCACACAATGTGAGATGACGTGATTCCACTATTGGTGCCCTTGAAGGCGGCGATCGAACCTTTACAAACAAGGTTGGGGCAATCTCCACAACTTAATTGGAGGCTCCCAACGACACCACAAAGCTTCACCACAATGGACTATGGCTCCGCGGTGACCTCAACCGTCTAGGGTGCTCAAACACCCAAGAGTAACAAGATCCGCTAGGGATAAGTGGGGGGAATCAAATTTCTCTTGGTGGAAGTGTAGATCGTGGCCTTCTCAACCAATCCCGAGCAAATAAACAAGTTTGATTGGCTAGGGAGAGAGATCGGGCGAAAATGGAGCTTGGAGCAACAATGGAGCTTTTGGGGGAAGAGATGATTCAACTTTGGGGAAGAAGACCCCTTTATATAGTGGGGGGAACAAACCAACCGTTACCCCCCTTCTGCCCCGAAGAGAGCGGTAGTACCGCTGCGCCAGCGGTACTACCGCTTGCAACTATAAGCGGTACTACCGCCCAAAAGCGCGGTACTACCGCTTGGTCCACAGCGGTACTACCGCGGAGGGAGGGCGGTACTACCGCACAGGAGCGGTACTACGGCCCCCCACAGCCGCGGCCAGTACCGTAAAACCCGACACGAAAAAGGAGCCCTCGAATCGAGGCGGTACTAGCACGAGACCACCGCGGTACTACGACTTGGGGCCACCAGCGGTACTACTGCTCTGGAGCGGTAATACCGCGCCCAGAGCGGTACTACCGCTTGTGGCACCCAAGCGGTATTACCGCTCCGTCCCGCGGTACTACCGCTGGGACCAGAGATAGTACACACACGGGGCTACTAGCGGTACTACTGCTCTGGGCGGTACTACCGCTCCAGAGCGGTACTACCGCTTGTACCACCCAAGCGGTACTACCGCTCTGGCCTGCGGTACTACCGCTGGGACCAGAGAGGGCACAAAGAAAGGAGAACCAAGCCCATCATCGAAACGGAAAGGCTCGGAGGGAGGGGCAAAGGAAGTGTACGTGATGATTCCGCCCTAGCCTTTCCAAAACGGACCCCCTCTTGATAGTACGGTGATCCCTATGAAACTAGTCCACCAAACTAATCCGAAAGGACTACACTGTCTTCGCTTTAAGCTCCGAGGGGAGGATATCGTCTCGTGCCCAAAAGAATGAATCTCTAAAAAACACTCAACGCACACGATTAGTCCGCAAAAGCATTGTCATCAATCACCAAAACATCTTAGGGATAAATATGCCCTTACACGGGCCGAATCTGATATGGGCCATAATTGAGCCCAAAGCCTCTTAAAGGGCCGGACCTGATCTGGGCCGTAATTTGGCACAGAACGTGGTAGGCTTTTAACGCGCCGGATCTCATATGGGCCACTATTAGGCCCGGAGCGTGGCAGGCCATTAATGGACCGGATCAAATATGGGCCGGCATTTGGCCCAAAACATGGCAGCCAGTTAATGGGCCGGCCTACTAGGGTCCTCAAAATCTTGTGGGCCTACAGCTGGGCCGGCCCATTAATGTCGGCGAAATCTCATGGGCCTTTAGCTGGGCCGACCCATTATGATCCGCAAGAATCTTGTGGGCCTTTACCTGGGCCGGCCCATTATGGCACACAAAAATCTTGTGGGCCTTTACCTGGGTCGGCCCATTATGGCCCGCAAAATCTTGTGGGCCTTTAGCTGGGCCAGCCCATTATGGTCCGCAAAATCTTGTGGGCCTTTAGCTGGGCCGGCCCATTATGGTCCGCAAAAATCTTGTGGGCCTTCAGTTGGGCCGGCCCATTTAAACTTGATGGGCCGGTCCACGTGTCAACATATCATAGGCGCGTCTCGCCCATTGGATGAGTGACACCTGTGCCAACGCGGACCTGACACGTGTCTCCTCCAGCCAATGATGATTTTACATGTGGAAAATCCCCATTGGTCGGGGCTGTTAACGGGTTATCGGATCCAAAACCCGACCCGATAGCTTAACGGCGTTCCGTTACGGTGGATGCCACGTGTCGGTCACCCTTGACGAAAGCACTTCTGTGACGCGTGATTTATCGTCATGGAAGTGGACACTTCCGTGATGATAATTTTGGTAATGTCATGGAACACTTCTACGACAGCACAGGTATGACTATCTTGATTCTGTCATAAATTTGTCATGGATGTACATGCATGACAAAAAACGCGACCTACTGTGACAAACACGTATCATCACGGAAGTGTATTTTTTTTGTAGTGCTCTTAGCGGGCATGTACAATAATAAGTTTTAAATACATACTAGTTTATCAATAGTTGGCCCACCTTACATCCTCACAAAGTGTCTTGGGTCTCATGTTGCAGCTGGCTCTACTAACCAAGAGCCCGCTTCTCTTCTCTTTCCTCCAAATAAAGCACATATTATTCTATTCCTTATAGCCTGCTTAGACTACCCACAGTGGGAGTAACATAGGTAGTAACATCACACGTATCTAGATAAAATAGATGATGTGGCAAGCAATAAATGAAGAAAGAGAGGAAAGTGGTAACATAGCTAGTTACTAGTAGTATGAGTAACATCACACATCTCAAGGCAAGATGAGTCTATAGCCTAATAAATGAAGTGTTGCATGTTACTACACATATGTTACTCCCCACTATAGAGGTAGTAATATAGACTAGTAACATTTTATGTTACTACCCATTGTGGCTAGTCTTATGTCACTCTATTGTACTTGCTCTAATGCATAGTATCATAGAGTAGCTAGTATCATATGTAGTACTTTATTTACATTGTCATGCATGACACATACTAGCATAGCATTTATTATGATACGGTTTCATGATATGATACTTAACCCTCTCTTTCTTCATTTAATTAATTCTATGACATGATACTAGCTATGATACCCCCTTACTATCAGCCTAGCAAAGAAGGTGTACAGACCATTTATGCGTCGCTTTGTGAGTTTTCATCCGTTTGTTCGAGAAGCAGGGAGAATTTTCAAACATTTCGGCCGCGAGGTGCGGCCACTGGCGTAGGCCTAGTTGGTATTTTAATCACAGGAAATTCAGATGGAGTTCAGACATCATCAAAATCGATGTGCGTGCTCTCACGACCCCGTGGAAAAAAAATTGGTAAAGTTTGGCACAAGTTTTGATGACCGCTCCTTCCAAACCGGAGCATCTCACATGAAGGATCATGGTTTTCCAAAAGGAGATATGTCAATTCAAACTCCTGTGGCCGGTGACTTCATCGTTTGGCCTCATAAAAATTTCCACGGTACGCAATCACCATTATACCACGGGTTTGATTTTCTGGTGCATTTCAGGTATCGTTAGCTATATTTAAGACATTTTTTTATATTAACGTGCATTTTGTGCATAAAAATAAAATTACAACTAGAACTGCATGTGATGTCGAAAGGGATGAGGATCGTCGTTCGATCTGGGAGCATCCAACGGTGCAGACGTACGATCCGTGGGGTTTGGATTCTGGCCAATCAGAAAGCACGACTCAGGTCGTGGGCGGGGTGGCGGGGTTTGGTCGGCACACGGCTTTCATCAACGAACCGTGTGCTATTCGCAAACCAGATTGCATATTTTTGTTCACACATACTGTAGTGAGATCAATTGAGTGTGCTACCTCTATGATATAATAATAATAATAATAATAATAATAATAATAATAATAATAATAATAATAATAATAATAACAAAAAACAGTTCATATTCATTGCCTGAGCTGACAGCATATCAAGGTCAACATATTAACGGTTCTTACATCAACAGAAAACTGGGCATAACTCACAAATTCAATACACGCGACAGTTATAAATTGAACGAATTAAGTTGCAGGGTAGGCATAAAGACTAGTATTACGGCTTAATTCCCATGTACATGGGGGAACTGGGATCATTAAGTTGACCCCGAATGAACTTGGGGTTTTTGATGATTTTACGCTGCTCTGTTACACGGTGCGTGATCCCTTTGCTGGCAACTCATCATATTCATCGTACTCGTCCTCATCGGCAACACCGTCGACACCCAGTACCCTTCTCTTCCCATGCATCACTAAATGGCAGTTCTTATGCAAGGGGTCTTCCACAAAGAAAATCTGGGTAGCATCGCTGGCAAGAATGAATGGGTCCGCGTGATATGCCATCGTTGTCCTGTTAACACAGGTCTTCCTGTACTCATCAATCCTTACCTGACCAAGAGGGATCCATGCGCACCTGAATAATACCACCTTAACTTTCACATAGTCAAGCTCCCAAATATCTTTGATGGTTCCATAGTATACCCTTTTATGAGCTTCATTTACAGTCATGCATTCTATTCGAACAGAGTTGTTCTGATACGAGGTCTTCTGATCATGGTCCTCGGTGTAGAATGTGTATCCATTTATGTCAGATGCTTGGTACGTCAACACCGTAGGTTATGGCTTTTGTGCCAACCACATAGCAATGTCATCGATGGATCCTTGTGCCAAACGATTCTTCAGCCATTCGGCGTAGTTCTTAGTGTGCTCCTTCATCTCCATATCTGATGAAGGCACCATTGGTAAGAAGCTTTGGCGTATCTCTGCCAAGTGTTCTTCGACATAAGCGATGATAACTGGGCTATTAAGCAGTATCATCAAATGGGCTTTCTCTGCCAATTCTCCGGGTGCAGCAATTTGCATGCCAGCAAGGACCGGCTTACCTTTCAGCCTTCCCTCGTGGCGAGAGAGGGGCAAACCTATAGGTCTTTGTTTCATGTATTCGGTGCAAAACTCAACCACCTCCTCCGCGGTATAACCTTGTAGGATGCTTGCCTCTGGATGGTTTCGGTTCCGACAAAAGCGCTTCAGTATTCCCATGAACCGCTCGAAGGGATACATGTTGCGAAGAAACACAGGACCATAATACTTTATCTCGTCGACAAGGTGCACAGTGAGGTGGACCATGACATCAAAGAATGACGGTGGTAAAAACATCTCTAGGTTGGACAATATTCTTGCAATATCATCTTGCATATGATCCAACTCTTCAGGATTTACAACTTTCTGCCATAGTTGGTTGAAGAAATCAAAGAGGTCAATGAGTGTGTTTCTTATATCTTTGTCCATCAGATTCCTGATGGCCACCGGGAGGATTTGTGTCAACATTACGTGGCAATCATGTTCCTTCATGTGTCCCAACTTCATTTTACCTGAGCTCACATCTACGAGACTTCTAATGTTTGCGCAGTAGGAAGAGGGTGTCTTAACTAACAACAAATAGGTGAAGAACTGTGTTGCTTCTTCTGTACTGAAACTGTAACTCTGGCGAGCTTTGATGAATTTGTCATCGTCTTCTGCTTCACTCTTGCGTTTTGATTGATCAGCAAGCATATCGAGCCGTGAACCGTCACCATCCTTTATTTTACCTTTAATCTTGAGCAGAGTACCAAGTATGATTTCACATACGTTCTTCTCTACGTGCATGACATCGATGCAGTGACGTAACGTAGAATCTCCCAATAAGGTAATTTCCAGAACACCGATTTCTTCTTAAACACTTGATCCTTGAGTGTTTGTTTCACCGTCAAAGGGTGGTTCTTGCCAAACACAACATTAATTTTTTTAGCCATGTTGTGGACCACCTCCCCGTCATAGGGTCTTGGGCCCGCACCTGCCTCAGTCGTACCATCAAATTCAGCTTTCATCTTTCAGTATGGGTGATTTTTCCGTAAGAACCTACGATGATGCAAATACACTGTTTTGCGCGAGTTGGGAAGTCTTCTGCTAGCTGTCCTATCCATGCAAGTGACACACCCTACATCTCCCTTTATTTTGTACCCCGATGTATTGCCTAATGTTGGCATATCTTGAATGGTGTGCACCAGCATCGCATGTAGATCAAAAATCTCCTTTCTGTAAGCATCATAACATTTTACAGCAGGCGCATCTATCCACACTGTCAGCAGTTCTTCTACCAGTAGCTGAAAGTAAATGTCGATGTCATTTCCAGGTTGCTTCGGGCCTTGGATAATCATTGACATCATAATGTATTTTTTTCTTCATACACAACCAAGGAGCTAGGTTATATATGCACAGAAGCACCGGCCAGGTGATGTGATTGGTGCTCATATCGCCAAAAGGATTCATCCCGTCAATACACTCCCCGAGCCTTATACTTCTAGGATCCTTGGCAAAATTTTCAAACTTTTTGTTGATTAATTCCCACTCAGCCCCATCTTTCGGGTGCCTGATAAACCTATCTACAATTCGCTCATCATGATGCCACTGCAACCTCTTTGCCTCTCTAGGGTTTGCAAACAAACGCCTCAACCTTGGAATTAAAGTCAAGTACCAAACAACCTTGAACGGGATTCATGTCTTGATCTCGTCGTCCAATTTGTACTTGTCAGTTGCCCTCCTGCGCTTGTATCGTGCATGCTTGCATGTCGGACATGCACGCAAATCTTTGTGCTCACCACAGTACAATATACAATCATTCACACAAGTGTGTATCTTCTGTACTTCAAGTTCCAATGGGCAAACAATTTTCTTCGCTTCATTCGTGCTTCTGGGGAGCACATTCGTGCGATGGATGTGCTCAAATCACGCCGCCGCCGACCTCGATGGTTGAGCTCCTCCTATCTCCCACCGCAGAGCGAGGATTGACCTTCTATGACGCCGCCACCGCCCACCGACCAAGGATTGACCTCTTTTACGGTAGCTGCTGCCTAGTCCGCCGCCGCCATCTCTATATGCAGAGCGGCTGTTTTTTTTACGGATATCCACAGAGCGGCTGTTTACATGGTATCTCACCATAACTCAATTATATGGAGAGGGTAGTACATCACATACGGCTATGTAACGGCAACCGTGTCTAACCTACGTTGTCTTCTCACACTGTTTGGTGCGAAAATCGTGTGTGGCGTTGTAATACCTAACACAAATGATGTATAAACAGTGTGTCGCATATAACATATAGTGCCATAAGTAGTTCCCGACCGTTAGCTTATCTCCACAGTTTCCCCATTCCCCCCAAATCCCTACATAGCCTCCAAATTCCCTCGCGTGGCGCTGACATTGGGGGAATGCGGACGAGTGGTGCTGATGGTTTCGGTGCGGCTGATCCTGCTCGTATCGCCGCCACAACGGCGGTCGCCGCCGAGCACTTGCCTAAGGTCATCAGAAGGCAGGTGTACTACGGATCCGAATCGTCTTTTCAGGTTCCAATCTATCCCGATCTTTTTTAGCATGTCCACAGTATAGCTCCTTGTTGAATCCGTCCTGAATGACACACCCCAGGAAAGCGATATGCCGCTGGATCTGGAGCTTGACTCCAGACTCCCGCAACACGAGTTCGACTTCGAGTTTTGCGCCACCGAGAAGTACCAAAAGCTGAGTTGTGTGCACGGGCACACTCCCGCTCGACGTGTATGCACGGAGGGATTCGACATTGGCAGGCGGTTTCTCAGTTGACCCTTAGAGATTAGTGCTAATTAAGTTCATCATTTTACTTTAGTTAATGCCACCGCTCATCCAGAATACTATTTAACATTGGCAGGGATATGAGGCTTGTGCCTTTGTTAACTGGCTGGATGAAGAATGGCATGGCAGGGCTCGGAGTGTTATCACCAAGCTCGCAGAAGATAACGTAAAGCTGAAAAAGAAATTGGCCGATCTGGAATGTACAATCAGTACGATGAAGCAAGAAAGAATCAATCACATGCAACAGATGAAAGCAAGAGACAAGAAGGAACTAGCATGTGTAGTTGTAGTTGTCGCATTAGCCATGTTCTATGCGCTGTTTGCAATGATGATTAGGGGTTTTGTTTGACAGTATTGCTAAAGCACATCTAGATGTGCTCTAAGTAATGCACATCTAGGTCCTATGCCATTGATGTTACGCGAAGATTCGTGCAGATATTTTTCTTTGTCTTTTTTCCTTTCCTTTCTAGTTTGATTATTACTGGCTTTATCAATAAGAAGAGCTCAATGTATTGCTTGCCAACTGTCCTATTCCGTTCGTACCGGTACTGGTGCATAATCCCAAAACTCGTTCCTTGTTTTTGTCCTGAAAAAGGAAACCAGCCAAATAGCCAATAGGAGTCCTGCGCAACCCCGGGAATTTGGAGCGACTGGGTACAAATAACTGCGGTTGATTATATCAGCGGTTAGATAATACATCAACCCCCGCTTCAATTGGCAGTTCCTCTTCTCTGCATACCCCGCTTAAGTGTCCACCATCTTCATCGTCCCTGGCAGGCTGCGCTACACACTGGCACACACTCTGCAGTCATGTTGAGCGACAACGAGGACGACAGTTCGGCCAGCAGTTTGGCGCCCGATGATAGGTTAACATCGGAATCATCCCGCTCGTCTTCCATGAGTCCGGCGTCAAGCCCAGACCTCGATTACATCCGGTTCATGGAAGGGACGCCGCCTCCAGAGTCTTCAGACGACAACCAGATGGACAAGGAGCCGTCGGAGGACGAAGAAGAGGACGACGATGATGAGGAGGAGGAATGGTCGAACGAGGAGGACGACGACGACGACAACAACGACAATGACGACGGCGGCGGTGATGAAAAGCCAACGGTCAGCGGCAAGAAGCGTCCTCACCAAGACGATGTCGCGGGGTGCTACCTCTTGAGCACTGCATTGGTTTTCCCTTGAAGAGGAAAGGGTGATGCAGTAAAGTAGCGTAAGTATTTCCCTCAGTTTTTGAGAACCAAGGTATCAATCCAGTAGGAGACCACGCTCAAGTCCCAAGCACCTACACAAACAAATAAGAACCTAACAAGCAATGCGATAAAGGGGTTGTCAATCCCTTCACGGCCACTTGCAAAAGTGAGATCTGATAGAGATGATAAGATAATATTTTTGGTATTTTTATGATAAAGACTAAAAGTAAAGAAAGCAAAATAAACGGCGAAAGAAATAGCTTGTTGACGGGAGATTAATATGATAGAAAATAGACCCGGGGGCCATAGGTTTCACTAGTGGCTTCTCTCAAGATAGCATAAGTATTACTGTGGGTAAACGAATTACTGTCGAACAATTGATAGAATTGAGCATAGTTATGAGAATATCTAGGTATGATCATGTATATAGGCATCACGTCCGTGACAAGTAGACCGACTCCTCCCTGCATCTACTACTATTACTCCACACATCGACCGCTATCCAGCATGCATCTAGAGTATTAAGTTCATAAGAACAGAGTAATGCTTTAAGCAAGATGACATGATGTAGAGGGATAAACTCATGCAATATGATATAAACCCCATCTTTTTATCCTCGATGGCAACAATACAATACGTGTCGTTTCCCCTACTGTCACTGGGATCGAGCACCGCAAGGTTGAACCCAAAGCTAAGCACTTCTCCCATTGCAAGAAAGATCAATCTAGTAGGCCAAACCAAACTAATAATTCGAAGAGACTTGCAAAGATAACCAATCATACATAAAAGAATTCAGAGGAGATTCAAATATTGTTCGTAGATAATCTTGATCATAAACCCACAATTCATCGGATCTCGACAAACACACCGCAAAAAGAAGAGTTACATCGAATAGATCTCCAAGAGAATCGAGGAGAACTTTGTATTGAGATCCAAAGAGAGAGAAGAAGCCATCTAGCTAATAACTATGGACCCGAAGGTCTGAGGTAAACTACTCACACATCATCGGAGAGGCTATGGTGTTGATGTAGAAGCCCTCTGTGATCAATGCCCCCTCCGGCGGAGCGTCGGAAAAGGCCCCAAGATGGGATCTCACGGGTACAGAAGGTTGCGACAGTGGAAGTAGGGTTTTGGCTCTGTATATGATGTTTCCAGGGTGTATGAGTATATATAGGCGAAGGAGGTCGTCAGGAGAGCTACGAGGGGCCCACGAGGGTGGAGGGCGTGCCCAGGGGGGTAGATGTGCCCCTGCCTCGTGGCCTCCTTGTTGATTGCTTGACGTCCACTCCAAGTCCTCTGGATCATGTTTGTTCCAAAAATCACGTTCCCGAAGGTTTCATTCCGTTTGGACTCTGTTTGATATCCTTTTCCTTCGAAACACTGAAATAGGCCAAAAAACAGCAATTTGGGTTGGGCCTCCGGTTAATAGGTTAGTCCCAAAAATAATATAAAAGTGTATAATAAAGCCCATTAAACGTCCAAAACAGAATATATAATAGCATGGAACAATCAAAAATTATAGATACGTTGGAGACGTATCAAGCATCCCCAAGCTTAATTCATGCTCGTCCTCGAGTAGGTAAATGATAAAAACAGAATTTTTGATGTGGAATGCTACTTGGCATAATTTTCAATGTAATTTTCTTAATTGTGGCATGAATGTTCAGATCCGAAGGATTCAAGATAAAAGTTTAATATTGACATAAAAATAATAATACTTCAAGCATACTAACAAAGCAATCATGTCTTCTGAAAATAACATGGCCAAAGAAAGTCATCCCTACAAAATCATATAGTCTGGCTATGCTCTATCTTCAGCACAGAAAGTATTTAATCATGCACAACCCCGATGACAAGCCAAGCAATTGTTTCATACTTTTGATGTTCTCAAACTTTTTCAATCTTCACGCAATACATGAGCGTGAGCGATGGACATAGCACTATATGTGGAATAGAATGGTGGTTGTGGAGAAGACAAAAAGGAAGAAGGTAGTCTCACATCAACTAGGCGTGAGTGAGTAGGGATTGCCATGCAATGGATGCACTAGAGCTATAAGTGTATGAAAGCTCAACAAAAGAAACCAAGTGAGTGTGCATCCAACTCGCTTGCTCACGAAGACCTAGGGCATTTTGAGGAAGCCCATCATTGGAATATACAAGCCAAGTTCTATAATGTAAAATTCCCACTAGTATATGAAGGTGACAACATAGGAGACTCTCTATCATGAAGATCATGGTGCTACTTTGAAGCACAAGTGTGGTAAAAGGATAGTAACATTGTCCCTTCTCTCTTTTTCTCTCATTTTTTTTATTTGGGCCTTTTCCCCTTTTTATGGCCTCTTTTTTTTTCTTTTTATATTTTTCGTCCGGAGTCTCATCCCGACTTGTGGGGGAATCATAGTCTCCATCATCCTTTCCTCACTGGGATAATGCTCTAATAATGATGATCATCACACTTTTATTTACTTACAACTCAAGAATTACAACTCAATACTTAGAACAAAAATATGACTCTATGTGAATGCCTCCGGCGGAGTACCGGGATATGCAATGAATCAAGAGTGACATGTACGAAAATTATGAACGGTGGCTTTGCCACAAATACGATGTCAACTACATGATCATGCAAAGCAATATGACAATGATGGAACGTGTCATAGTAAACGGAACGGTGGTAAGTTGCATGGCAATATATCTCGGAATGGCTATGGAAATGCCATAATAGGTAGGTATGGTGGCTGTTTTGAGGAAGGTAATGGTGGGTGTATGGTGCCGGCGAAAGTTGCGCGATACTAGAGAGGCTAGCAATGGTGGAAGGGTGAGAGTGCGTATAATCCATGGACTCAACATTAGTCATAAAGAACTCACATACTTATTGCAAAAATCTATTAGTTATCAAAACAAAGTACTACGCGCATGCTCCTAGGGGGATAGATTGGTAGGAAAAGACCATCGCTCGTCCCCGACCACCACTCATAAGGAAGACAATAAATAAATAAATCATGTTCCGACTTCATCACATATCGGTTCACCATACGTGCATGCTACGGGAATCACAAACTTTAACACAAGTATTTCTCAAATTCACAACTACTCAACTAGCATGACTCTAATATCACCATCTTCATATCTCAAAACAATTATCAAGTATCAAACTTCTTTTAGTATTCAACGCACTTATAAGAAAGTTTTTACTAATCTTGGATGTCTATCATATTAGGACTAATTTCACAATTTAAGAAAATTACCATGCTGTTTTGTAAGACTCTCAAAATAATATAAGTGAAGCATGAGAGAACAATAATTTCTATAACATAAAACCACCACCGTGATCTAAAAGATATAAGTGAAGCACTAGAGCAAAAACTATATAGCTCAAAAGATATAAGTGAAGCACATAGAGTATTCTAATAAATTCCGAATCATGTGTGTCTCTCTCAAATGTGTATTCAGCGAGGATGATTGTAGTAAACTAAAAGCAAAGACTCAAATCACAAGACGCTCCAAGCAAAACACATATCATGTGGTGAATAAAAATATAGCTCCAAGTAAAGTTACCGATGGACGAAGACGAAAGAGGGGATGCCTTGGGCATCCCCAAGCTTTGGCTTTTTGGTGTCCTTGGATTTACCTTGGGGTGCCTTGGGCATCCCCAAGCTTAGGCTCTTGCCACTCCTTGTTCCATAATCCATCAAATCTTTACCCAAAACTTGAAAACTTCACAACACAAAACTCAACAGAAAATCTCATGAGCTCCGTTAGCGAAGGAAAACAAAACACCACTTCAAGGTACTGTAATGAACTCATTATTTATTTATATTGGTGTTAAACCTACTGCATTCCAACTTCTCTGTGGTTTATAATCTATTTTACTAACCATAGACTCATCAAAATAAGCAAACAACACACGAAAAACAGAATCTGACAAAAACAGAACAGTCTGTAATAATCTGTAACTAACGCAAACTTATGGAACTCAAAAAATTCTACCAAAATTGTACGACGTAAATAATTTTTTTATTGATCTTCTGCAATTGGAATCTGTATTTTATCACGTTCTGGTGATTTTAAACAATTGTTTTCATGAACAGAAAGTTTCTGGAATTTTCAGCAAGATCAAATAACTATCATCCAAGAAGATCCTATAGGTTTTACTTGGCACAAACACTAATTAAAACACAAAAAAATCTAACCAGAGGCTAGATCAAAGATTTATTCCTAAACAGGAGCAAAAATAAAAAAAAACTACAATAAAATTGGGTTGCCTCCCAACAAGCGCTATCGTTTAACGCCCCTAGCTAGGCATAAAAGCAAGGATAGATCTAGGTATTGCCATCTTTGGTTGGCAATTATTCAATAAGACACCTATCACCCCTAGGAGTTTCTTCATTTTTATTAATAATCAAACTTCTAGGCACGAAATCAAAAAAATCATTTGTAGCAAAAGGTTCTTTAAGGATAGCGAGAAAGTTGGGGTGAACACTTATGGATTTGAGGTCCGTATTTCCCTTACTAGAAGTTTCACCCTTATTTTTAGGAACATACATCAATTTGGCAATCTTAGCATTAGAAGGAGTGTTTTTCACGGAAGAAAAGGCAGATCCTAGGTTGGTAATAATATCTTCAATTTTATCAATTCTAGTGGAATCTTGATCTATCTTTTCATTAACCATAGGTTCCTTTTCTTTAAAAAAATTAAGAGCAACTCCTACCTTAGATCCGTATTGGGTAATTTGGTTATGGATCTTTCTATCCAATTTTTCAATCAACTCTACGGTGGCAACTTTATTTTCAATAATTTCAAGCCGTTGCATCACATGTTCCAAAGTTAAAATAGTTCCATTAACCAAAAGAGCTGGGGGGCCAAACAAATCTATCATAGCATTATAAGAATCAAAAGTATGGCTACCCAAGAAATTTCCTACAGTAATGGTATCAAGAATATATCTATTCCAAGGAGTGATGCCTACATAAAAATTGCAAAGAAGAACGGAAGTAGATTGCTTCCTAGTAGATCTATTTTGCGCATTGCAAATTCTGTACCAAGCATCTTTTAGATTTTCTCCCTCCCTTTGTTTAAAATTAAGAACTTCATTCTCGGGAGACAAAGGAGTAGATAAAGGACTAGCCATAACGAGGAGGCAAGCGAAAAAGAGGCGAACGGAAAAAGAGGGCGAATAAAACGGCAAGGGTGAAGTGGGGGAGAGGAAAACGAGAGGCAAATGGCAAATAATGTAATGCGAGGGATAAGAGTTTGTGATGGGTACTTGGTATGTCTTGACTTGTGCGTAGAATCCCCGGCAACGGCGCCAGAAATCCTTCTTGCTACCTCTTGAGCACTGCCTTGGTTTTCCCTTGAAGAGGAAAGGGTGATGCAGTAAAGTAGCGTAAGTATTTCCCTCAATTTTTGAGAACCAAGGTATCAATCCAGTAGGAGACCACGCTCGAGTCCCACGCACCTACACAACAAATAAGAACCTTGCAACCAACGCGATAAACGGGTTGTCAATCCCTTCACAACCACTTGCAAAAGTGAGATCTGTTAGACATGATAAGATAATATTTTTGGTATTTTTATGATAAAGACTAAAAGTAAAGAAAGCAAAATAAACGGCAAAAGAAATAGCTTGTTGACGGGAGATTAATATGATAGAAAATAGACCCGGGGCCATAGGTTTCACTAGTGGCTTCTCTCAAGATAGCATAAGTATTACGGTGGGTGAACGAATTACTGTCGAACAATTGATAGAATTGAGCATAGTTATGAGAATATCTCGGTATGATCATGTATATAGGCATCACGTCCGTGACAAGTAGACCGACTCCTCCCTGCATCTACTACTATTACTCCACACATCGACCGCTATCCAGCATGCATTTAGAGTATTAAGTTCATAAGAACAGAGTAATGCTTTAAGCAAGATGACATGATGTAGAGGGATAAACTCATGCAATATGATATAAACCCCATCTTTTTATCCTCGATGGCAACAATACAATACGTGTCGTTTCCCCTACTGTCACTGGGATCGAGCACCGCAAGGTTGAACCCAAAGCTAAGCACTTCTCCCATTGCAAGAAAGATCAATCTAGTAGGCCAAACCAAACTAATAATTCGAAGAGACTTGCAAAGATAACCAATCATACATAAAAGAATTCAGAGGAGATTCAAATATTGTTCGTAGATAATCTTGATCATAAACCCACAATTCATCGGATCTCGACAAACACACCGCAAAAAGAAGAGTTACATCGAATAGATCTCCAAGAGAATCGAGGAGAACTTTGTATTGAGATCCAAAGAGAGAGAAGAAGCCATCTAGCTAATAACTATGGACCCGAAGGTCTGAGGTAAACTACTCACACATCATCGGAGAGGCTATGGTGTTGATGTAGAAGCCCTCTGTGATCAATGCCCCCTCCGGCGGAGCGTCGGAAAAGGCCCCAAGATGGGATCTCACGGGTACAGAAGGTTGCGACGGTGGAAGTAGGGTTTTGGCTCTGTATATGATGTTTCCAGGGTGTATGAGTATATATAGGCGAAGGAGGTCGTCAGGAGAGCTACGAGGGGCCCACGAGGGTGGAGGGCGTGCCCAGGGGGTAGATGTGCCCCTGCCTCGTGGCCTCCTTGTTGATTGCTTGACGTCCACTCCAAGTCCTCTGGATCACGTTTGTTCCAAAAATCACGTTCCCGAAGGTTTCATTCCGTTTGGACTCTGTTTGATATCCTTTTCCTTCGAAACACTGAAATAGGCAAAAAAACAGCAATCTGGGTTGGGCCTCCGGTTAATAGGTTAGTCCCAAAAATAATATAAAAGTGTATAATAAAGCCCATTAAACGTCCAAAACAGAATATATAATAGCATGGAACAATAAAAAATTATAGATACGTTGGAGACGTATCACAGGGCCATCCAACAACAACAACAACAACAAGTACTAAATTAAGCAGACTATATATATCTCTGTTTATCTTGTCAATCTCATCGCAGACGGATAGTAATATGTATTCGACAGAGATTTTCTACATTATCGCCAACGGGTTCGTTTGTTGAACTGTGTGCCCTGACGAGCACACAATTCACAAAAAAATACCATATGGGTTGTCAATAATGATCGCACACAATTCTGATTACCGACCTGTTTGCCTGGTATCACACACATCTTGTTACGCCGAATCGTTTGTGTTCACCTCAATCATCGCAAACGGTTCATCGGAGTGAACTGTATGCCGTATATCACACACACCTTGATCTGGCTGCCCGTTTCTGTTGTTCTGTCTCATCGCAAACAGTTCGTACAAATCAACTGTATGCCCCTCATCTCACACGCAACTAAAATCTGAATCGTGTTTGATGTATCATTCATCGCAAATGTTTTGCATCTTTTTTCACAGTTTTTTTACATCACCGTTTGCGATTAATGCATCGCACACAGTTTCGTCAAAGGGTCTCTGATCGTAGTGTCGCGTTAGCAGCATCCTGCAGTAGTGTAAGGTTTATCAATCCATGGGAGGCGTAGGATGAAGATGGTCTCTCTCAAACAACCCTGCAACCAAATAACAAAGAGTCTCTTGTGTCCCCAACACACCAAATATAATGGTAAATTGTATAGGTGCACTAGTTCGGCAAAGAGATGATGATACAGGTGTAGTAATGATAGTAGATATTGATTTTTGTAATAGTAACAATAAAAAATAGTAAGGTAGCAAGTAACAAAAGTGAGCACAAACAGTATTGCAATGCTTGAAAATGAGGCCTAGGGTCCGTACTTTCGCAAGTGCAATCTCTCAACAATGCAAATATAATTGGATCATATAAACATCCCTCAACGTGCTATGAAGAATCACTCCAAAGTTCTTATCTAGCGGAGAACATAAGAAGAAATTGTTTGTAAGGTACGAAACAACCTCAAATTTATCCTTTCCGATCGATCTATCCAAGAGTCCATACTAAAATAACACCAAGTTATCCTTTCCGAACGATCTATCTAAGAGTTCGTACTAAAATAACACCATATGATACACATCAACCAACTCTAATGTCACCTAGATACTCCAATGTCACCGCGTGTATACATGAGTTGATTATACGATATGCGTCAAACAATTTCAGATTCATAATACTCAATCCAACACAAAGAACGTCAAAGAGTGCCCCAAGATTTCTACCGGAGAAACAAGGACGGAAACGTGCATCAACCACTATGCATAGATTACCCCAATGTCACCTCGGGAATCCGTGAGTTGAGTGCCAAAACATATATCAAGTGAATCAATATGATACCCCAATGTCACCTCAGGAATCCACGAGTTGAGTGCCAAAACATATATCAAGTGAATCAATATGATACCCCATTGTCACCACAGGTATTCATAGCAAGACATACATCAAGTGCTCTTAAATCTCTAAAAGTATTCAATCTAATAATAACAAAATCTCAAAGGGAAAACTCAATTCAATACAACAAGATAGAGAGGGAGGAACACCATATGATCCAACTATATTAACAAAGCTCGCGATACATCAAGATCGTGCCAAATCAAGAACACAAGAGAGAGAGAGAGGTTAAACACATAGCTACTAGTACAAACCCTCAGCCCCGAGGGTCGACTACTCCCTCCTCGTCATGGTGGCCGCAAAGATGGCCTCCCGTGATGATTCCCCCCTCCGGCAGGGTGCCGGAACAAGGTCGAGATTGGTTTTTCGTGGCTACAGAGGCTTGCTGCAGCGGAACTTCTGATCTAGGGTTATTTCTGGGGGTTTATATATATGTATATAGGATTTTTCAGCGTTGGAATCACGCGAAGATGGGATTCGAGGGGCCCACTACCCACCAGGGCGAGCCAGCCCCCCGGCGCGCCCAGGTGGGTAGTGGGGCCCTCGTGGCTCTTCTGGTCCTCCCACGAAGCTTCTAGTGCCTCTTTTCCTCCAAAAAAACCATCAAAAAGTTTCGCTGCATTTGGAGAACTTTGATTTCTGCACAAAAAACAACACCACGGTAGTTCTGCTGAAAACATCGTCAGTCCATGTTAGTTTCATTTAAATCATATATAATCACACCCAAACCATATAAAATAGTTGTAAACATGGCATGAATACTTCATAAAGTATATATATGTTGGAGACGTATCAGCATCCCCAAGCTTAATTACTGCTCGTCCTCGAGTAGGTAAATGATAAAAGAAACAATTTGTGAAGTGTGAATGCTAGCATAATGCATAAGTTTGATCAATGATAATTCACTCACTTTTCCTAGCATCATAACATCAACTCTTTCTCATAAAACTCGTCATGATAAAGTAGCAATTGAAAACGGATTTTCTGATGTGGAATGCTACCTATCATATTCATCATATACTCTTTTCTTTTGTAGCATGGACATTTGGACTTTAGATGATTCAAAGCAATAGTCTATAATTGACACGAGGACATCAATACTCAAGCATATCAACAAGCAACCATGTCTTTCAAAATATCAACGCTAAAGAAAGCTATCCCTATCCCATTATGCTCAATCATTGATCCATTCATGAAACACACTCGAATATTAACTATGCCCAATGCACAAGTATGGCAATAGTGTTCCCTAGTTGGTGCTTTATAAGGGAAGATGGAGACTCAAATAAAAATAAAAATTGCATAAAGGTAAATAGATAGGCCCTTCGTAGAGGGAAGCAGAGATTTGTAGAGGTGCTAGAGCTCAGAGCTTAAATTGAGACATAAAAATTGTTTTGAGAGGCATGCTTTTCCTGTCAACGAAAATGACCGAGAATTCCCAATATCTTCCATGCTAGGTAAATCATAGGCGATTCCCAAACATAAAACAAAGTTTATTCCTTTTTCCACCATTCTTTCACAATCCATGGCTAGCCGTATCCATGGGTGCTTTCCATACCAACACTTTCCAAGGAATTTATTATTTGACAACATAAAGTAAATTTCTTTTCATTTCGGGACTGGGGATCCCTATTACCGGCCACACTCTCGTGCAATGACAAGTGAATAAACACTCATCTTGAGAATAGCATACCTAGCATGGAAAATATCGACCACCCCCTGCCGCTTCATGAGCGGTACGGGCACACAAAAAGGAAATTCATTTTGAAAATTAGAGTTGGCACATACGAATTTACTTGGAACAGCATGGAAATACCGCATATAGGTAAGTATGGTGGACTCATTTGGCACAATTTGATTTAAGGAGTTGGATGCACAAGCAGCATTCCCGCTTAGTACAAATGAAGGCTAGCAAATAGATTGAGAAGCAACCAAACAAGAAATGAAAACGATCATAAACGAGCATTAAACATAACTAACACCAAATAATGCACCACAAGTAGGATATAACTTCATTGCATAACTACTGACTTTCGTGCTTGCATAGGGAATCACAAACCTTAACACCAATATTCTTACTAAAGCACAATTTCTCACCAACATGACTCATATATTACTATCTCCATATCGCAAAACTATTGCAAGGAATCAAATTTATCATATCCAATGATCTACATGAAAGTTTTTATTATATCATTCTTGATTATTCATCATATTAGGACCAATTTCAAAGCTTGTGCAAAATGTCATCACTAGTATCAACTCTCAAAATAATATAAGTGAAGCATGAGAGTGTTCGACAAACTACTCCAAAAAGATATAAGTGAAGATCAAGTGAGTAGTTAAGTAGATGGGTAGCTATTTGAGGACTCTCTCTCTCAATTAAAAACTTTTAGATCTAAGTATTTTATTAAAACATCAAGCTAAACAAAACAAAATGACATTCCAAGAATAGCACACATCATGTGAAGAAACAAAAACTTAGGCTCAACCGCGGCTAGCCGATAATTGTTGATGCAAAAAGGTGGGATGCCTACCGGGGCATCCCCATGCTTAGATGCTTGAGACTTCTTGAAATATTATTTTGGGATGCCTTGGGCATCCCCAAGATTTAGCTTTTGTGTCTCCTTAATTCCTTTTATATCCCGGTTTCCCTAAATCTTAGAAACTTCATCCACACAAAACTCAACAAGAACTCGTGAGATAAGTTAGTATAAAACAATGTTATAACCTTATCATTCTCTACTGTAGCAAATCACTAAAATTATTAATTAACATTGCATACTAAATGTCTCTGCATATTTAATACTCCTATCCTCAAATATAATCATTAAACAAGCAAGCATGTGCAGACAATGCAAACATAACAACAATATGTCTAAAGAGGACAATTTGTAAAGAATGCAAAAGGATTCATACTTATCTAACTCAAAAAATTCTAAAAAATTACCACACTTTAGAAAATTTATCAGAGATTATTGTGCAAAAAACTTCAACATTTTATTTGACTTTTCTCAAGAATTCACGCTCTAACATGCAACTTTCTGTTTTCAAACAGCCACATATAGACTTGCAAAATAAGCATGGTAAAGCCTATACTTGACATTTTTTTTGAAATGAAAGATGAAAAAATTATTCTAAATAACAGCAAGAAAACCCTAACAAAAGAAAATGATGCTCCAAGTAAAACACATATCATGTGACGAATGAAAATATAGCTCCAAGTGAGGTTAGCAATAATGTTGGAGACGAAAGAGGGGATGCCTTCCGGGGCATCCCCAAGCTTAGTTGCTTCGATCTTCCTTGAATATTACCTTGGGGGTACCTTGAGCATCCCCAAGCTTAGGGTCTTGCCACTCCTTATTCTCCTCATATCGATATCTCACCCAAAACTTGAAAACTTCAATCACACAAAACTTAACGGAACTTCGTGAGATATGTTAGTATGATAAAGAGCAAATCATTCACTTTGGTACTGTCAAAGACAAGATTCATAATTTTTCTCACACAATGCCTATTGTACCTTATCATTTCCACAATTTATATTGTGCAATATAAGCCATAGAAACTAGAAAACAAGCAAACTATGCATTGAAAACAGAATCTGTCAAAAAAAAGAACTGTCTGTAATGATCTGAACAATGACCATACTTCTATTACTCCAACAATTCCGAAAAATTTAGGAAAGCGTAGGAAATTTGTGTATCAATCATCTGTAATTTTTTTTGGAATTTTATCACGTTCTAGTGAATTTAAACAATTATGTTAGTGGGTGCAAAAGTTTCCGTTTTTGCACTGAATCAAATCAACTATCATCCATACTATCCCAAAGGCTTTACTTGGCACTTTATTGAAACAAAAGCTAAAAGTCATGATTACTACAGTAGATTAATCATGTGAACACACAAAAGCAGTGGGTAAAAGTGTTGGGTTGTCTCCCAACAAGCGCTTTTTGCCTTTTTAGCTAGGCATGATGATTTCAATGTTGCTCACATAAAAGATAAGAATTGAAACATAACGGGAGCATCATGAAGATATGACTAGCACATTTAAGCCTAACCCACTTCCTATGCATAGGGATTTTGTGATCAAACAATTTATGGGAGCAAGAATCAACTAGCATAGGAAGGCAAAACAAGCATGACTTCAAAATTTTCAACACATAGAGAGGAAACTTGATATTATTGAGATATATAGAAGCATATATTCCGCTCTCATAATAATTTTCAGTAGAATCATGAATGAATTCAACAATATAGCTATCACATAAAGCATTCTTTTCATGATCCACATGCATAAATTTTTTATTACTCTCCACATAAACAAATTTATTCTCATGAATAGTAGTGAGCAAACTCAGCAAAATAACTATCATGTGATACTTGATTGGGATAAACAATTTGAGCATTAAAATCATGATGACAAGTTTCATGGTTATATTATTCTTTATAGCATACCTGTCATCACCATAATCATCATAAATAGGAGGCATGCTATCATCATAGTAAATTTTCTCATCAAAACATGGGGGAGTAAAAATATCATCTTCATCAAACATAGCATCCCCAAGCTTATGGCTTTGCATATCATTAGCATCATGGATATTGAAAGAATTCATACTAACAACACTGCAATCATGCTCACCATTCAAAGTTTTTATGTCAAACATTTTATTGAATTCTTCTTCTATCAATTGAGCACAATTTTCCTTTCCATCATTTTGAAGAAAGACATGATAAAGACAAATAATATGAGGCAACATCAATTCCATTTTTTGTACTTTTCTTTTTGTAAACCAAACTAGTGATAAAACAAGAAACGAAAAGATTCAATTACAAGATCTAAAGATATACGTTCAAGCACTCACCTCCCCGGCAACGGCGCTAGAAAAGAGCTTGATGTCTACTACACAACTTTATTCTTGTAGACTCATGTTGGGCCTCCAAGCGTAGAGTTTTGTAGGACAGTAGCAATTTTCCCTCAAGTGGGTGACCTAAGGTTTATCAATCCGTGGGAGGCGTAGGATGAAGATGGTCTCTCTCAAACAACCCTGCAACCAAATAACAAAGAGTCTCTTGTGTCCCCAACACACCAAATACAATGGTAAATTGTATAGGTGCACTAGTTCGGCGAAGAGATGGTGATACAAGTGTAGTAATGATAGTAGATGTTGATTTTTGTAATAGTAACAATAAAAACAGCAAGGTAGCAAGTAACAAAAGTGAGCACAAACGGTATTGCAATGCTTGAAAATGAGGCCTAGGGTCTATACTTTCGCTAGTGCAATCTCTCAACAATGCTAACATAATTGGATCATATAATCATCCCTCAACGTGCGATGAAGAATCACTCCAAAGTTCTTATCTAGTGGAGAACATAAGAAGACATTGTTCGTAGGGTACGAAACCACCTCAAAGTTATCCTTTCCGATTGATATATCAAAGAGTTCGTACTAAAACAACACCAAATTATCCTTTCCGATTGATCTATCTAAGAGTTCGTACTAAAATAACACCATATGATACACATCAACCAACTCTAATGTCACCTAGATACTCCAATGTCATCGCGAGTATCCGTGAGTTGATTATACAATATGCATCAAACAATTTCAGATTCATAATACTCAATCCAACACGAAGAACCTCAAAGAGTGCCCCAAGATTTCTACCGGAGAAACCACGAAAAAAACGTGCATCAACCTCTATGCATAGATTACCCCAATGTCACCTCGGGAATCCGCGAGTTGAGTGCCAAAACATATATCAAGTGAATCAATATGATACCCCATTGTCACCATGGGTATTCATAGCAAGACATACATCAAGTGCTCTCAAATCCATAAAAGTATTCAATCCGATAATAACAAAATCTGAAAAGGAAAACTCAATTCATCACAACAATGTAACACCCTGAGAATCATGCTACAGTAACCCCCTGTGATTAAGCTAATCATGTTGCTAAACAGGGCTTGATCACATTTGAATCACACCCTTTTCAAACTCCTAGTTCAAACTTCAATTAAATTTAAAAGTGGAAAATAAAAGTTTTCAAAAATTTAAACAAAAATGTTCGGTGGGTGCTAAATAATACACTGGTAATTATGGTGGAGAAAACACATTTTTATAAAACACCTAAATACTTTTAAATGAAATAAAACAGAAAAGAAAATAAACAAATAAAAAGAAAACAGAAAACAGAACAAACAGAGCAGAAAAAGAAAAAGGAGAAGCCCTTCCCCCCCCCCACTGGACCCGTGGCCCATCTGGACCGAACCCCCGGCCCAAACTGGGCCGCCACCCCCCCGACCCCCGGCCCAGCCCACTCTCCCCCTTCCCTGTTCCCCCGACCGGGGTCGAACAGTGGCCGTCCCCGCCGCACCCCCTCGCCGGCGACGGGGAGGATAAGGGCGCCAGCTCCCCCGCCTCCTCGGGCCTCTCTCCCACTCTCCCCCGCTCGTCCCTCGGCCTCTGTGCCTCCCCTCCCGCCAGATCCACCTCCCTCTCCCCTTCGTTCCCCTCTGCCCGAGCGCGCTCGCCGCCGTTCACCGTCGAACTCGCGGCCACTGTGCCCCAATAGCCACCTCGCCGTGTCGTACGCCGTCGCCGCCCTCGACTACGTCACCTCCGCCTCTCCGTTGGAGCTTGGAGCCACTGCACCGGCCGCAACGAGCTCGTCTTCAACCTTCGGCCGCCGACGATCGCCGCCCCGTTTCGCCGCCTCGAGCCTCCCCGAGCACGCTACCGTCCCCCTACAGCCTCGCAGTGAGCCTCTCCTTCTCCTCTCCCTCTCCGTTAGCTCACCCGCGCTCCGTAGCTGCTCCCCCACGCGCGCCCGAACGCCGCTCCGCGGAGCTCGCCGCCGGCGGGTCTCCGGTTGCACTCCCCACCGTCCATAGATGCCCCCCAGCCCCTCCGCTTGCTCGATAGGCCGCCGTAGCCGCGTTTCCGTCGGGCACCCGTAGCACCTCGCCGCCGGCGAGCTCGTAGCGCTCGCCCCCGGCCGTTCCAGCCCCTCCGACCACCGCAGTTGGACGCGCAACGCCGAGCCGCGTCGAACGCGCCCAGCCACGCCCCCGCAAACCCACCGTAGCGCAAACCCGCACCCCCTCCCGAGCCGCGCCGCCGCGTTTGGCTCGCCGGAGCCGCTCCGGCGCCGGCCGCCGACGTGGCTGGCCTGGGGCCACCCCAGTGCCCCTGCCAGTGGGCCCCGTGGGCCCCGTTGACTGGGTCAACGTGCTGACTGGGCAGGCCCAGTCACTGACATGCGGGCCCCGCCGCAAAAATTAAAAAAAAAGAAAAAGAAAAGGAAAATGTTTTATAAATAAAAATAATTAATTAACTTAATCACTCACTGACAGGTGGGCCCAGTAGTTAATTAACTAAAAATTAATTAGTTTAATCTTCTGTTTAACCCACTGTCTATGACAGGTGGGTCCCCCGTGTCAGTTTTGACTAGTCAACCGGACTGTTGACCGCTGACGTCACTCATACGTCATGCTGACGTCATATCCCTTTTTCTGTTAATTAAATAATTCCAGAAATTCAAACAAACTTTGAAAATTCATATCTTTTAAACCGTAACTCGGATGAAAATGTTTTCTATATGAAAGTTGCTCAGAACGACGAGACGAATCCGAATACGCAGTCCGTTCGTCCACCACAACCCCCTAACCTATCGAACTAGCAACTTTCCCCCTCCGGTCCGTCTGTCCGATAACGCGAAACATCGGGAATACCTCCCGGATGTCCCCCCCTTGGCCGGTACCACCTACTGTCGCGTTAGGACACACCTAGCACCGTTCATTGTCATGTCACGCATCGTCATGCTTATGTTTGCATTGTATTTACTGTTTCTTCCCCCTCTCCTCTCCGGTAGACTACGAGACCGACACTGCTGCTGCCCAGTTCGACTACGGAGTTGACGACCCCTCCTACTTGCTAGAGCAACCAGGCAAGCCCCCCCCCTTGATCACCAGATATCGCCTATGCTTCTCTATACTGCTTGCATTAGAGTAGTGTAGCATGTTACTGCTTTTCGATATCCTATCCTGATGCATAGCCTATCCTTGCTACTACTATTGCTACCTTACCTGCAATCCTACATGCTTAGTATAGGATGCTAGATTTCCATCAGTGGCCCTACATTCTCGTCCGTCTGCTGTGCTATACTATCGGGCCGTGATCACCTGGGCGGTGATCACGGGTATATACTTATATACTATCTACATGACACATGTGATGACTAAAGTCGGGTCGGCTCGTAGGAGTACCCGCAAGTGGATCTTTGTGGCGGAGCGACAGGGCAGGTTGAGACCGCCTAGGTGAGAGGTGGGCCTGGCCCTGGTCGGCGTTCGCGGTTACGTAACACGCTTAACGAGATCTTGGTATTTGATCTGAGTCTGGCCATTTGGTCTATACGCACTAACCATCTACGCGGGAGTAGTTATGGGTATCCCGGCGTCGTGGTATCAGCCGAAGCCTTCTTGACGTCAGCAACTGAGTGGCGCGCGCCGGATTGGACTGGAACGCCACTAGGCTAGGTCTGCTTCCGGCCGCGTACGCAACGTGCAGGTGTGCATAGGGCGATGGGCCCAGACCCCTGCGCGCATAGGGTTAGACCGGCGTGCTGACCGCTCTGTTGTGCTTAGGTGGGGCTGCGACGCGTTGATCTTACGAGGCCGGGCATGACTCAGGAAAGTGTGTCCGGCCAAATGGGATCGAGCGTGTTGGGTTATGTGGTGCACCCCTGCAGGGAAGTTTATCTATTCGAATAGCCGTGTCCCTCGGTAAAAGGACGACCTGGAGTTGTACCTTGACCTTATGACAACTAGAACTGGATACTGAATAAAATACACCCTTCCAAGTGCCAGATACAACCCGGTGATCGCTCTCTAACAGGGCGACGAGGAGGGGATCGCCGGGTAGGATTATGCTATGCGATGCTACTTGGAGGACTTCAATCTACTCCCTCTTCTACATGCTGCAAGATGGAGGCTGCCAGAAGCGTAGTCTTCGACAGGACTAGCTATCCCCCTTTTATTCTGGCATTCTGCAGTTCAGTCCACTGATATGCCCCTTTACACATATACCCATGCATATGTAGTATAGCTCCTTGCTTGCGAGTACTTTGGATGAGTAC
This sequence comes from Aegilops tauschii subsp. strangulata, assembly GCF_002575655.3. Classification (NCBI taxonomy): domain Eukaryota; kingdom Viridiplantae; phylum Streptophyta; class Magnoliopsida; order Poales; family Poaceae; genus Aegilops; species Aegilops tauschii. The sequence goes on from NC_053035.3 coordinate 127,476,769, forward strand.
TCACGGTTGCTTCTCTCCCTCTTTTCCCCCTTTCCTTTCTATCTGGTTGTCGCAACCAGATGTTGGAGTCCAGGAGCCAGACGCCACCGTCGACGACGACACCTACGACACTGGAGGTGCCTACTACTACGTGCAGCCCGCTGACGACGATCAGGAGTAGTTAGGAGGATCCCAGGCAGGAGGCCTGCGCCTCGTTCGATCTGTATCCCAGTTTGTGCTAGCCTTCTTAAGGCAAACTTGTTTAACTTATGTCTGTACTCAGATATTGTTGCTTCCGCTGACTCGTCTGTGATCGAGCAGTTGTATTCGAGCCCTCGAGGCCCTCTGGCTTGTATTATGATGCTTGTATGACTTATTTATGTTATAGAGTTGTGTTGTGATATCTTCCCGTGAGTCCCTGATCGTGATCGTACACATTTGCGTGCATGATTAGTGTACGGTCAAATCGGGGGCGTCACAAGTTGGTATCAGAGCCGACTGCCTGTAGGAATCCCCCTTTCCACACTCCTTGGCCGAAGTCGAGTCTAGACATTACAAAACTTTTACTAACATGGCTGTGTGTCTTACGGGCCCACGTCGCCATTGGGTGGTACTAGGATCTTTTACTCCTCGACCTTTACTCTGGGACTCTGAACTCTCTTCTACTCGGGTTAAACGAATTTACTAACTCTAACACTAGGATCCCGTGACCGCGTTCACCCCAAAGATGGATAAGCCATAGATGTTTCTCAAAATAGTATTTAGAACAATTCACACACTGTCATTTGACTCCTTTGTAACGTCTTTGGTTTCAGATGGAACCCACGAGGCAGGTCGTTCGCCACACGATGGCCATTGGTGCCTCGGGATCACCTGCGGTACTAGCTGAGATGATGACCTATCTGGGTTATCGCTGGCACCCTGAGTACACCGTCTACGAGGAGTACCAGGACTTTAACCAGGAGCAGTACCGTGCCATCGTCCACCTCTACTCTCGGGAGTATGACTCCACTACTGTGCTGCACACCGCACATGGTGTTGGTGTGACCATCGATATGGCTGTCCACGATGCTGCCTATGCTGCTCTGACACGTCTTCGTGGAGAGTATCGGGAGTTGGACACCTCCCCTTTCAGGCACATTGCTATCGCCTCTGATGTTGGTGCGGAGGGATACTATACTGTTGCCTACTCCACTGTCACCCGAGAGCCCTTCTACCATCAGCACCTGGTTCTGCATGCTGATGGGCTGGATCGAGCTAACCGAGCTCTTCGCCACGAGATGTACACCACCCGTCAGAACCTTTACCGTGCTCTAACGCTGCTGCACCCCTTTGTCCGATCTGGACAGGTATCGCGTACTGCGATCTACCCAGCCAGGACCGTGATGCCCCACGGTGTCGGTTGGCCAGAGGTGGGAGGCTACTCTCCCGCACTTGGTCCTCTTCTGCCACCTGAGCGTCGGGCTCTACACCTGAGTATCCGCGGCTCCCAGTCTGCTGACGTGGAGGGCTATCCGTTGCCTCACTACCAGCTGTCGGGCTACGATTACCTCCACAGTACCTCTTGGGACTGATGTAGGCTTGCTTGTAGTACTAGTTGCAGTCGCCGCGAGCCTGTGTGCCGCCTATGATGTTTTAGTCCATGTACTGAACTCTATGTACTGAACTCTATGCATGACCCCTTTTGTAAGCTATGCCGACTACTATGTAGTAGCTATCGTGCTCCTTTCGTTATGCATGTTTCATCATGAATGATTCTTGTCTTTGTAAGAATTTCTCAATGCTGAACCACCCCTGTTATATATTAGCAGGATGGTTAGACCAGGTGGTCGTGGTCGTGGTGGCGATGCCCCACCACCACCTGAGTACATGGCTGGTATGATCCAACAGTTTGAACTGAACCGCCAATTCATGGAAAATATGATGGCTCAGTTTCCTCGCCCCAATATGAACCAGCAGCCAGCCCAAGTGACTCTTCAAGATTTCATACGCCTCAACCCAACCATCTACTGCAGCTCAACTCAGCCTCTGGATGCTGATGACTGGCTCCGTGACATCACCTATGAGTTGGAGTCTGCTGATGTAGCCCCTGCCAGCTATGTCAATTTTGCTTCCTTCTTTCTGAAGGGACCCGCAGCTCAATGGTGGGACAGCCACAGGCGTACTCTGCCAGCTGGAACAATCATCACATGGCCAGACTTCCAAGCAGCTTTCCGTGACCGCTTCATTCCTCAAGGAGTCATGGACCGGAAGAAGCGTGAGTTCCGCAACCTCACCCAAGGCAACAAAACTGTCGAAGCTTATTAGCGGGAGTTTCTGGACTTGTCCTGCTATGCTGAAGAAGACATTGCAACTGATGCACGCAGACAGGAGAAGTTCCGTGATGGCCTTCAAGCTGACATCAAGCTCGCACTTCTAGTGCATGACTTTGATGATTTCGCCACCTTGGTGAATAAGGCCATCAATGTCGAGACTGGTCTGCAGGAATACCAGAGCTCTCACAGGCGCAACCGTGACACGGGCTCATCTTCGGGCTCGCCCGCACAGAAGCGTAAGATATGGATCCCGAACAGCATGTACCGTCCAAATGCATCTGCCCCAAGGCAGACCTATGCTGCACCTCGTCTGCCTCCACCACCATCTAGGCAGTCAAGACTTCCAGCTCCACCATCCCAAGCTCTTGTTCCCACTCCGAATAATGGCTTGTGCTTCAGGTGTGGTCAACCAGGGCACCGTGCTAGAGAATGCAACCAGAACCAGAATCAACTGGCCCTTCCAGCAACTGGCCGTGGTAACAATCAGCCTCGCAACAACAATGCTAAGTCTTATGGTCGTGCTCATGCCAACCACGTTGATCTCAACGAAGCTCAAGACCAGCCTGCTACTGTGATGGGTACACTCCTCGTAAATTCAGTACCAGCATCCGTTTTATTTGATACAGGTGCATCGCATTCATTCATGTCAGAAGATTTTGCATACAAGCACGACGTTAAATGTGAGGAGATGAACACCTCTGTATTGGTCAAAACCCCCGTGGGACAGTGTCAAACCTCCTTGGTTGGCATCGATGTCCCCGTGGAAATCGAAGGGCTGGAATTCTATGCCTCTCCCATTATCCTGAAGTCGTCTAACATCGACCTCATTTTGGGTATGGATTGGTTGAAAGCGCATACTGCTTCTATAGTTTGCGCCACTAAAACCGTCCATCTGCTACACCCTTCAGATGAAATAGTTGCTTACCAAGCTCATCTGGTGCAAAATGCCGAGGCAAGGCTCTATGCATTGAATGCATTGAATGCTGCACCACTCGAGGGCATTGAAAACATTCCCGTCGTGCGTGAATTCCTCGACGTCTTTCCTGAAGAACTTCCAGGGATTCCCCCTGCTAGAGCTGTCGAATTCATCATCGACTTGAAACCAGGCACCACTCCTATAGCCAAGCGACCCTACAAAATGCCGCCGCATGAACTCCTTGAGCTTAAGGAGGAAATCGACAAATCTCTTCGCAAAGGATTCATTCGCCCAAGTTGCTCTCCTTGGGGAGCACCTTCTCTCTTTGTCAAGAAGAAGGATGGGACAAACCGGTTAGTTCAAGACTACCGTCCTATAAACCAAGCTACCATCCAGAATAAATACCCCCTTCCTCGGATCAATGATCTGTATGATCAACTGGCGGGTTCGTCAGTGTTCTCTAAGCTCGACTTGAGGTTGGGCTACCATCAGATCCGTGTTCGCGAAGAGGATATCCCAAAGACCGCCTTCGTGACTCGCTATGGTTCATACGAATACACCGTCATGTCTTTCGGTTTAACCAATGCTCCAGCCACCTTCTCTCGTCTGATGAACTATATATTCATGGATTACCTCGACAAGTTCGTCGTGGTTTATCTGGATGATATCCTGGTATTTTCCAAGAACGAAGAAGAACATGCTGAACATCTTCGACTTGTGCTGGAAAAGCTACGAGAGCATCAACTATATGCCAAGTTCTCCAAATGTGAATTCTGGCTACCTGAAGTAACCTATCTCGGGCATGTCATCTCTAAGGATGGTATTGCCGTCAACCCTGAACGAGTTCAGGCTATTCTTGATTGGACTCCTCCCAAGAACGTTAAGCAAGTCAGAAGTTTTCTCGGTCTCGCCAGCTATTGCCGTCGATTTGTCGAGAACTTCTCCAAGATCGCCAGGCCTCTGACTAACCTGTTACATAAGGGCGTCAAGTTCCAATGGACAGACAAATGTCAGGAAAGTTTCCAGGCACTCAAAGACAAGTTGACTTCTGCCCCAGTCCTAGCTCCACCTGATACTAAGAAGGACTTCGTCATCTACTGCGATGCTTCCCGTCAAGGATTAGGCTGTGTCCTATTGCAAGACCGCAAAGTGATTGCTTATGCCTCTCGGCAATTGCGCCCTCACGAAGAGAACTACCCAGTTCACGACCTCGAACTTGCTGCTGTCATTCATGCGCTGAAGCAGTGGCGACATTACCTTCTCGGTAATCGTTGCGAGATCTTCACTGACCACCAAAGTCTGAAGTATCTTTTTACTCAGCCAGATCTGAACCTCCGTCAACAGAGATGGATGGAGCTTGTTGCAGACTTTGACTTGGGTATTTCCTATACGCCAGGCAAGGCTAATGTAATGGCTAATGCCTTGAGCCGCAAGTCTTACTGCAACCACCTCCAGGTTCACAAAGTTCAGCCCTCGCTTGTTGAAGAATTCAGGAAGCTGAACCTCCATATTGTTCCTCCGGGTGCACTCGCTCCCCCTCCTAAGGAGTTTGGCAAGGTGAACCTCCACGTTGTTACCCAGGGTTCCCTCAATACCCTAGTTGCTAAACCAGATCTCGTGGATAGCATCAAAAGGCTACAGAAGTATGACTCTGAAGCCCACAAGATTAAGCGCTACCTCGCAGAAGGAAAGCCCTCATTCTTCACCATTGCTGAAGATGGCACCCTATACTTCAAGGGCCGCCTAGTGGTGCCATGTACAGAGAAAAACCTGGATATGACACAGGAAGTTATGAAAGAAGCTCATGATACGCCTCTATGTATCCATCCGGGTAGTACAAAGATGTACCAAGATATCCGTCAGAGATTCTGGTGGACTAATATGAAGCAAGACATTGCTCGTTATGTTGCTGAGTGTGACGTTTGCCGTCGTATCAAAGCAGAACATCAAAGGCCTGCTGGAACTCTGCAACCTATCTCTATTCCTGAATGGAAATGGGACCATGTTGAGATGGACTTCGTCACTGGATTTCCCAAATCACAGAAAGGTAATGATGCTATTCTTGTCGTCATTGACCGGCTTTCCAAAGTTGCACATTTCCTGGCGGTCAAAGAAACGATCACTGCTAGCCAGTTGGCAACGCTCTATATGTCCAGGATTGTTTCACTCCACGGTATTCCATTGGTTATCAGTTCAGACCGTGGTAGCTTATTCACTTCAAGATTCTGGGCAAGTTTCCAAGAAGCAATGGGAACTCATCTGTCATTCAGTACTGCGTTTCATCCTCAATCGCAAGGACAAGTTGAACGCGTCAATCGAGTTCTCGAAGACATGCTTCGAGCTTGCGTTATTTCCTTCGGCAAGAAATGGGAGGAATCTCTCCCGTATGCTGAGTTCTCTTATAATAATAGCTATCAAGCTAGTCTGAAGATGGCCCCCTTCGAAGTGTTATATGGACGAAAGTGCCGAACCCCTCTGAACTGGTCAGAAACTGGGGAACGTCCACTCTTCGGTCCGGATATTATCCAAGATGCCGAAGAACAAGTCCGCATTATTCGTGAGAATCTCAAGACTGCTCAGTCACGTCAGAAGAGTCAGTATGACCGTCATCATAAAGACATGGTCTATCAACCTGGCAAAAAGGCTTATCTTCGAGTCACACCTATGAAGGGTGCTCACCGCTTCGGGATCAAGGGCAAACTAGCTCCTCGCTATATTGGCCCATTCACTATTCTCGAAAGGCGTGGAAAAGTGGCATACCAACTGGAGCTACCGCCGAACCTTTCTCAGGTTCACGATGTGTTCCATGTGTCACAGCTCCGCCGTTGCTTCAAGGATCCAATCCGAGCTGTGGATCATGAAGTGCTCGAATTGCAGCAAGACCTCTCCTATAAGGAACATCCGGTCCGCATTCTCGACCAAGCTGAACGCCGCACACGTCAGAAGGCGATCAAGTTTCTCAAAGTCCAGTGGTCGCACCATTCTGAAGATGAGGCCACTTGGGAACGAGAGGATCGTCTGCGCGAAGAATACCCCGCACTGTTTCCTTCTACCTCCTAAATCTCGGGACGAGATTTCTTGTAGTGGAGGAGATTTGTAACACCCTGAGAATCATGCTACAATAACCCCCTGTGATTAAGCTAATCATGTTGCTAAACAGGGCTTGATCACATTTGAATCACACCCTTTTCAAACTCCTAGTTCAAACTTCAATTAAATTTAAAAGTGGAAAATAAAAGTTTTCAAAAATTTAAACAAAAATGTTCGGTGGGTGCTAAATAATACACTGGTAATTATGGTGGAGAAAACACATTTTTATAAAACACCTAAATACTTTTAAATGAAATAAAACAGAAAAGAAAATAAACAAATAAAAAGAAAACAGAAAACAGAACAAACAGAGCAGAAAAAGAAAAAGGAGAAGCCCTTCCCCCCCCCACTGGACCCGTGGCCCATCTGGACCGAACCCCCGGCCCAAACTGGGCCGCCACCCCCCCGACCCCCGGCCCAGCCCACTCTCCCCCTCGCCCCCTTCCCTGTTCCCCCGACCGGGGTCGAACAGTGGCCGTCCCCGCCGCACCCCCTCGCCGGCGACGGGGAGGATAAGGGCGCCAGCTCCCCCGCCTCCTCGGGCCTCTCTCCCACTCGCCCCCGCTCGTCCCTCGGCCTCTGCGCCTCCCCCCCGCCAGATCCACCTCCCTCTCCCCTTCGTTCCCCTCTGCCCGAGCGCGCTCGCCGCCGTTCACCGTCGAACTCGCGGCCACCGTGCCCCAATCGCCACCTCGCCGTGTCGTACGCCGTCGCTGCCCTCGACTACGTCACCTCCGCCTCTCCGTTGGAGCTTGGAGCCACTGCACCGGCCGCAACGAGCTCGTCTTCAACCTTCGGCCGCCGACGATCGCCGCCCCGTTTCGCCGCCTCGAGCCTCCCCAAGCACGCTGCCGTCCCCCTACAGCCTCGCAGTGAGCCTCTCCTTCTCCTCCCCCTCTCCGTTAGCTCGCCCGCGCTCCGTAGCTGCTCCCCCACGCGCGCCCGAACGCCGCGCCGCGGAGCTCGCCGCCGGCGGGTCTCCGGTGACCTTTTGGTCACGGGCTCAAGCCTGTTGCACTCCCCACCGTCCATAGATGCCCCCCAGCCCCTCCGCTTGCTCGATAGGCCGCCGTAGCCGCGTTTCCGTCGGGCACCCGTAGCACCTCGCCGCCGGCGAGCTCGTAGCGCTCGCCCCCGGCCGTTCCAGCCCCTCCGACCACCGCAGTTGGACGCGCGACGCCGAGCCGCGTCGAACGCGCCCAGCCACGCCCCCGCAAACCCACCGTAGCGCAAACCCGCACCCCCTCCCGAGCCGCGCCGCCGCGTTTGGCTCGCCGGAGCCGCTCCGGCGCCGGCCGCCGACGTGGCTGGCCTGGGGCCACCCCAGTGCCCCTGCCAGTGGGCCCCGTTGACTGGGTCAACGTGCTGACTGGGCAGGCCCAGTCACTGACATGCGGGCCCCGCCGCAAAAATTAAAAAAAAGAAAAAGAAAAGGAAAATGTTTTATAAATAAAAATAATTAATTAACTTAATCACTCACTGACAGGTGGGCCCAGTAGTTAATTAACTAAAAATTAATTAGTTTAATCTTCTGTTTAACCCACTGTCTATGACAGGTGGGTCCCCCGTGTCAGTTTTGACCAGTCAACCGGACTGTTGACCGCTGACGTCACTCATACGTCATGCTGACGTCATATCCCTTTTTCTGTTAATTAAATAATTCCAGAAATTCAAACAAACTTTGAAAATTCATATCTTTTAAACCGTAACTCGGATGAAAATGTTTTCTATATGAAAGTTGCTCAGAACGACGAGATGAATCCGAATACGCAGTCCGTTCGTCCACCACAACCCCCTAACCTATCGAACTAGCAACTTTCCCCCTCCGGTCCGTCTGTCCGATAACGCGAAACAACGGGAATACCTCCCGGATGTTCCCCCCCTTGGCCGGTACCACCTACTGTCGCGTTAGGACACACCTAGCACCGTTCATTGTCATGTCACGCATCGTCATGCTTATGTTTGCATTGTATTTACTGTTTCTTCCCCCTCTCCTCTCCGGTAGACTACGAGACCGACACTGCTGCTGCCCAGTTCGACTACGGAGTTGACGACCCCTCCTACTTGCCAGAGCAACCAGGCAAGCCCCCCCCCCCTTGATCACCAGATATCGCCTATGCTTCTCTATACTGCTTGCATTAGAGTAGTGTAGCATGTTACTGCTTTTCGATATCCTATCCTGATGCATAGCCTATCCTTGCTACTACTGTTGCTACCTTACCTGCAATCCTACATGCTTAGTATAGGATGCTAAATTTCCATCAGTGGCCCTACATTCTTGTCCGTCTGCTGTGCTATACTATCGGGCCGTGATCACCTGGGCGGTGATCACGGGTATATACTTATATACTATCTACATGACACATGTGATGACTAAAGTCGGGTCGGCTCGTAGGAGTACCCGCAAGTGGATCTTTGTGGCGGAGCGACAGGGCAGGTTGAGACCGCCTAGGTGAGAGGTGGGCCTGGCCCTGGTCGGCGTTCGCGGTTACTTAACACGCTTAACGAGATCTTGGTATTTGATCTGAGTCTGGCCATTTGGTCTATACGCACTAACCATCTACGCGGGAGTAGTTATGGGTATCCCGGCGTCGTGGTATCAGCCGAAGCCTTCTTGACGTCAGCGACTGAGTGGCGCGCGCCGGATTGGACTGGAACGCCACTAGGCTAGGTCTGCTTCCGGCCGCGTACGCAACGTGCAGGTGTGCATAGGGCGATGGGCCCAGACCCCTGCGCGCATAGGGTTAGACCGGCGTGCTGACCGCTCTGTTGTGCTTAGGTGGGGCTGCGACGCGTTGATCTTACGAGGCCGGGCATGACTCAGGAAAGTGTGTCCGGCCAAATGGGATCGAGCGTGTTGGGTTATGTGGTGCACCCCTGCAGGGAAGTTTATCTATTCGAATAGCCGTGTCCCTCGGTAAAAGGACGACCCGGAGTTGTACCTTGACCTTATGACAACTAGAACTGGATACTGAATAAAATACACCCTTCCAAGTGCCAGATACAACCCGGTGATCGCTCTCTAACAGGGCGACGAGGAGGGGATCGCCGGGTAGGATTATGCTATGCGATGCTACTTGGAGGACTTCAATCTACTCCCTCTTCTACATGCTGCAAGATGGAGGCTGCCAGAAGCGTAGTCTTCGACAGGACTAGCTATCCCCCTTTTATTCTGGCATTCTGCAGTTCAGTCCACTGATATGCCCCTTTACACATATACCCATGCATATGTAGTATAGCTCCTTGCTTGCGAGTACTTTGGATGAGTACTCACGGTTGCTTCTCTCCCTCTTTTCCCCTTTCCTTTCTATCTGGTTGTCGCAACCAGATGTTGGAGTCCAGGAGCTAGACGCCACCGTCGACGACGACACCTACGACACTGGAGGTGCCTACTACTACGTGCAGCCCGCTGACGACGATCAGGAGTAGTTAGGAGGATCCCAGGCAGGAGGCCTGCGCCTCGTTCGATCTGTATCCCAGTTTGTGCTAGCCTTCTTAAGGCAAACTTGTTTAACTTATGTCTGTACTCAGATATTGTTGCTTCCGCTGACTCGTCTGTGATCGAGCAGTTGTATTCGAGCCCTCGAGGCCCCTGGCTTGTATTATGATGCTTGTATGACTTATTTATGTTATAGAGTTGTGTTGTGATATCTTCCCGTGAGTCCCTGATCGTGATCGTACACATTTGCGTGCATGATTAGTGTACGGTCAAATCGGGGGCGTCACAAACAAGATAGAGAGGGAGAAACACTATATGATCCAACTATATTAACAATGCTCGCGATACATCAAGATCATGCCAAATCAAGAACACGAGAGAGAGAGAGAGAGAGAGAGAGAGATTAAACACATAGCTACTTGTACAAACCCTCAGCTCCGAGGGTGGACTACTCCCTCCTCATCATGGTGGCCGTCGGGATGATGAAGATGGCCTCCGATGATGATTCTCCCCTCTGGCAGGGTGCCGGAACAGGGTCCAGATTGGTTTTTCATGGCTACAAAGGCTTGCGGCGGCGGAGCTCCTGATCTAGGGTTATTCTGGGGTTTATATATATATATATATATATATGATTTTCAGCGTTGGAATCACGCGAAGATGGCCTTCGAGGGGCCCACTACCCACCAGGGCGAGCCAGGCCCCCCGGCGCGCCCAGGTGGGTAGTGGAGCCCTCGTGGCTCTTTTGGCCCTCCCAGAAGCTTCTAGTGCTTTTTTTCCTCCAAAAAATCGTCAAAAAGTTCCGATGCATTTGGAGAACTTTGACTCTGCACAAAAAACAACACCACGGTAGTTCTGCTGAAAAACAACGTCAGTCCATGTTAGTTTCATTTAAATCATATAAAATTGCACCCAAACCATATGAAAATGTTATAAACATGACATGAATACTTTTATAGATACGTTGGAGACGTATCAAGAAGGCATCATGGTGAGGGAAGCAGGCCCCCCAACCCGGGCATCCTGGCCGGGCAGGATGCCTAGGTGGGTGGCCCCCGACACTGCCTCATCTCTTGCAGAAACTCCATGAGCCCTCGAAGTTTTGCCCGTCATATCGCCCGGTGCTATGGCAGCCTTATCAGCCACCACAAGCTCACGGACAGCCGAGGTAACCTCCACCACCGCTCCCTCCAAGGGTTTGGAGAGATTCCTCCTGCTAGTACCTCCACTCGGGATATCTTCACTTGGAGGTAGACCCCAAAAGATTGGGGATCGCTGAGATGAGTCTTGTTCCTTCCAGTAGGCATCAACATGGAGATTGCTCGAATACACAAGTTTCCTATTTTCTTTTGGGATACGACAAAATCGCTCGGAAATGTGACCAACTAATCCGCAGCAGTCACAGTACTGTGGTAGCTTCTCATATCTAACTTGAAATTCTAACTCTTTTGAACTACCCAAGGGAGTGAAACTAACAGTATTCGTAAGTGGTTCATGCAAAAAAAATCTCTACACGCGCCCTTAAATACTTGTCTACAATCATCTTGTTGCGATGGGAAACTGCTAAGACCTCTCCTATTTGCTCGCCAAGAGTCCACCCCATCGCCTCCGTTTTTAGCTCAAACGGGAGGCCTCGTACTTGGGCCCAAATGGCCATGATGCCGAGGTCGACGTCCGCTGGATCTCCCTTTCTGTCGAAGGAGGCAAAGATGACACCATCCCGCTTTGTAATGCCAAGGCTGTGCCTTCAACACCAACCTCTTGTCTTGCTCGATGGAGAAGTTGAGGATGAATCTTCCGTCGATACTGTCCACCTCCTAGATGGTGACTATGCCCTGCATCTGCCATGCCGCTGTTCGGAGCTCATTAACGATGATCTTGGGGTGGACTTGGAATGGCGACAGAAGCCTTCCCACCACCAGATTGCCGCTGATTGCCTTGTGGGCGTCATCCATGTCGATGACCACAGGTTGGACATCGCCACGAGCCCGGCGACTAGAGGCCTTCCCCTTAGCCCCGAGAGGAGGCGAAGCCAAAGGAACGCCCCCTCCAAGGTTAGCTGTTGGAGATGAACCTCCCGCTTTCGCCTTCCCCTTCCCCTTTTCCCCATTGCCCCCTCCCAGCACCCACAACTATGGAGGGAGAAAGGTTAGCCATGAGGGGAATAACCCGAGATCTGGAAGAACACGAGTCTTCACTGGCTGTTGAATGGACAACGCTCACGGCCTGAGCAGAGAAATAGACCAGCCTCTTCGCCAAATCCCCAAAATCTTCCGTAGGATCCTCACTTTCCAAATGAACATTCAATCCCCCATCAATGGCATTAACATCCATATTGGGCAGGTTCCGCTCTCTCGTGCCCTTCCTTTCTTGACTCCCACAATCTCCTGAAATCCCTCCTCTCCCGAACCATCAGTTTGATCTGTATTGCCCCACACTCAATCCTCCTTCTCCTCCCTTCCAACAACTAATTCCTGGCCCAAATTCCTTTCCAAGAACTCCCTATCTCTCTCTTTCATTCGTTGTACACACCTGCTCCGATCTTGAGAAGAACTGACGATGCTAAGCGCTCTCTTTCTCTAACACCTCCACTCTCGGTCCCCTATGAAACCTGCTTCCTCTACCGACTCCGGCCGAATCCAAGGATTCGCCGGGGCTGTCGTCGGCGTCACCGCCACCATCACTCACTCCCGCCCATCGTCGCCGTCAGATCGCCTGGGGCGGTTATGGCCTTTTTCTCTCAACGGAGCAAGGTGCAGATAACGTGTTTTGATATAAAACGGGAGGCAAGACACACAAATGTAAAAGTGAACAGTAGTCTTTATTGATGATTAATTACAGGTATATATAGCCCCGAGGGGATGCATCAAACAAACGCGATGATTCCGAGAGACATGAGCGAACAGTCACGTCCCTCGTGCATGGCGGTTAGGAATAGTGAAGATTCTTCGTAATTAGCACATGGGTTAATTAATTAAATCTCAACTAGTGTCCTCCAAAACGCGCGCTCAAACAATTTCGAGGGTACATTTTTTCTTAGATGGAAGAAGAAACTGACTCTCTTTTTTTTAGGTGAAGGAAGAAACTGACTCGTTCCCCGCAGTTTCGAGCATTAGGCCCACACACGTCAATTATCTCATTGGTCTGCCCCTTGCAGGCGGCCCATGAAACCGACAGCCCAGATACGAGGCTAGCTGCACAGACCGACCTGGCTGGCGAACCCAGGGTTTGCCCACCTTCTAGAGGATTCGCTACGACCACCAGGCGCCGTATATACACCACCACCCGACCTCCTCTCGCTCGTCTCCTCCTCGCCAAGGAAAAAAGAGCTGCTGCAGAAGCCTCAGCTGCGGCGGCTACCAGAAGCAAAGCTGCAGAAGTTTCTCTGGCCTCGGCAACGGCCTCCACGCCGCGGGTACGACTCAGTCCCATATCTCCCTCCCGCTTGGTTCGACCATGGCGGATGCGCCGATATCGATCTCCCCGTGCTGGGATCCGCTTTGGCTTTTCACCATTAGATCATGTTTCTAGATCAGGCGTGTAGTTGCCTGTTACTTCGTTGAAGATTATGCTGCGGTTTGTAGAGTTTTGCTACTGCTTTAGGGCCGCAGGGATGGGTTTGCCAAGGTTTTGGATCTGGGGTTTGTGGTCGATTTGGGTTGAATTCGACCACTTTTTGGGCTCTGGGCTATGGATTCGGGAGGTTTTGCGGTATATACGTTGAGATTTATGCATTTCCACTGCTTTTCAGGGTTCCTTAACTCCTGGATCTCGTTCTGTGCAGGTGTAGTTCGCGATCTAGATCTCAGAACCAGCAGTGACCGGAAGATAAAAAGGACAGTTCGGAGATGAGTGTGGTGGGGTTTGATCTGGGCAATGAGAGCTGCATTGTGGGGGTGGCGCGGCAGCGCGGAATCGACGTGGTCCTCAATGAAGAGTCCAAGCGGGAGACCCCCGCTATTGTCTGCTTTGGCGATAAGCAGCGTTTCATCGGCACTGCAGGCGCCGCCAACTCCACCATGAACCCCAAGAACTCCATCTCCCAGATCAAGCGCTTACTGGGACGCAAGTTTGCTGATCCTGAGCTGCAGGATGATATTAAGGCCTTCCCATTCCGTGTCTCAGAGGGCCCTGATGGGTTCCCGCTCGTTCACGTACGGTATCTGGGGGAGGAGCGCTCATTCACCCCCACACAGCTGCTTGCCATGGTGCTGTCCAATTTGAAGGCCATCGCTGAGGGTAACCTCAACTCAGCTGTTATTGACTGCTGCATTGGTATCCCGGTCTATTTTACTGACCTGCAGCGGAGGGCTGTTATTGATGCTGCAACAATTGCTGGTCTCCGGCCATTGCGTTTGTTCCATGAGACTACTGCGACAGCATTGGCATATGGAATCTACAAGACTGATCTCCCTGAGAATGATCAGCTGAATGTGGCATTTGTTGATGTTGGGAATGCCAGCATGCAGGTCAGCATTGTTGGTTACAAGAAGGGGCAGCTCAAGATGCTATCACATGCATATGACCGTTCTCTTGGCGGAAGGGACTTTGATGAAGCCCTTTTTAAGCACTTTGCAGCAAAATTTAAAGAGGAGTATAAGATCGATGTCTACCAGAATGCCCGTGCCTGCATTAGGTTGCGTGTGGCATGTGAGAAGCTCAAGAAGATGCTGAGCGCCAATCCAGAGGCGCCAATGAACATTGAGTGCTTGATGGATGAGAAGGATGTACGTGGATTCATTAAGAGGGATGAGTTTGAACAGATCAGCGCACCAGTACTAGAACGTGTGAAGGGGCCGCTGGAAAAGGCATTGTCAGAAGCTGGCTTGACGACGGAAAGTCTGCACTTTGTTGAGGTTGTTGGATCAGGCTCTCGTGTTCCTGCAGTAATGAAGATAATTACTGAATTCTTTGGAAAAGAACCAAGGAGAACTATGAATGCAAGTGAATGTGTTGCCCGGGGATGTGCTCTCCAGTGTGCTATTCTTAGCCCCACGTTCAAAGTGCGGGAGTTTCAGGTATTCACTTGCTTGCATATGTTTGCTGCTTTCCTTCGGTGGTCTCAGTTTTCTCCACAATGGTTCATCTTAAATGTGTTGAAATTTTGCATTGTCCCCTATATGCATGAGAATTATAATATAAATAGATGTCATTAGAACTATAGAAAGCTGTTGGACATGAGCTTTCTGTAATATAAGGTAGCTTGACCTTTTGATGCCTATAATTGTTACAGACTTCATTTTGTCTTTCTATGCATTCATTGTGCTAACATCGTTTTGTTCATTTGTTGCATTTTATCTGAAATTTTGAGTACCTCCGCCCCTTCCTGACTTTAAGTAGGCGTGTTAGTAATGTGTGAAAGATGATATTTCTTTTTAGAAAAATTAACACTAACTTTCCTATAATGATGGAATGTGTGTGAGATCTAACATACATGGGGTTGCTGGTGTACTTGATAATTATGTTGGTGGAGAGGCCTAGTTGCGTGTTCATTTGACCTGTAAATTTAAGCCAACGACCGCTTTAAGCTCTTACAATTGCACGGCAACTTTGTGTGCCCTCTTGCTATGCAATTTGAACTAATTTTTGCTGAGCTCATAATCTGTGAGGACAGTGGCCGCACTCTGTTTTCCAACCGCACGTGGCCCTGTTTCTCCTTTCCTTTCTAGGCCATGTAGGCGTGCAGCACTTTCCTTCTCCTGCTGCACTTGCCTAGTGTGCTTCCTTTTGTCTTTTTCTTTTAATTTGATTTGTGCTATGTATGTTTCCAACATTCAAAGGAAACCGAAAAAATTGACTGCATGCTGCAACCTAGTAGGTTAGGTGGAAAAAGCAGAAGTTCCTAGGGGACCACTCAGTCCACAGTCGACTTGTGCTTGCTACAGTGGCCTTGTCGGAATGTAGCTTCAGTTATGGGATCCCCATAATCTGTTTGATCTTATGGATCTGCTTTTCATAATAGCTCATTATGTTCGCAAGAAATATAGTTCCTCAAATTTGCTGAGATTTTACATTACTGGTGCTTTCAGTTGATTTTGATTATCAAGTGTCATATATGCTGCATGAAATATCTGTGATCTTAATCTCTTGTGTATTGGGTAAGTTGCAATTTATGCTGATGTTAGATTCATTTCTGAGTGACTGTTTAAGAGAACATGTGGTTCTACTCTTCTTACCCCTTTACCCCCTAGTTCTGACATTGGCTTTAAACCTTATGCAGGTTAATGAAGGGTTTCCTTTTTCAGTTGCTTTATCATGGAAGCCAGATGCTCAGAACAATGAATCCCAACAAACTGTTGTATTCCCCAAGGGGAATCCAATGCCTAGCATCAAGGCTCTGACCTTCTATAGGTCCAGTACATTTGCAGTAGATGTTTTGAATGTTGACACAGATGATTTGCAAATAACACACAAAATTAGCACTTACACGGTGGGTATTGTTATTTTTTTTACCCCAATCTTATGCAATGCAACTGCAATGAAATGGGCCTGATATAAGCTCTGGTTCTAGCAAGTTCTAATGGTGCCTGATTTGATTTTGCTCTACCTAACTACATGCAGATCGGTCCTTTCCAATCCAGCAAAGGTGAGAAGGCTAAACTGAAAGTGAAAGTTCGCCTCAACATCCATGGGATAGTCTCTCTTGAATCAGCAACGGTAATTTGCAATACCGTGTTCAGTTTTCTTTTTTCTGAGATATCATGTAATATCTTTCTGATATTGTATGCTTTGCTTCGTCGCTATGCAGATGCTGGAAGAGGAGGAAGTGGAAGTTCCGGTTTCATCTACGAGTGAGGTGCCAAAGGATGCTACTAGAATGGAGACAGATGATGCACCACAGGACCCTGCTTCTAGTGCTGGTGACCATATGCAGGAACCTAAAGGAGCTGCTGATCCTGCTGAGGGTGCTGCTGAAAATGGGGCACAAGATTCCGAGGAAAAAACTGTTCCAATGGATACTGACACAAAGGTACTGTTTTATTCTCTGTATTGTACCCCCCCCCCCCCCCCCCGTCCTTTCTACTCTGCGTATTAGATTTGTGCTAAGTCAAACTTTGTAAAATTTGACCGTATTTATATTAAGAAATATCAACATATATAATATCAATATATATACTATGAAACTACATATCATATGAACCTAATAATATTGATTTGGCATTGTGAATGTTGATACTTTTTTGTATAAGTTTGGTCAAAGTAGTGATACTTCTTTAGACAAAACTTATATGCAGACTAAAAAGGACTGGAGGGTGTAATAGGATTAGTATGCCTGGTCTTTTGCTTGCGGCATGTTTTGAAGAGCTATTTTTCTTTGCAGCTTCAAATCTGTGTTTACCCAGATTTGAATGTACCTATCTCGGTTTATTTGGCTTAGTTAGTACTTCGTCAGATAATTGCACAATATTTCTGTAATGAGCTTGGTAGTGATCATCCTTATGGTGCTTATTAAGTATTTCACTATGAGTATCAAAAGAAGTTTCTGTGTCATTTTTTTTGTAAGCACTTGATTTTCCCCATGAAAAAGCTTGTAACCATCCTTATGGTGGTAATAAAGCAGTTCTCTGTTATGTTTTTTTGCAGTTATGGACTAAAGATTTTAGTTTCGTTTATTCATGTTAATATTTTTGCAAAGCAATTATCTATATGAAATAATTTTTCTTGGGCAAGACAATTACCTATATGAAATAATTTGTGTACCTTTTAGGTTGAGCCATCAAAAAAGAAAGTTAAGAAAACAAATGTTCCAGTTGCTGAATTGGTGTATGGGGCGATGGGCACTGTTGAGCTAGAGAAAGCTGTTGAGAAAGAATATGAAATGGCTCTTCAGGACAGAGTGATGGAAGAAACTAAGGACAAGAAAAATTCAGTTGAGGCTTATGTTTATGACATGCGTAACAAGGTATGTTGAATTGCATGCTCTGATGATTGTTTATGACTGAGCAGTACCTGATGTCAGCTTCTCTTGTATTCAGATTCATGAGAAGTACAATGATTTTGTCATGTCGGAGGATATAGAAGGGTTGATGGCTAAACTTCAGGAGGTTGAGGATTGGCTGTATGAAGATGGTGAGGATGAGACCAAGGGAGTCTATGTTGCAAAACTAGAAGAACTGAAAAAGGTATGCTTTTTCCGGTGCATTATATGGTTTACTGTTTGGTTTTGTTCTCATTTAGGTTCTAGATGATTCTTTAACTTTGCTCCTCTGCAGCTTGGTGGTCCTATCGAAATGCGCTACAAAGAGTGGACAGAAAGAGGTCCAGCTCTTGAGCAATTGGTGTACTGCATCCGCAGTTTTAGAGAGGCTGCATTGTCTGCTGACCAAAAGTTTGATCACATAGACATATCAGAGAAACAAAAGGTATGCGCTAACATGAAGTCGATGACTGGTTGATGTTAGAAATGCTCACCACTCTTTGCTTTATCTGCTATAGACGTAAAGTCCTCCCATTCTAGCGGTCAGTTATTTTTATTGTTTGGACTAGACAAATCTCCACTTGCAATCTGAAGTGCAGCTCTTAACTGATAAAATGCATCTTTGTCAGTAGGTGTAAAAAAGGCGAAGAAAGTAGTCCGTTACAAAATATAGCACACTCGACTTTTGGGTACTAGTTGCATAACTTTGACCAGCAATATATAACAAAGTGTATGGACTAGGCATATATGAATGATATCGTTGCAGTGCCTTGCAAAATACTTTTATGCCATGTTATGTATTTGTACTATTTTATAGTCATAAGTGAAAAACGCAGTCAAAGTTGTGCACTGAAGACCATGAAAAGTCTGCATCTATTATGCATTGTATGCATGGCACGTCAGTGTATAACTAAGTTATGGTTGTTTGGAGTAGAAGAATAGTTATGTTAATTAAGAAGGATAACCTTCTTTGCTTTTGTTGGGCGTGTCTACTTTAATGATATATATTGTCAAATATATGGTTTCGGTGTGGTTGCAAATAAATGTTAGATAACTCCTATTGGCGTTGAAAACTTGAAATTTGTTTTAATACAAACTGATGCAAACTATATTGTTTTATTTAAAATGCTAGTTTGTCGATCAAATGTAGTAATACATGACATTGGGGTGAAGAACGGAATTTTTATGAGATGACATCGGGTTCTTTGCCTTGGAAAAACTACCTACTTTTGGGTACTGGTTTTTTGTTGTTGAAAAAAGGCCTATTGGAGTAAGAAACACCCCCAGCGTGTAGTTGTGTGGCATTGCTCCACTCACATGTTCGAATATCGAGTTAGATGCACTCAGTAGATTGAACATTTATCCTTGGTTAGAAAGAGTGGTTGCACGAGTATATGTCCACATTGTAATTGGCTTACACAAATCTGATGGCTAAGCTACATCCAAGTGACGAATCAAAATGTTGGAATAGCAGCAACTTTCTGTATACAAAGACTATAGAAAGATGAGACGAGTTGCTAATCTGTATTGTTTCATACAGGTCGTTAATGAGTGCTCGGCCGCAGAGACCTGGCTAATGGAGAAAAAGCAGCAGCAAGATGCTCTACCGAAGCATGCTAATCCCGTCCTCCTTGTTTCTGACATAAAGAAGAAGGCTGAAGCGCTTGACAGGTAAGTTGGTGTTCTTCACAGGAAATCCCCTTTGAAAGAGCTGTATGTATCTGACAATTGTCCCGCTACTTTGTCTTGTAGGTTCTGCAAACCCATCATGACCAAACCCAGGCCAGCGCCAAAGCCACAGACCCCGCCGCCAGCAGAAACCCCATCACCCGAGGCTCATACACCGGAACAACAATCAAATGGAGCCGATGAGTCCGCTGAGCCAGCTAGCGACGGTGCTCAGGATGAGCATGCGGCGGAGCAAATGGACACCGATAAGGATGATCCTTCCCAGGCTTAAGAACTGTGGATCAGAGGAGATTTTATGTCCATGATCAGTTGAGTTCTCTTGTGCTTTTTGCCTGCTAGGGCAAATAGACTAGCAGGAATGGTTGTTTTCATACGTTGTGAGGATATGAGTAGAACATGGAGAGTTCTGCAGTGTTTCTAGACGTCTTTGTCCCTTCAGTAGCGGTCTTTTCTTTGACGACGTTTGGCAGATGCATGCAGGGTAAGGGCATTCGTCGAGGTCTTGGTGACCCATGGTCTCCAGTGTATTTTTTCAATGACGATGGTCCATAACGTTGTAATTTTTATCTACGGTGGCCCATAGCGATTCAGAAATTTTTGGTCACTACGGAAACAATATTTATGTCACTATTAAGAGCTTTCTTGAATTCCTGTAAGCTGACTTGTCTTATTGCTAATTGTGTGCTTCCGCTGACCATCCATCTTTGGAGCCTCCCCATCACGATTTGAGCCATCACGATTTGAGCATCTCCAACAGATGGTGCAGAAATTTGTGTCCAACAATTGTTTTAGGGCAGCTACAGCAGAAGCACTGGCTATGTTGAAAGGGATTTGAGCATCTCTAGAAGATCCGCTATAATGCCGACCCGCAAAATGCGGTTAGATCGGGCTGTGGCCGAGCAGACCTCGCGTAGTGACCCGTAAAAAAGCACATTCACTTGATAAGCGAATTTACAGTGATTCCGACAATTGAATTCAAATTCGAACAATAAAACCTAGTTTGCGCGTAAACAAAAGCATAGTTTTGTATGACAAATGCAAAAGGACTTTATGCAAAAGTGACGACCACGTCCATCATTATCTTGGTCGCTTTTCACCCGTCATCACTCCGCACCACCTCCATCAATGCCATCGTTGCCCCTGAATCCATCGCCGGCACTTCAACTTCGGCACCGAAAGCATCGCCGGACGCACTGAATGCATCAGCGGCACTGGTTCCAAATCCCGATGAGAAAACATCGCCGGCACTGAAACACGCACCGGCCGCCGCTAGCATCCTCCTCTTCAAGATGTCTCTCCTTGCCATATCATGCCATTCTTTGGTGATGTCGTTCATGCCATCACGGTTCAATGTCATGATCCTATTCTCTTCGGAAAGAAGCTTGGACATGGCTTTGTTCTCAGCGGCACGTGCTCTTCTCTCCTCAATGTCCGCCTTGCGCAACCCCTCGTCCTTGAGCAATTGCCACTTCTCTTGCTTCTCTCGTGCCTTCTTCTCGGCCAACTCTTTCTTTGTCTCCAATGTCTTCGCTAACATCAACTCATTTGATTGCACCATGGCATTTACCTTGTCCCGCAAGCTCGACGCTTCGTGTTCCCTCTTGATCTTCTCTTTTGTCTTCTTGTCACCGCGCTTGTTCAAGTTTCTTGGGCCATTATCATCTTCATCTTCATCCATGTTCGTAAGTGAACCTTTCTTCGGTGGGGATTCTCTGTCAATCAACTTCCACTGTCACACCCTTTGAGCAAGTTTCAACAATGCTCTAGTTTAATTTTTTTGCCTTCGGAAGCTTCCATGTCTTTGTATCTTTGTTGGGCAATTTTCTCCTACACAATTAAAATAATGTCAAATGATACAATCACTTCAATGGTACAAATGATTTGCACAACATGGGACGTGAAAACGAACTCACATAGTAGGATTCCATGGTTCCACTTATAGGTGCATTGCGAACTTGTTCCATGAAAGGAGCCAAACAGCTACAAATCGGCTTGATCACGTCCCAACGACCTTGGAGTGATCGAAAGGTGCGTGGAGTCCTATTGGGATGCTTCCCCATCATGCGGAAGTATTGATCTTCGATTCTTTGCCAATACCTCTTGGCGGTTTGAAATGTACCTGTGCAAGTATCAAAAGACACTGCACTCCAAGCCTTGATCAAGATTTGGTCTTCCAACATCGTATAGTTCTTCGATCTCGAGCTTTTTTTGCTTGCGCTTGCTCATACAACCCCTCATCTACCTCCTTCACTCCATCATCACCATCGTGATCATCCACACCACCCTCCATTTCATTGTAATCGAAATCAGCGAACGAGCCTTGATCGATGTTGACGGTGTTGGTGTCCAACAAGTTGACGAACTCGGCAGCGGCATTGTTCGAACCGGCACTACAGTGAGTGACATCAAGTCACGAGTTACCACAATGGCGAAAGGCAAAGCAAGTAGAAGGGATCGAAGATGCATACCTTCCGACCATTTCATCGAACACCTTGCCTGCGGTGGAAGCAGCGCCGTTGAACGCCATCGTCAGGGAACCTATTGCCGGGGCGGAGGGAGTTGATGAAGGCGCCAGCCTTTTCGTAGGAACCTTCTTGTGCTTCACGCCCGAAACCTTTCCCACCTTCTCCGGCAGCGGCCGGGCAGATCACGCAGTGGCGGCGGTGCCCGACGCGCGTGCCTTCCCGGCGGGGCCAGCCGGATTTCCGCCCTGCATGACCACGTTGCCCTGCCGCTTGCGGGCTAGCGCGGTGGTGTCTTGATCGACGGCGGGGGCGACATGACTGGTGATACGTCTCTAACGTATCTATAATTTATGAAGTATTCATGCCATGTTTACAACAATTTCATATGGTTTTGGTATGATTCGATTTGAACTAACCCGGGCTGACGATGTTTTCAGCAGAACTACCGTGTCGTTTTTTGTGCAGAAATAAAAGTTCTCGGAATGGGCTGAAAATTTACGGTGATTTTTTGTGGACGAAAAGATACCCCCGACGCATCGAGGAAGGACCAGAAGCTTCACGAGGAAGCCACAAGCCTGGGGGCGCGCGACTTGTGGGCCCCTCGGGCACCTCCTTGACGTGAGACCGACGCCAAAAATTCTTATAAATGCCAAAACCCCCGAAAAGAACCCTAGAAGAGAAGTTCCTCCGCCGCAAGCCTCCGTACCCACGAAAAATCAATCTAGGTCCTCTCCGGCACCCTGCCGAAGGGGCCATCATCACTGGAGGCCATGGAGTAGGAAGCCAGAGGGGGCCATCATCACCATGGAGGCCAAGGACCAGAGGGAGAACCTCTCCCCATCTAGGGGGGGAGTGAAGGAGGAAGCACAAGGGGGAGACTCTCTTCCCCTCTCTCTCGGTGGCGCTGGAGTGCCACCGAGGGAACCATCGCCGCGGTGATCCTCTTCATCAACATCACCATCTTCATCACCTTCCTCATCTCTTTTAAGCAGTCCACTTTCCCGCACCCCGTTGTAATCCCCTACTTGAACATGGTGACAAAAGCTTAAACTTGAGTAAGGGGGTTGTTTGCGTATGGGAGTAAAGAGGACTTGATACTTTAATGCTATGGTTGGGTTTTACCTTAATGATCTTTAGTAGTTGCGGATGCTTGATAGAGTTCCAATCATAAGTGCATATGATCCAAGTAGAGAAAGTATGTTAGCTTATGCCTCTCCCTCATATAAAATTTCAATAATGATTACCGATCTTGTTAACAATTGCCTAGGACAATTCCGCACACCGATCCATCATTATTCCACACTAGCTATTTGTAATATATTATAACTTTAGGATAACATCACCTATTTTTATATTTTAGTTCTCCGATATCATGCAAATCTATCCTCTTCATGCCCACAACGTAGTTTTATTTCTCGTTTCTAGATGGAAGCAAACGTTCGGTGTACGTAGTCGTATCAGTGGCAGATAGAACTTGAGAGAATATTGATCTTACCTTTAGCTCCTTGTAGGTTCGACACTCCGTACTTATCACTTCCACCTTTGGAAATTGCTACATTGATTTCTTGCACTTGGGGATTATCAAGCTCTTTTCTGGCGCCATTGCCGGGGAGCAATATTGCAATAGCGCGTGGTTGATATTCACGTGGTTGCTTGTTTGCTTTCTTCACTAAGTAGATTTTGTTTTCCCTTTTGTTTTTGTTACTTTACTTGTGGGCGAAACAAACATTTTTTTTAAAGAATGCAAAATACAAAAAAAATTACTTGTCTCTTATGCCTAAAAACTTTTTCAAAAAGAGAAGTGATTGGAAGGTTATGCATTGGAGAAGTGAGGGTCGACCTTGAACACTTGTGTTCATGCTCATGGAAACAATGTAAAAAATTTCATGGAAGTTTCTCAAAAATAAGTATCCCCTTGTATATATCCATTGTATTATAAAAATAATGTGCCAAGATTTGGCTTTAGGATGATTAGATTGCTTGTTTGCTATGTGCGGTGCAAAAACAGAAACTTTGGCTGTAGTGCGTGAATTCACATTTTTTACTGGAACGTCAAAAGTTTCTGAAATTTTTACACAGTACTGCTATGCAAATTATTTAGTTTTCCAATTTTTTTTAGAATTTTTGGAGTTACATAAGTATGGTAAATGTTCAGATTGCTACAAACTGTCCTGTTTTTGACAGATTCCGTTTTCTATGTGTTGTTCGCTTATTTTGATGAATCTATGGGTTGTATCGGGGGGTATGAACCATGGTGAAGTTGGAATATAGTAGATATAATGCTATTATGAAATTGGAATGAGTTTACAACAGTACCTAAAGGTAGTGATTTGCCTTATTATACTAATGGATCTCACAAGGGTTTTTGTTAAGTTTTGTGTGGATGAAGTGTTCAAAGTCGAGGAGGTATCAATATAAGAAGAATACAGAGAGACAAGAGTTCAAGCTTGGGGATGCCCAAGGCATCCCAAGTAAGGCTGTGTTTGGACTGGAGGAAAGCAAAGCAAAGGAATGGGAAAAAGTACATGAAGTGAAATTAGGTGTACAGTGCAAACCACAGGTCTCGAAAGCAATGGAATAAAAAAACGAGGTGTGTTCGGACCACAAGAAACTTTCTAGCCATTGCCTTGAATTTTGACCGTTACACATACACTAGTGTTGCATTCCCTTTGCTCTATATGCTAGTAAAACTCTAGACAGCGCTCAACGAAATTATGCTACTACTAAAAAAGAATTCCTAGCAGTGGTGTTTGCTTGTGATAAATTTAGATCTTACATCGTTGATTCAAAAGTAATTGTTCACACTGATCATGTTGCTATAAAATATCTTATGGAAAAGAAAGATGCTAAACATAGACTTATTCGATGGGTTCTCTTGTTACAAGAATTTGATTTACATATCACTGATAGAAAAGGAGCTGAGAACCCCGTAGCTGATAACTTGTCTAGGCTTGAAAATGTGCTTGATGACCCACTATCTATTGATGATAGTTTTCCTGATGAGCAGTTAGCTGCAATAAATGTTGCTCATAACACTCCTTTGTATGCTGACTATGCTAATTACATTATTGCTAAATATTTACCACCTAGTTTCACATACCAACAAAAGAAAAAAAAAACTCTTCTATGATTTGAGACATTACTTTTGGGATGACCCACATCTTTATAAAGAAGGTGTAGAAGGTATTATTAGACGTTGTGTACCTGAGCATGAACAGGGACAAATCCTACGGAAATGTCACTCCGAAGCTTATGGAGGGCATCATGCTGGAGATAGAACTGCTCACAAGGTATTGCAATCCGGATTTTATTGGCCTACTCTCTTCAAGGATGCCCGTAAGTTCATCTTATCTTGTGATGAATGCCAAAGAATAGGTAATATCGGTAAGCATCAAGAAATGCCTATGAATTATTCACTGCTGTTGAACCATTTGATGTTTGGGGATTTGATTGCATGGGACCTTTTCCTTCCTCTAATGGGTATACACATATTTTGGTTGAGTAGTATTGATCACAACACATCTATTAAAATGCTTAAGGAAGTCATTTTCCCAAGGTTTGGAGTCCCTAGATATTTAATGACTGATGGTGGTTCACACTTTATTCATGGTGCTTTCCGTAAAATGCTTGCCAAGTATGATGTCAACCATAGAATTGCATCACCTTATCATCCTCAGTCTAGTGGTCAAGTTGAACTTAGAAATAGAGAAATAAAATTAATTTTGTAAAAGACTGTCAATAGGGCCCGGAAGAATTGGTCTAAGAAATTAGATGATGCACTTTGGGCTTATAGAACAACATATAAAAATCCTATGGGTATGTCTCCTTATAAAATGGTTTATGGAAAAGCTTGTCATTTGCCTCTTGAGTTAGAACATAAAGTATATTGGGCAATCAAAGAACTCAACTATGATTTCAAACTTACCGGTGAAAAGAGGTTATTTGATATTAGCTCTTTAGATGAATGGAGAACCCAAGCTTATGAAAATGCCAAGTTATTTAAAGAAAAAGTTAAAAGATGGCATGATAAAAGAATCCAAAAGCGTGAGTTTAAAGTTGGAGAATATGTTCTTTTGTACAACTCTCGTTTTAGATTCTTTGAAGGAAAACTCCTCTCAAAATGTGAAGGACCCTATGTTATCGAGGAGGTTTATTGGTCTGGAGCTATCAAAATAAATAATGCCGAAGGTACTAACCCGAAGGTTTTTAATGGGCAACGAATAAAACATTATATCTAAGGTACGCCCATTAATGTTGATAGTAATATTATCCAAACTTTGACACTGGAAGAACACATAAAAGAGTCCTTCCGGAACACTCCAGAATCGTGAAAATAAGGAGGTACGTGATATGGTAAGTAAACGGACTCCGAAAACTCCGCAAAAATATTTTTTGTCAGTTTTGGAATATAACAAAAATTAGGAAAATAAGAAACAACCAGTAAGCGTACCCTGGTGGGCACAAGATAGTAGGGCGCGCCCAGGTGGGTTGTGCCCACCTCGGGTACCTTTCGGACTCCGTTTTTCTACAGTTCGCTTGTTTCCCAAGATTAAAAAAATCTTTATATACCCCCCGAACCTATTGACTACCATATCACGGAGAATTATTTTGTTTTCTTTTCCTTGTCGTTTTCTGTCAGATCCCATCTGCCATGGAAACCCGAAGACAAGGTCTCTATTTCATCACCACCACCTTCTTAATCACCAAAAGAAAATTGAATATCGGGTATGGGCACTCCCCTTGGCTTCCGCCAAGCTTGGGGGAGGTGCCCCGGTATCGTATCATCCCCACTATCTTTTGCCTTTACTTATTTTAGCTCGATCTTTTTCTTTAGATGAATAAAAGTTTAGTTCGATCCTTTCTTTTCGAGAGTTTGCTTAGTGATCTATCCTTGTAATCATGTGCGAGATATATAATAAAGTTTAGTTTGAGTTTTTGCTTTCTTTACTTTCTTGTTGCAATAAAAAGAAAGGAAATAAATAAAAGGAAAGAAAATAAATCAAGAAGATCATATGCTAATCTTATGGTAGGTGATGACACCACATAAGGAAAAGTATAAGTAGAAAATTTTATTAAAGATTGAAAACATAACATTAGTCAATGATGCAACTCATGAAAGAATTAATAAGGGAAGATAAGATTCACATATAAATACACTATCCTAGAAATCTTTTGTGATTGTGAGCCCCCATCAAAATATTATATGTCAGAATTGTTGACGTTGGACAAGGAAGACAACTTAATGATTTATGTTTGTTCATATTCACATAGAAGTCATATTGTCATGGATCCTTTAACGTGTGGTGCTTGCCCCCTATCTTTGCTAGCCAAAAATTCCGCACTAAGTAGAAATACTACTTGTGCATCCAAAAACCCTTAAACCCAAATCTTATTTTTAAGAGTCCACCATACCTACCTAGGGATTGAGCAAGGTCCCTCAAGTAAGTTGTCATCGGTGCAATAAGGCAATAAAAATTTCTTCTAAAAGTGTGAGATCATTTAGTGTAAGAGAAACTTGAGTGTTGTACGAACTTGTGATGGTGAAGAATAAAAGCGACAGACTGCATAATAAAGGCTGCCATCACAAGGGGCAATACAACATGATGTTCTTTTGCACTAAGGGGTTGAGTATACAAACAAATAAGCGCATGGCAACCTCTGCTTCCCTCTGCGAAGGGCCTATCTTTTACTTTTATGTATTTACTTTTATGCAAAGAGTCAAAGTTTTCTCTCTATTCCTTTTTATTTTTCTCCTTTGGCAAGCATCATGTGGTGAGGAAAGATCTAGGCACATATGTACAACTGAATATGGGTAGCATGAGTTATTATTGTTGACATCACCCTTGAGGTGAATACGTTGGGAGGCGAAACTATAAGCCCCTATCTTTCTATGTGTCCGGTTGAAACGTTTTGCTAATGTGTATGCGGTGAGTGTTAGCAATCATAGAAGACTATATGATGGTTGAGTATGCGGACTTGCCTAAAGGCTCCGATACGTGACCCTTCCTGAAAAGATGATGAATTGTAGTTGCAAAGTTGACTGAGAACATAGTTTGTTGGTTTCTAATAGACTTTATGCTTTATACTTCGATAGTTTGATGAATTGTCACTTGTTCATGAGCAGTATATGATAAAAGTCTTAAGTTTAAGTTTGTTGCCGTTATAATAATCAACATGATGCTTCTATGTCCGTATTTTGTTTTTATCGCCACCTCTCTCTCTAAGCATGTGGACATGTTTTTCGATTTCGGTTTTCGCTTGAGGACAAGCGGGGTCTAAGCTTGGGGGAGTTGATACGTAAATTTTGCATCAAGTTTTCCTACTGTTATTTATGATATTTTTATGCATAATAATGCTTTTTGGAGTAATTCTAATGTCTTTTCTCTCATAATATGCAAGGTACACACAAAGAGGGA
This sequence comes from Aegilops tauschii subsp. strangulata, assembly GCF_002575655.3. NCBI lineage: Eukaryota > Viridiplantae > Streptophyta > Magnoliopsida > Poales > Poaceae > Aegilops > Aegilops tauschii. The sequence continues at coordinate 127,504,993 of NC_053035.3, forward strand.
GAATTCCGGCAGCTGGAAATCTGGACCTGGAAGAGCTATGTTAGGCACCTATTCTGCACAACTCCAAACAAGCTAAAACTTTACGGAGAATTTTTATGGAATATATGAAGACTATTGGAGCAAATAAGCACCAGAGGGGGCCAACCTGGTGAGCACAAGATACCAGGGCGTGCCTGGGCCCCCAGGCGCGCCCTGGTGGGTTGTGCTCATCCAGGCTCACCTCCGGTGCCCATCTTCTGGTATATAGGTCATTTTGACCTAGAAAATAAATAAGGGGAGGACTTTTGGGACGGAGCGCCGCCGTCTCGAGGTGGAACTTGGGCAGGAGCACTTTTGCCCTCCTGCGGAGCGATTCCGCTAGGGGAACTCCCCTCCAGGAGGGGGAAATCATCGTCATCATCATCACCAACAACTCTCCCATCTTGGGGAGGGCAATCTCCATCAACATCTTCAACAACACCATCTCATCTCAAACCCTAGTTCATCTCTTGTGTTCAATCTTGTTACCGGAACTATAGGTTGGTGCTTGTGGGTGACTAGTAGTGTTGATTACATCTTGTAGTTGATTACTATATGGTTTATTTGGTGGAAGATTATATGTTCAGATCCAATATGCTATTTAATTCCCCTCTGATCTTGAGCATGATTATCATTTGTGAGTAGTTACTTTTGTTCTTGAGGTCACGAGAGAAATCATGTTGCAAGTAATCATGTGAACTTGATATGTGTTCGATATTTTGATAGTATGTATGTTGTGATTCCCTTAGTGGTTTCATGTGAACGTCGACTACATGACACTTCACCATATTTGGGCCTAAGGGAATGCATTGTGGAGTAGTTATTAGATGATGTGTTGCGAGAGTGACAGAAGCTTAAACCCTACTTTATGCGCGATTCCGTAAGGGACCGATTGGATCCAAAAGTTTAATGCTATGGTTAGAATTTATTCTTAATACTTTTCTCGTAGTTGCGGATGCTTGCGAGGGGGTTAATCATAAGTAGGAGGTTTGTTCAAGTAATAACAGCACCTAAGCACCGGTCCACCCACATATCAAATTATCAAAGTAGTGAACACGAATCAAATCAACATGATGAAAGTGACTAGATGAAATTCCCGTGTACCCTCAAGAACGCTTTGCCTATTAGAAGAGACCGTTTTGGCCTGTCCTTTGGCTCAAAAGGATTGGGCTACCTTGCTGCAATTTTGCTACTATTATCGTTACTTGCTCGTTACAAATTATCTTGCTATCAAACTACTCTGTTACTTATAGTTTCAGCACTTGCAGACATTACCTTGTTGAAAACCACTTGTCATTTCCTTCTACTCCTCGTTGGGTTCGACACTCTTACTTATCGAAAAGAGCTACAATTGATCCCCTATACTTGTGGGTCATCACCAACTCCTTCACTCGTCGTCGTCGGTGGGGTACGGGAGGGTGTGCATGCGCTCATCGGCGGGGAAGGTGCTGTCGAAGTCGGTGAAGATGTTGTACATGGTGAATGCGATGAACTCGCATCCACACCAAAAAAACACGGCTGAGGAGGTAGTAGGCATCGAAGGGGTTGGTGAACCTCACGATGAGCCCGTTAGGATGGCCATTGTTACTGGCCTCTTCGACACGGAACATGGCCGGAGAGCCCCTCGGGGGGTGGCGGTAGCCGGCGGAGAGGAAGAAATCGGTCAGCCCCCTTGCCCCCCTCCACCTCGAGATCGCCCACACCCGTAGGGTGTTCTCCACCCGGACTCCGGCAGGGTAGAGCCTCTCGGGGAAGGTGGGCGGCACACGGTAGGTAGCCCCGGTGAACTGCATCTTGCTTGCTAGCTTCGAGTGGATCTTGGGACGGCTCAGACGACTTGTGGTGAAGATGGGAGATGAAGGAGAGTGAGACGAAGATGTAGGCTTGGGTGTGCTTAAATAGCCGAGGTGCACCGTTTTAACGTTTTGTTTCCCTCTCCCTCGTAATGGCATGGGAAACAGGCAATGTGGCATCGAGTCACCCGAGCCAACCCGTGTGTACACGCGCATGCATTGTGGTAGTAATGCCAACGACCTGCGTAGCACTCTAGCAATTAAAAACGCGTCGAGCGATGAGCTTGATGCCATGCATGCAGTGGCTAGCGATGGTCGGGCATCTAGACCCATCTAGAATGGGTAAATAGCCATAATGCGACGAGGGTGTCGGCGGGTGTGCTCGATGCCATGCATGCAACGTCCAACGCTGCGAGGGCGGCTGCGGCAGGGCTGCGCGCGCCTTTTCAGGCCTGCTCAAATGCAGCGTGGTGTCCATCGGTCCAACGGGTGGGCCGCTTTAATTAACCCCCAACAGCACATGGCAGGCCTCAGTCGTATACAACGTAAAAAATGGGCTAAAACGACCAGCCAATGAAAGCGCAGCCCATGGATCTGTGACGTGGCTGCTGATCCAGACCATTGCTTATGTTCACATCCATCCAATGGCCCAGAATGCTGCGTGTTATAATATTCAACATTTTCGAATCAGCCAATCAGAGTGCAGCCCACGGATCGTGGACGTAGCCCTAGTGCCTGATCCAGACCGTCCATTCACAGCGATCCAATGGCCCAGAGGAGTGCGGGGTTTGATGGAGTTTTTATGGGGTTTTGAGAGGTTTTCAACGGTTAGGGTTGAGCATAATTAATTCCAAAAAAATATAAAACTTGTGTCGATCATCGTTCTATGTGACTAGGTATCTAGGAAAAATAAGAAACTTGGACTACAGATATTTTCATGAAAAAACCTTCACAAAAGATGGCTATCAGAACGAGGTTGTAGGGTTTTGAAGAGAAGTGAGCTAGGGTTTAGTGGTAAACATGTCATACTTGATCGAAATGATCCAATATCAGGAAGGACTCTTATATACACACACTAGATGTCAAGTTCCCTTTTTTGGCTCATTTAGAGAAGGTCGGAAAAAACTTGCTTACAAATGGGTCTGTTTTCCCTAGCTTTGGAGGTGTTTTGGAGCTCATGTGGAGCACATTTTTCATGTCCATAGTTTCACATAATAAAAGTGCTCCAATTAATCAACTAACATGCATAATAGTCCATAATCATTGTAACACCAATACCACAGACCAAATAACTTCAAATTTGAATTTTGGCTCAAATTGGAATTTTGTCTCAAACATGAATAGTATTACACAAATACACATCATATCAAAGTAAAAATACCATTACACAAATTCACGCAAGGTTTTATTACTACAACATAGTAGCAATACACAAGTTTCAATTTTCACTTTTGCTTCTTCCTACCACTCGATTTCTTCTTCTTCTTTTTACCAATGCTTGTTTTTGGTTGTACAACACCCACTTCACTCAAGCTTTTGATTTTCTTCACTGGACTGCCTGGAACAACAACTTCATTTTGCACCACAACAGTTGCAGTATCATCGGACCCAATATCACCAGTTGGCAACACAACTTCCAATATAGGATCAGTTGGCACCACATTAGCTGGAATATCTTCAGTTGGCAACTCAACTTCCAACATAGGCTCAGCTTGCACAACATCAGCTAGAATATCTTTGGAGGTACCCATATCTTCAGTTGGCACCAGATCATCAAAATCTTGCTCATCTTGCAGCAGCACATCCAAGTCTTGCTCATTTTGCACCACACCATCCTAGTCTGGTGAATGTGTATTGTTTCACCAAAACTTCTCTTTCCTCTACAGCCATTGCCTCTTGCCTTTTTCTTTGGCTAGCACTCTTGAACAACAAGGGGCTCACCTGCACGCTTCCTCCTAGAAAGATAAAGCATGTCAACTGGTTAGTAATTAAAAAATGCAACAAAATAGTAAACAATGCAAACATATGCCCACATACTTTGGCCTTTCAAGAGTGTAACAACATTTGGGAGATCCAACTCGGTGCCCAAGTTCCTGGAACAACTTGCATATATTTTTGTTACCTTTTTGGGACCTTTTTGGCTTTGCATCTTTCTTTCCCTTGCCCTTTTTACTACCCCCACCTTTCTCAAACCATGCCTTGAATCTACTCTCTTTAGGCCCGCCAGCCTTTCTTTTTGTTAGGGGAGGACACATGGAAATTTCAATTTCCACTTCAGGCCACTGAGAATGATCTGTAAGTGCTGGAATTGGAGTTGCATATGCAGCCTTGAATCTTGCTACTGAGTAATATTCGTGCAAATATGGGTGCATGTTTATCTTCGGTCGGGAGGCCAAGAAAAGTATGGCATGATCACATGGTTTCCCAGTGTGCTGCCACTCCAAACAAGTGCAATCATGCATTTCAGTGTTAACAACATGCCTTCTACCAGTTTTGGTATCTCTAACTTCAGCACCTCACACAGAAGATTTTTCAATAGATAAATGTGTAAGATTTCTGCTCCTGTTGACCACCTGATGTACCACTGCAGGAAGCTTATCCCCTTGTAGACAATCACCAATCCTTCTTATCAATTCCCACAAGCGCATGATCATGATCCTGATTTGGTCAACCATGTCATGCATAGGCAAATTTTTTTAACTGCTTAACCTTGTTGTTAAAACTTTCTGCCAAGTTGTTGTTGATATGACCACACTTGATGGCAGTGTTAAATCCTGACCTATACCATAATAGAGAATGGTAGGTGTTCACCCATGGACCAAACTCAGGGCATGCTGTCATTATCTTACCAAGATGATATGAATGTGTCTGTTTAGTGTAAGATCTTGCTGCTGGCCACATGCGACCAAATTTTTCCCCTCTAATTTTTTTGATCAAATTCATCCACATATGGCCGAAGCACTCCCTCTGCTCACAATGGGGGAAAACATTCTTCAATGCGTTTTCTAGCCCTTTGCATGCATCTGTGTGGACTGCGAAAGGTGACACTGGCCCTATGCATCTTTTCAACTGCATCATGAACCATGTCCACGAGACCTTTGTCTGTGACTGAAATAAGCCAATAGCAACAGGGAACATCCAGTTGTGTCCATCCAAAGCATTGCAAGCTGCCAATTGACCATTCCACTTGCCAGTCAAAAATGATGAGTCTATGCTCAAATATGGATGACACCATGCCTTGAAGCCATCAATGCAAGGCTTTAAAGCCATAAAAACTTAGAGAAAAGGACTCTTCCATAACACTGCCAGGTGACCTATTCTCCACCTCTGCTTTGAAATTATAAAGCATCCTAAAAGTATTTGCCCAGTCACCATATAATTGTTTCATTGACCTTTGTTTTGCCTTCCACACCGTGTTATACTTCACCTTAATGGGGTATTGCTTTTCCAAGTCTACTTTAAGTTTCTTTGCAGTAGTGTTTGGTTTCTTGGATAAAATAGGAGTGATCTTTTCTGCAATCCAAAGCTGTGATGTCATTGTTGATACTCTGTGTGAACTTGTAATACAAGTATGTTGGTGTGGGATTTGATTCACCCTAATGGTACTTCCATCAGGTTGGCGTCTAGCAGATATGTACCACTTGCAAGGCTTGACACTTCCATCAAAACCTCTACATCTTGCATAAAACTTCTTTCTATCAGTCCACTTAATTAGTCTTGGCATCAAACTCACGTTTGACTGCATAAGTCCTGAAACACATCCTAAACTCATCCATGTTTGGGAACAACTTCCCCATTGCAATAATAGGGGTTTCCTTGTCATACACATTTACCAACTCATCATCATGTGCATCATCTACATCATCTGTAGCATCTTCCATCAGCTGTCCATCCACATCTTCAGTTCTATCTCTGTTAGCATCAGTATCAGTAGGCATACTAGATTCACCATCCTTCTCCTCCTTATCTTCATCAGCTACTGGAATGCCAAATTTTTTTGCCATCTCAGTGTCATCCATTGGTGCAATGACTAAATCAGTTGGGTCATTTAATTCTACTGAATTCCAATCAACAGAAACAACCCCTGCAACACCATCAGAGCCCTCTTCTGCATCACCCCCCTCAGGTAATACTATCACTTCACCTGTACACATGGGCATTATCTGCCTCTCTGAAGCCCAATCATCATCTACCATCTGTGAAGCTAACTTTGAGGCCACATATCCAACCTTAGAATCTGATTTCATATCAACAAGCTCTGCATGAAACATAGTCTGTTTGGTTGTCCAGCCATCTTGTCGATCGATTTCATCAACCATCTCTTCACCATCCTCAATTCTCACATACTCTCCTTTCCAATTATCAAACCTTAACAATGCTACCTCTTGCTCTGGACCCCAAAAAATGCTCTCCCCATTTTTTCCACCACATTCTTCACGGCCTTCTCTTCCATGCTCTGTAGGTCTTGTGGATCAATCTCTGCAAAATCAATCTCCCACTTCACAATTGTATCTTTCTCTATGTCCCGCATGCTACAGTCACCTAGCTTCGCCTTAGAAGGAAGGAATTCCACAGTGAATTCGAACGTCTGAGCACCATCCACTACAAAAAAAGACACATCCGTGACATTTTGGGCCGAATGATTTTTTTTCTGTCATACTTATGACACTTCTATGACAATAATTGTGACAAAACACGGTATCATCATAGATGTGGTGGGGTCATACTTCTATGACAAAAAATCATGACAGAAAATGGGCTTTTCGTCCTGGGCGGGCCGGAGACGCAGCTGCATGACATTCTTTGGGCCGTCCATGACGGAAAAAACCGTGGTAGAAGCGAGGGCGAGGAAAATATCGGGGTGTTCCCGGTTACGGTGGGTGGTCGGGGCCGAGCGATGCGCGTTTCTCTCATACACGCACGCGCGTGGGTGCGAGACGTTGGGCTCTAACTGAACCCGAGCGAGGCGTTGGGCTCTAACTGAACCCGAGCGATTGCACTGCAGGCTACGCGTTACTGAACCCGAGCGATTGCACTGCAGGCTACGCGTTACTGAACCCGAGCGATCGGTCGATGGCTGTTAACTGAACCTGATCGAGCGATTCCTTCGCTACTGCTGCTAACTGAAGCCAATCGATGCTGCCTCTGGATGAACAGTGAGCGTTGCTGGGGGGGGGGGGTTTGGATGAACAGTTCCCGGTGGGGGTGGATGAACAGGACCCCGTGGTGTTGCCTCTAGATGAACAGGACCCCGATCGATCGAGCCGGTTGGGGCTGGATGAACAGGACCCCGATCGATCGAGCCGGTTGGGGCTGGATGAACAGGACCCCGTGGAGGGCAGGATGAACAGGACCACCCCGTGGAGGGCAGGATGAACAGTAGACGGTGGAGGGCTGGATGAACAGTAGCCCGTGGAGGGGTGGTTGAACAGGAGCCCGTGGAGAGGGCTGGTTGAACAGTAGCCGGTGGAGTAGCGCGCGGTGGAGGCTGGATGAACAGGAGCCCGTGGATGAACAGTCGCAGGTGGAGGCTGGAGGAGGTCGACGGTGGATGAACAGTAGCTCATGGAGGCTGGAGGGGGTCGACGGTGGAGATGAACAGTATCCCGTGGAGTCCCGTTTTGCGGTACGCCACACCCCTCCCGATGAACAGGACCCCCGTTTCGACTGTAGCGCTCTAACACAAATCCGTTTCCTCCGTTTTGCGGTACGCCACACCCCTCCAGATCAACAGGACCCCTGTTTCGACTGTAGGAGGTCCGTTTCCTCCGTTTTGCGGTACGCCAGACCCCTCCCGATGAACATGATCCCGTTTCGACCGTGGCCGGTCGGACACAAGGCCGTTTCCTCCGTTCTGCGGTACGCCAGGCCTCGTTTCCATCGGTTGTTCCGTCCAAGCCCTCCCGACGAACACGATGACGCATTCCGTTCCGACCCAGCCGGTTGGCTCCCCATGAACACGACGGCGATGCTGTTTCTCCGTTCCGACCCAGCCATGTACACGAGCCCTGGCCGTACGTACGCGCGAGTAGGCGTTCGAGACCCCGCTCGTATGTACGTACGTGGCCGTATTTACTTTCTTGTACCCTGGCTGCTGTACGTACGTGTACATGCTACGTGGGCTCCTCTACATCGACCAGTATGTGCGTACACGTTCGCGACCAGAATGATAATGCTACGTACGCTTCGACCAGGTGGGTCCCGACTGTCAGGCACTTCCTTGCATGCGAAGACGTAGCTGGTGGGTCCCAGCAGTCAGGGGGGCGAATCGTTTTTTTGCCCGGACGCACTTCCTTGCGTGTGAAGATGTAGCTGGTGGGTCCTAGCAGTCAGGGGAAATGTTTTTTTTCACGAAATACGGTGGCCCGTCCGGTGGGTCCCCGCTGTCAGGTGGAGGAATAATTATTTTGCGCGTAATAAGGAGGCACTTCCTTGCTGCGGCCGTGGACCTAGCTGTCAGCCTCTCCACGTACAGTACTCTTCCGATGGAAGTCGTTCCTTGACCACGTTGACCACGCCGCGCCGAGAGCACCAGGGCGGTGGACGACGGCGAGGCCTAGGAAGGGGACGACGCGGAGCCGGGGAAGACACGGCAGTGGAAGCCCGCGCGGAGAGGAGTACGAGGGTTCACTGTTCGGCTGCGATGTGAGGCTGCCGTCGCTGCAGGGCCTGGCCAGCGGTGGGAATAATAGGGGGCGGTGAGGTCTCCGCGGCAGCACAGCCGGCCACGGGAGGCAGGAGCATGCGGCACGACCGGCGCTGCTTTGGGCGGCTGGAGCAAGAAGACCAGAGGTTGAAGAAGCACTACGGCCATTGGATGGATATCGTACGGTCACTGAAGCTAGAATCATTCATATTGACTAAGTTGACAAAGCACTCCGTCCCCGTCAACTTAGTAGGCCCACAAGTCAGCCAGCCACCAAGGTGGGTCCCAACTAGCAGGGGGAGTATTCATTTTTTTGTGCGTAATAAGGAGGCACTTCCGGTGGGTCCAAGTTGACAGCGGGGGGAACGTTTTTTCGCGAAATACGATGACCCGTCCGGTGGGTCCCAGCAGTCAGGGGGAAACATTTTTTCACAAAATACGGTGGCCCGTCCGATGGGTCCCTGCTGTTAGGTGGAGGAATCATTATTTTCCATGTAATAAGGAGGCACTTCCTTGCTGCGGCTGTGGACCCAGCTGTCAGCCTCTCCACGTACAGTACACTTCCGATGGAAGTCATTCCTTGACCACGTTGACCACGCCGCGTTCCGTTGCATGCATGCGTCCATGGGCGTGGTGCGTCCCCACTGTCAGCCTCTCACGTAGAGTCATGTTCCGATGACTCTCGGTTGTTGACCACGTTGACCACACCGTGCCGAGCGCACCAAAGGCCGGTGGACGACGGTGAGGCCCCAGACTGGAACGACCCGGAGATGGGGAAGACGGGGCAGTGGATTCATAGATGGAGAGGAGTGGGAAACTTGACTGGTTCGGGTGCGGCAGCACAGCCGCGGTGCCGCCCACGGGAGACAGGAGCAAGAACAGAGGTTGAAGAAGGAGCACAGCTGTTGGATTAACATCCAACGGTCTAGCTGCTAGAATCATTTGTTGATTAAGTTGACAAAGCCCTGCGTACACGTCCGCTTAGTAGGCCCACAAGTCAGCCACCAAATCTGACGGGTCCCAGCTGTCAACGGGAGGAATAATTTTTTCGCATAACAAGGAGGCACTTCCTTTCGTGCGAAGATACAGCTGGTGGGTCCCAGCTGTCAAGTGGAGGAAACATTTTTTTCAGCTTAATAAGGAGGAACTTTCCTTGCGTGCGACCATGGACCTCGTGGGTCCCAGCCGTCAGGCTCTCCACGTACAGTCCTCTTCCGATGACTCTCGTTTGTTGATCACGCCGCACCGAGCGCAGCGAGGCGGTGGATGACGGCGAGGCCCCGGACGGGAACGACTCGGAGATGGGAAGACGCGGCAGTGGAGTCGCAGATTGAGTGGAGGAGAAGGGTTATAACTGGTTCTGGTGCGGCGTGGGGCTGCAGTCGGTGGAGAATAATAGGAGGTGTGGAGGGGTGGAGGGATAGCCTGGCCGGCGGTGGGGGTAGCGCTTCGCAGCGATGCGTGCTAAGCAGAGCCGCTAGCCACCGAAGGCCGGACCAGGCGGTCCCGGCGACACTGGAGGAAGAAGGCGAGAGATTGAAGGTGCATGCCGACCATGTTGACAACGCCCTGTGTAGGCTTCGACCTATTGGCCCACATGTCAATCTGCAAAAATGTGGCATATATTTAACCCATGTTTTCTAGAATGTACAGTCCATTTGCTGGGCTGGGTGAACAAATAATTCCGCGTCAATGCGGCCCATTTATATTATCTAAGAAATCCCAGCCCATTTGCACTTCCTTCAAATACACGAATTAGCTGGGCTCGTTATATATATAATGTTATGTTAGAAGGAGCAATTAATATCAAAAATAAACCGGAGAGGCGCATTTTTTATATACATAATTAACAAATTAGCGAGTTATTGCTCAAAATAAAAATGAGCGCGTTATTATTACATTGGTCCTTAAAATCTTTGCAAGCTTTTGTACGCAATCACAAGGATTTTCCTTGCCTGTGAGTCAAAAACAACCAGGATTTTCCTTGCCAACTTCTGTTAAACATTTACTTTTATAAGTTAATAACACGTGGGATGTTTTCATAATGTATATATAAGTCTCTATAAAATATACGATAATAGTAATAATATAAATATATATAATGTGGTTAAAAAATACATTGGGCCGCCGATCTTTAAGAAAAAGCCCATAGGCCGGTATGGACCTCAAAAAATAAGTTGAAACCACTGTCACCCGTATGTCGTGGGCTACACATGTTAAAATACAAAACCTAGGCCTAGCTGATACTTGTTCGCCCTCTGGAAAAAAATGATACCAGATCCCTGAGCGAACTGGATTATAGAGGGGGCCGGCGGCACGACTGAAGAAGCACATCAGGAGAGATTTTTTTCTTCTTCAGTGGATGGCTCTGGATGGCGTTTTTTACTTGCCTCTGCACCATACAACTTGTATTTTTAGCCTCCCAGTCCGTGGTGGACCAGCAGCCCATTTGCTGGGCGGGCCAACCTACAGAAACCAGCACTCGATTTTTCATCAAGCCCCCAAAACAACGCAGTACTATGTTTGTTTTGAGGCCGAAAACATTACGGCAGGGATTGAGTGGGGGAGGGGGCAAGACAGAGCAAAAAGATTAAAAAGAGCTGATGCGCCGTTGCTACCCTAACAAAGCAGGTGCAATTCTTCTCGGGAAGAAGGTGTGCCGTTGTCACCCACACGTCACATACCCCACAGTAGGCATACTAACAAGTTCACACACAAGCACAACAGAAAAGGTAAACATTCGTATCAAACTCAGGTTCACAGGACACGTTCATATTCATAGCCAACATTCACTATCAACAACTCAAAAGATTCATATATACACAAGTTCAGCATGTCTATGGATCCAAATGATTGATAGATCACACAACAATATTCATAGATAATTCACAAAAAGATTCAGATATACACATGTTCAGTATGTTTATGCATCCAAATGATTGAGATCACAACCAATATGATCCATGGGCGAACTTTGATTACCTAGGGTACAGACTGGTAAATGGTGTTCAGTCGGAGGTACTTCTTGCTAAAATTAATGCTTGTACGAGTAAACTTTCAAGTACATAAGAGGCAGCACAGACAATCTGAACTTTGCTTGTAGGTTTATCCTCAAATAGTGGCCTCGTGCCGAGGAAGGTTTGAGCAACTTGGCCACTACTTTCATCCAACTAGTTTACTGGCTCATCTTGGTCCTGTATCTCGCCAAAATTCTACATTGCAGACGAGAAAGGAGGCGGTTGAGAAAATGAACCACCCAAATTTTTTGTGCAGTTCAACTGAAATGGAGCATCCCTGGCGTCCAAACTGATTAAGTGCCAGATGAATATACGCGTCAACCAACTTGTCTGGAATCTTTAGACTCCATGCCATACAGTTCGCTACCATATGTGCAGATAACCAAAAGGCACAAGTTGGGACCAAAGACTGGACCGCATTTTTCTGGGCTATGCCCCAAGCAATATTTTGGCGTTCACTCTCCTAATACTTGGAGTTTGACAATTGGTTGACGCCGGTTGATACTCGAATGAATATAGGCACTTCTTCTTGTCAACATCGATGCTTGTCTGAGTGAACTTTGGAGTACATAGCAGCAGCATAAGTACCTGTCCATCTGATCTTTTTGTGCAGTTCTACTGAAATCACCCGATGTAATGATTTGCCTGCGAGTTCAGGCTCCAAGTTTCCTTTATGAAATCGGCAAACAGTAGCACAATACCAAATTACCAATACATATGACAAGCACAATAATCAGGATAAAGACCAGTACCAACCTGTGTGAGCTAGCATATCAATTACTATTTCCTTTGACTGGAAGCCGAGATAAGCCAAGCGACTGACAGCAAAGGAAGAATGCAAGCCGAGATTAGCGACTAACAGGAAAGGAAGGAAGTTGTCGAGGCAATGAAGCACCCAAAGTTTTTGTGCAGTTCCACCAAAATCGAGCATCCCTGTCAGCACATATATTGAGAGAGTGAGATTACTGTAATAGTGGGACTAGTTGATGAACATACACTAACAAATAGAAGCACCGTCATTATCTTAATGGGTAAAGTTAGCATTCCGTCCCTGCTCCACCACATGATTCACCTCATAGACAAACATACACACGTACATGATTCAGCATAGGGTGCTACTAAAGATTTGTTTAACTCCGACAGGAAAATTAGGCAGCAATAAATTAGTGGTACTTAAGTACTCCTAATTAATTAAGTGAGACAGCAGAAGTGGAAGGGCTCCCTGGAGGATCGTCTCACATGTAAGGTAGTCGTTGCCGGAGCCCTTGAATGGCCCCGACTGAGGCCTCTGGTTTCAGCAAGATCGCCTTGGCACTGTTTACTCTTCTTCTTCCTCTTCATGCTCTATTTCTCAGTTTCCTCACCAGTTGGTGAAACTAAGTACATGATTGGCCTTCTATTTCAGAATTGGTTTTGTCAGTGAGGGAGTACAAGTGTACTAGTAAAAAATAGCATTATTTTCTCATGGTAGTCGCAAAATAGAGATGAACACAAGCATTAAGTATCATTCTTACCTATGGTGCCAATATGGATGATGTGGATTGGAACACAGATCTCCCTTTGTGCAGTTCCACCGAAATGAACCAACTGTTCCATTCTGACATTCCAGTTAAACAGCACAAAAGTCACTTCTTTTAAGAAGAGTTTTGTGCAGTGCACCAAAAGGTCACAACAGCAACCAAGTGAAATGGATATCCTTGTTTGCACAAAAAGCTACAGAGGAAACAGTCAGAGTCTCAAACAATTACAGGAAAAAACATTTGGCTAAACTTGTCATGGCTTATAACAGTGGCATGGCTTCATTTTTACCAAGGGCATTAGATTAAGAACAACTAAATATTTGGTATAAGGGCATGGGACAGTGGGTGCACCAGCAGTCCAGCATCATGTACCTAAACAGGGGCATAAAGTGGTGATTCATAGTTTGTTGCCCCGAGAAACAAACATCCAAGAAACATATCTGGGTTGGTCCCATTTTTGTTCACTCTAGCCACCTACTCCTATGTGTGGATAGCAAATCTAGTCCTGGTCATACCACTATGTACAGCGTTACCCCTATATTTCCCTTTTCGACCAAGAGACCGGTCGGATGACCAGTCTGTACTACTTTCACCCCTTTCCTTCCTGTTTGTACCAAGTCCGATGTACTACATACTAAATTCCCCCACCCCCACTTTATTTCTTGTTTGAACCAAGTACAACATTCGACTCCATGAAGTAGCTTTACCTCTAACAATAGAAGAAAAAAAAATAGGTGACGTTGGACCATCCGATCAAGAGGGGCTGAGAGGTAGAAAATGATGCACATGCAACGACGTAGCGAGCTGGGGAAGTAGATCTAAGGCGGTTTTGAAGGAAGATGTACCTGAAGGTCGTCGGGATGTGGATAGGTCGGCGGCGGGAGGCCGGATCCGCCCACACTAGGGCAACGACGAAGGGATCGGAGGACTTCTCGCGCCGGCGCTCGGCCAGAGATAATGGTGCGGACGGCAGTGGGTCTCCTCCCTCGTTGTCGATGACGGCCTAAATGCTGCCCCTCCTCCCCTTCAACGGCGGAGGGGGATACGTCCGGATCTGTAACCAGCGGTGAGGATAGAAAGACAGTGTTTTTTGAAGGGAGAAAGACAGTGTTACCACCCCTATCTTGTTTAGATCTGGAGAGGATGAGAGTGTGTGAATAGAGCAACCCTAGCAAGCAAGCGCGGAGGCTCCGGCCTATATATACGTAGTGGGGTAGTTTTCCTTTTTCACTGCATCAAAACAATCATTTAAAATTGTGTACTACGTGCCAGGTCGCCGTTTTTTAGTTGTTGATTTTTTTTTGAGATAGCTACCCGCTTGTTCCAAGTGGTGTTACGGTGTGCCAGGTCGCACTTTGTATCGTTCAAGTCTGGTACAAGTCCCTCCATTAAATGAACAACCACCCCCTCGTAAAAATTGTGAACAAGCCCACGACTGAAATTATCGGAAACGTGGGTTTCCCCAACATGCATTATTATTTATATTTTCTACTCCCTCCGTTCCTAAATATAAGTCTTTTTTATTAGCCACACCTAAGACAAGATTTTTTTTATTAGCAGTGAACCCCACATGTCATAGAGACAAAAAGTGTGGCAAGATTCCCTTAGGCAAGCCAAAGTGTGTCTAACAATTTGAGCAACTCAAGTTAGGCAAGTGTGGGAAAAATAATGTGGCAACATAGGACAAACATAGTCACAATCCAAACAGCCCCGTAATTTTTTGTGACATGCATGAAAATTTGGTTAGTTAAATTTATAGTCAAAATTTGGCAAGGTGCATCAAATCAACACATGCAAGTATCAAAAGGGAGGTCACGGCATGCATGCATGCATTGTACTCCCTCCGTTTCCAAATATAAGTCTTTTTAGAGATTGCAACAAGTGACTACATACGAAGCAAAATATGTCTACATACATCCGTATGTAGTAGTCCATTTGAAATGTGTAAAAAGACTTATATCGAGTGCAGTGCTTTGATGTGTCGCGTCAACTCGTACAAGACCGAGAAGTTTGATTACTACAACGCCCCCTCCCTCGCGCATGAGCGTGGTGGCTGGCAGGACTAGTAGGAGCTTTCGCTACACGCTTCTTGACGGCGGCGAACTTGCGGATGGAGTTGACCATCATGTCATCCATGCGAGAGGCGAAGCCGGTGTCGGCGAGGGCTACAACGCCGGCGGTCGCCAGCACCGTCTGGAAATGCTGCGCGGTGCGGGGCCGCAGGCCGGCGCCTTGGATGATTTGGCATAGCCGACTGCCGCTCGCGACCATCGCCTTCATAGGTGCTTCTGGCTTCTGGTCACTTGGTCTTGGATTGGAGTGAGCAGTGTTGCGCAGTGATTGAGAAAGAACATTTATTGTCAATCTAACCCTGCCATCCATACACCTCTTTGGTTTAGAGTTAGTTTAGGGTTAGAATCTAACTCTAACCTCTAACTGAGTTAGTAGAGTTCTCCTCATCTCGGTTCATCGCCATCATACTTTCCCCATTTCTGTGTTTTCAGTATCCTGCGAATCAAAGAGGCCCTTAGACTGGTTTAGGTCCGGTAGTTTTTTTTATAAATGTCTTATGTCCAAAATTTAATGAACGTGCTCCGGTTTCTACGAAAATAATCTGGTTTCATGTAGTAATTCATTTATTTATTTATTCTTCTGCGGGGGGTTTGCATGTAATTCATGAGGTCTGAAATGTAAAGTACCCCGACATATGCTCCGAGTCGTGCATGCACTATGACCCAGATGCTCTATGTCCCACATGTCGGCGAAAGGGTGCACGTGGAAATAGCCTAGGAGTACATATAGGAGGATAAATGCGTGAAAAATATGTACGGTGAAGCGTAGCTACGGTTCGAAAAGGAGACCTAAAGTGATGACAGGTATAGGTCGCACGCACCCAACTAGTGGTAGTACTAGACATACGACTGCTTTTTCCCTAAAAAAAGAGGTACGAGTGCTCAGTACTCCTATTCTATCAACGCGAGTCCCATCTGACAACAACGTCTGTGCTACAGCTAGCTCTTCTCCCTCGTTTCTCTCATCTAATTCTAAACTCAGCCGATGCCCGGTGGGCGCGGTGGGATTTGCCGATGGTCGGTTTGCTCAACTGCGGCCCCACCTCACAGTGAAAACGTTACTACTGGAATAAAAATGCCATATACTCCTATACTAATAAAACATTAAGGCCACGAGGTGATGCAGTGCTAGTTAAAGGAGGCAAGAAGAAGAGATGCATCCATTGACGACGTCCACCTCCTCGACTCAGGGCACCGGCCCACCGAACGACGGCTAAGTAGCAGCGGCTTTCGTGGCCAGGTCAACGTGCTTCTGAACAATGGCGTCCAAAGATTCCAGCCGCTGGAAGAAGGCCAACGTATTTTTGTCCTTGCTGGCCTTGTAGTGGCCTATGTAGACGATTTCCTCGTAGACGTGGATGTGCAGGTCGACGGTTTATTGCATGGCGAGGCGCTGCGCGACGAGCGCGGCCTCGAGGTGCACATTCTTTATCGCGACCTCCGGCAACTGCAGGGCCACCAGGGCTTGAAAGAGTTCGTCACCATGGAGGCCGATGAGGGTGGCAGGCAATGAGGATCCTAGGCACGCGGGCTGGAGCAGTACGGCAAGGTCGTCCGCGCGCTTCTTGACGGCGGCGAACTTGCGGATGGAGTTGACCATCATGTCGTCCATGCGAGAGGCGAAGCCGGCATCAGCGAGGGCTACGACGCCGGCGGTCGCGAGCACCGTCTGGAAACGCTGCACGGTGCGGGGCCGCAGGCCGGCGCCTTAGATGATTTGGCACAGCCGACTGCCGCTCGTGTCCATCGCCTCCATAGGTGCCTCTGGCTTCTAGTCACTTGGTCTTGGATTGGAGTGAGGAGTGTTGCGCAGAGACTAAGGAGTAGATGGATTGGAGTGGTGGGGCACCTTTATATGAGAATCCAAACTCTGTTGCATTCACATCGTGCTGGCTCTATTATGCTTCTCCAATTAATTCCCTCTGCATGTAGAGTAATTTGAGGATGCATCATTGACCGTTCAACGTCTCGGGGACCGCTACCCTCTCCCTCCTTAGCATTCAAGCACATATGGAGGCGACTGCTGCTCGCGTCTATCGCATGTCAGGAGACGTTCCCGTCGACGACGAGGTGCCTATGGTTACTTCGTAAATTTCAAGATGATAGTACTAGTATACTCAATATTGTGCACCATGACCAAGGCCGAGAGGAAAACGAGAGAACTACGTATTTATTTACGGTGTAGATTCACTCATTTTTCTCCATATGTACTCCGTCTCGGTGTAGTCTAGTCACTTGTTGATATCTCTAGAAAGGCAAATACTCCTTTCTGGTTTACAGGGCTATACTAGCAAGTACTTACTACAATAGTGGGCTCACATAGCAATTTTGTCTCATGCAAGAGCCTGGCTATATGCGTGCTCCAAGGCTCGCAACTGCCACGTTCGGGTTGCACTTGGCTCTTCGCCTCTTCGAGAAGACGAACAATGATGTTACTACTACTGCTTCTACAGTATCGAATCCACTGCTGCATGTCCGTCCACCGCAAGCGGGAGGGATAGCTTGTTGTAGTACTATATAAGCAAAAGCCTGTCCTCTGCAAGCCACCACACGCATGGGCGAGGGAGAAGGCGTGTAGTAGTAAATCAAGCTTCTCCTCGTTGTACGAGTTGACGCGACACATCATAGCCCTGGCCCCACATGGTTGCCTCTAAACTTGGCTGAAAGACCCGCAGTGTACAATACTCCATTTACTGCAACCTCTAACATTTACCCCACCACAAATTAAAATATATATTCCTATCTTGACCAGATGAGCGTGCAAACTAGAATCACCAGGATGACAGGTAGGGCCAGAAGATAATTTTAATCAAAAAAATATAGCATGTAGCCGACCCCAACGATTTAAGCTTACATGAACGGTACACGCTATCCTAGACTACTCTACACATGAAACTGCCACACGAGCGTCCGGGCTGCACTTGGCTCTTCGCCTCTTCAGGAAGTCGAACAAAATGATGGAGTACTACTGCAGTGGAGGAGTACTACAGTATGCTTCTGGCCATCTGACACCGATTGAACTGCTGCATGTCCACCGTGTACGGGAGGGAGAGCGTGTAGCGAACGAAAGCTTCTCCTAGTCCTGCCAGCCACCACGCTCATGGGCGACTGAGGGACGCAGCTTCATTGACTTACTGCTCCTGCCTTTGCGTCCATGACAGGTGGGCCCAACAGGTCGGTGGCCCACCTGTCATGCAGCCAAAGGCAGGTGCGATTAAGGCGAGAGGGCGTTGTAGTAATCAAACTTCTCGGTCTTGTACGAGTTGATGTGACACATCAAAGCACTGCACTCGATATATTTCAATAATTTGCGTTTACCGATGCATTAATTACAATGCATGCATGCATGCTGAAAGATCGTGGATGTCACCTAGAGGGGGGGGGGGTGAATAGGCGCTTTAAAATAATTACGGTTGAGGCTTGAACAAATGCGGAATAAACCTAGCGGTTAATTTGTCAAGCACAAAACCTACAACAACTAGGCTCACCTATGTGCACCAACAACTTATGCTAAGCAAGAAAAACTACTTAGGTGATAGCAAGATATATGACAAGAAACAATATGGCTATCACAAAGTAAAGTGCATAAGTAAAGGGCTTGGGTAAGAGATAACCGAGGCACGCGGAGACGACGATGTATCCCGAAGTTCACACCCTTGCGGATGCTAATCTCCGTTTGGAGCGGTGTGGAGGCACAATGCTCCCCAAGAAGCCACTAGGGCCACCGTAATCTCCTCACGCCCTCGCACAATGCAAGATGCCGTAATTCCACTAAGGGACCCTTGAGGGCGGTCACTGAACCCGTACAAATGGCAACCCTTGGGGGCGGTCACCGAACCCGTACACTTTGGCAACCCTTGGGGGCGGGCACCGGAACCCGTCAAATTTCTCGGGGCGATCTCCACAACCTAATTGGAGACCCCGACGCTTGCCCAGAGCTTTACACCACAATGATTGAGCTCCGAACACCACCAACCGTCTAGGGCGCCCAAGCACCCAAGAGGAACAAGCTCAAGGGTACCAAGCACCCAAGAGTAATAAGCTTCTCAACTTGTAACTTCCACGTATCACCGTGGAGAACTCAAACCGATGCACCAAATGCAATGGCAAGGGCACACGGAGTGCCGAAGTCCTTCTCTCTCAAATCCCACTGAAGCAACTAATGCTAGGGAGGAAAATGAGAGGAAGAACAAGAAGGAGAACACCAAGAACTCCAAGATCTAGATCCAAGGGGTTCCCCTCACATAGAGGAGAAAGTGATTGGTGGAAATGTGGATCTAGATCTCCTCTCTCTTTTCCCTCAAAAACTAGCAAGAATCCATGGAGGGATTGCGAGTTAGCAAGCTCGAAGAAGGTCAACAATGGGGGAAGAACACGAGCTCAAAGGATAAGGTTCATTGGGGAAGAAGAACCCCTTTTATAGGAGGGGGAAAATCCAACCGTTATGTGCTCAGCCCGCACACGAGCGGTACTACCGCTCCACGAGCGGTACTACCGCTCGGGCGGAAGAAGCAGTGAAAAGGAGCAACAAACCAAGAACCTTGGGGCGGTAGTACCTCCGATAAGCGGTACTACCGCTCACCCCAGCGGTACTACCGCTGGAGGAGCAGAACACGGGATAGAAGGAGGCAGGACAGAGCAGAGTACGGTGGCAGTAATGCAGTAGCGGTACTACCGCTCGACCGGAGTAGTACTACCGCTTATAGGCGGTACTACCGTACCTTACTGCCGCGCGACTACCGCTGAACCCGACACGAAAAGAGCAGACCCAAAATCGAGGCGGTAGTAGAGCGGTACGGGAGCGGTACTACCGCTTGACGCTACAAGCGGTACTACCGCTGCCACCGCGGTACTACCACAGGGAGAAAAACAGAACTGCCAAAACTTCTTCATATGAGCTCCGAATTGAGCAAACTCAAGCCTGTTGGATACAAGACGACGAGTAGCATCAAAACCCAACCGAGAAGAGGCAGGGGAGGTATGCCAACAAATAGAGGAGTGAAACCTCCAACCGAGAAGAACCGGCATAACCTTCCAACATCGAAAACATCATAGAAGATGCAAGTGAACTCCGTTTTCGATGAACTCGAGCTTGTCATCAAGATGACCATAAGCTCCAAAACTCACAAAGAGAAGAACCAAACAAGAACCAATAAAGATGATGCAAGGATGCAATGGTTTGAGCTCTCTATGAACGATACGATCAAGCTACTCATCGAGAGCCCCCCTTGATAGTACGACAATCGATCCTATAACCCGGTCTCCCAACTACCATCATGTGACCGGTAAAATAGAAAACCTATCAAGAGCAAACCTTTGCCTTGCACATGGTCCACTTGAGCTAGATGATGACAATCTTGACTCCTTCAAGATGGACCACCTTTCTTGATTGCGTTGGCTCGATGAAGACTAGTTGATTGCTCCCCCATACTCCACTATGGGTGAGCCACCCTTCCGCACATCTTCACAAGTCCATTGTCACCACAATGGCTTCAAGCATTTGATCTCTTCATGATGCTTTACTTGAACTTGCCCGCTTCACTTGAACTTGCACATCGCAACCTGACCCCACAAAGAACCCTCACGAAGACCATGGGTTAGTACACAAAGCGTAATTGACAATGCTTACCATACCATGGGATCGCTTGATCCCTCGGTACATCTTGTGCGCTTTGTGTGTTGATCAACTTGATTCACTCTTGACTTAGTCTTGATCAACCTTGACTTTTCCAACTCTCTTCATTTGGATGATGTCTTGAAGGTAAACATGAATGATCACACAATCTTCTTCTTCAAGACATTCTCACATGACCAATCTTTGGATAATTCCTTAATAACACCTTGGTCACCACATAAACTCCTTGAAACCAACACATGGACTTCAAGAAATGCCTATGGACAAATCCTTCAAATATAACTCAAGGCAACCATTAGTCCATAGAGATTGTCATCAATTACCAAAACCAAACATGGGGGCACCGCATGTTCTTCCACATGCCGTGACTCTCCTTTTGATACTTGCATGTGTTGATTTAATGCACCTTGAAGTAGTATGAATATGTGACGGTAAAGCTTTGTAATGCCCTAGCCCTAATAAAGCGAGAGATGGTTGTGCACGAGGAGGGCGAGATCATGTAGACGGAACAGGACCCGACGATGGAGGTCTCTATGGTCTTGATGGACCTCACCTTGCTCCACTGCCCCTTGTGCCTCTGCCCCTTAAAGCCTCCAGTGTATGAGGTTCGGATACACCTCGTCCGTTCGGCTGATTGAGCAAGGTGCAGGTTTCTTGATTGATGTGTTGTTCGATTGATTTGTGTAGTGCAAGGGAGGGCACCTGGCTTGCACGGACTGCCGCGTCGAGCGCCCCGGGAACCAGCGGCAGTGCCAGTAGTGCGAGCGCGGCGGTGGCTTCGACGTGCGGAACACGGCGGTGGACGCCGTCCTCTCCTCGGTGAGGGTGGAGTGGCCGCACGAAGGTTGTGGGCTCAACGTCACTTACCACAAGCTCGCCGATCACCAGAGCGTGTGTCTGCTCGCGCCCTGCAAATGCCCCGTGCCCGTCTGTGGCTACGAAGGCCCGCCGCCGGTGCTCTCCCACCACATCAGCACCGTGCATCCCATGCCCATGCACATGATCCAGTACGGCAAGGCGCTCCAGCTACAAGTGCCACTGTCGGAGCCACGACTCTTGCTGTTCGCGGAGGAGGACGGCCGCGTGTTTTTCTTGGTCGGCGGCGTGCTCGACATCGGCGCGCCTATCATCGTGTCGGTCGACTGCATCAGAGCGGGGGCGTCGTCCCCACTGCCACACTACATGGCCAAGCTATGGGCGAACGGCCCGGGGGGGGGGGGGAGCCCAAAGGCAGGACCGGCGCCGTCAAGGTGGAAATGGAGGTGACAAGCAGCAGGGATCCCGGAGACATCGCCGTGCAGGAGCTGACGTTCTTCACAGTTCCGCCCAAGCTGCTGGCCGGGGCTAAGCTGGTGTCCCTCCACATTCAGATTGACAAGCTCACGTCCTAAATGATTCTACAGTGCCTTCTATTTATCTTAGTAATATGCTAATATAGGGGTTAGCTCGGTCTACTTTAGGTTAAGATATGGTGGGTGTTGGTGGCGATGCAGCAATTACCTCGACATCAGATCAGTAGTGAAAGTAATTTTGAACAGTCGAATGGATATTTTGTGTCTGTTGGATATAAAGATCCTTTCGGTAGGAAGTAACAGCTTATATGCTTTTTTTGAAACGGAACAACGATACTAGTATAATTTTTGTTGACATGCACTAATATCTTCGAAACGGACGTCGGGCTGTAGCTAGAAGGGCGGTTGGGACGCGGCATCGGCCCATACCGCGGTGACCCCCGATTGGGATGCACCGACTGTGGATTTTCTCCCTCGCCGATGTCGACTGCGTCTATGCAGAACATTGTTCCCTTCCCCCAGCTGCGGGATCAGGCCGGATATGTGACCAGCGGTGTGGCCACCGTCGTTCTATGCTTGTGAAGAGAGCAAGCCAAGCAAGCAAGCTTGTAGTTTAGGCTCCTACTAGTGTATATATAGTGGTTTTCTTTTTCTCTCCATATCAACCATTTTATATTGCGTACGTGTCATTGAAGAGTGAAATGATGGTTGCTTCTTCCGACTAACTTACTGTGTGATTTGACTGCTCCTTTAGTGGCCCCTACACGTACTCCCCCTACGTGTATGCAACAGTCACACGTACACATGGACGCAAAAACGCGCGCGACGCCCTAATGCATGCATGTCCGAGCACACAACGGAACACACACGGTCACGCTCAAGTGCTCAACCTACACGTGCATGCACACACATACTCAGCCAGGGGGTGAGCTAGTGACCGTATAAACACCGGAAAATGTATATATTGAGCGCAATGAGCGTATTATGAAGTCCACTGACCGTATTTTTACAAATATATAGTGACAGACAGTGTATTTATCTCGTTTGAAATTAAGCCATATTAACCGAAGAGGAGGCAGTATGGACTAGCATTACTTTGCTGTGTCCCGTCAACTTGCCGAACGAGGAGAAGCTTGCAGGACGGGAGAAGCTTGCGCGCGGTGGCTCGCAGGACAAGGAGAAACTTTTGACTAATGCAAGCTGTCCTTCGCTCAGGCGGTGGACATGCAACAGTTAATTCGGTGTCAGATTGCCAGAAGCATACACTATACTAGTACTATTATTGTTGCACTTCCCAAAGAGGCGAATAGCCAAGCGCAAAGTTTACTAGTACTACTACTATAGTCTATAAAGGTACTATACTAGTACTAGGAACCGGATGGAGGAGCGTATGCAGTCTTATTATATTTTAAAATGTGATAAAGCAATCTTCAACACATTTGGTTCTCTTCGAGGGTTCTCGCATGTGATAATGGAAGTTGATTGCATGGAACACTCGCCAAAATTCTCGCTTAATTCTGGCTCATATCCTGTTACAAATAGGAGCGCTCGGTAATATTTCCTCTTTTTTTATTATTCAGCATGTAAACAGGTCAGCAAACCTTGCGGCGCATCTTTGTGTGAACCGTGCTTGCTGCACTTTGAATGTGGCTGAGAGCTGGCATGATGAAACACCTCGCTTCCTACTTCTTTTTTTGCGGGCTACCTCGCTTCCTAGTGACCAGTGTCTTGGCTGATCGTCCTAAGAATGCTTATATATGAATAAAGCTCTCTCATTTACCCGCAAAAAAGATTAAGCCATATTAACCGGAAAGGAGGGAGTATGGACTAGCACTACTTGTTGGTGTGTCCCGTCAACTCACAGAACGAGGAGAAGCTTGCAGAACAAGGTGAAGCTCGCTTACGCCTTTTTACTAATGCAACGTACCCTCGCCCAGGCAGTGGACATGCATCAGTTCATTCGGTGTCAGATTGCCAGAGGCATACACTGTAGTACCGAACATGCGGAGTACCATCATTGTTCGACTTCACGAAGAGGCGAAGAGCCAAGCGCAAGGTTTAGTAGTACGAGTAGTACTACTACTAGAACCGCATGGTGGAGCCTCTGTACTCTTATTTTTTAATCTCTGATAAAGTACACATTTATTCCGAAGAAGGGCGGAAAGCGGCAGCCCAACATGTAATGATGATATCGATCAACCATGCTCGAATATATCTTGGCCTCCGTGCGAGCCCGTCTGTGTGTTCTCGCTCCTCGTCTCTCTCAAGGAACGGCGGGTTGGCCATTTTGCCGTCAATTGAGATCGGTTTGCTCACACTCCGGTCCCACATGTCACTGATATGCCAAGAGGAGGTGTGTTGACCGACTGGCCATACGCATACTTGGTTTTGCACCTTCATACTACTCCTCCCTCCGTCACAGTTTATAGGGCGCGCTTCATTATGATGCATTTCTCTCAATGCATTTCCACCACCAGAGAGACTTTAGACGCGTTTGGTTTAATGCTCAATTAATTAGGGCATGGTAACCGCAAATTTCTCTCGATGTAGTACTACGGAGTGGAGTACGTGCATGCATGTGTGTACCCGGGGTGGAAGCACTGCATGCATGTGTGTACGCATTATTTCCTCTAGTAATAGACGTCGTGCTATAACTACCAATGCTATTTTTCAGGCCGATCGCTAGTCGCCTTGGTCCCAGAGATTTTCTCTTTTTCTGAAGATCGCTCTATAAACAGTGACGGATGGAGTAGTATGAGCGGATTCAAAGAAGAGCGTATTGATGGTTGCTTCTTTCGAGTAACTTACAGTGGGAAAGGTGGGACTTATGATTTGACTGCTCATTACTCACTATTAATGCGGCGCAAAGACCGGTCTGAGTCTCCCATGCGGCTATGCACTACCCCCTCGGTTCTTAAATATACTCCGGAGTATTTGTCTTTCTAGAGATTTCAACGAGTGACTGCTCAAATATTTGTCTTTTTAGAGA
The DNA here is from genome assembly GCF_002575655.3 of Aegilops tauschii subsp. strangulata. NCBI lineage: Eukaryota > Viridiplantae > Streptophyta > Magnoliopsida > Poales > Poaceae > Aegilops > Aegilops tauschii. Next base: position 127,529,975 of record NC_053035.3, read on the forward strand.
TTCAAATGGACTACTACATACGGATGTATATAGACATATTTTAGAGTGTAGATTCACTCATTTTGCTCCGTATGTAGTCACTTGTTGAAATCTCTAGAAAGACAAATATTTAGGAACGGAGGGAGTATACATACGAAGCAAAATGAGTGAATCTACCCTCTAAAAATGCCCATTTGAAATTTGTAAAAAGACAAATATTGTTGATGACAGTTGCGACGACAAAAAAGAAGCATATTCCTTGTCCTAAGGGAAGATAACAACACAGTTGTGTTTGTCTAAAACGGTGTGAGGAAGAGATTGCAATATGGAAAGTATGCCAGACGAGCTACGTTTTGTGCAAAGAACTATGGAAGATCCACATGCAGCGACATGGGAAGACGGGCAGTGGAGCAAGGCCGGAGGGGGTACCTGGAGGTCGTCGGGATGTAACTAGGTGACCGGCGGCGGGCGGAATCTGCCCATACTGCGACAGCGAGCAGGTGGCATAGGCCCTACCGCACCGGAGCTTGGTCAGAGAGAACGGCGTGTACAACAGATCGGGACGTGCTGCCTCGGCGCTGTCGAATGGAGAAACGATGCACGTCCTCCCTTTCCGCCGGCGGACGGGATGCGGCCGGATCAGTGACCAACGGTGAGAGAGAGAGAGGCCACCGCAGCCTTGTGTGAGATACTCTGAAGAGAGACAAACCAGGCAGGGAGGCTCCATTGTATATAGTGGAGCGGACTACCTTTTTCTCCATAAAAATCATTTTATATTATGTGTACGTGCCATTGAGCGATATAACTTTATTTAAAAATAACGCCCCAACGCATCAAGTCGAACTTTGTTTCGTGCACGCGTGGTACACGACCTCTGTAGGTAAACAACCGCTACACGCGTTCAAATTAGCACGTGGGCTGCCATTTCGTACAGAAATGAGCTCCACCGTGTACCCGCGCGGGTGTGGCTGGGCACGAAGCGTGAGTATGTGTGCACGGTGCACCTATTCTCTTGTTGTATACGTACACCACCTACGTGGGGTTGTGTGTGAGAGATACAAACGTAGAAAGATATAGTGTGTGGGTTCGTGAGAGTTTTTTTAGGGGAGGGGGGTCAATAAAAAAATGTAGCATATGCAATGTGTGTGAAATAGAGTCCTGGATATATCATATATATAGAGGGGGTGATCCACGAGAAGAGAGTGGAGGTATCATCGACTTGAGGTGTCCATAGAATCGAAGAGAGGGATGATGTGTGTGTGTGTGTGTGTGTGTGTGTGTGGGCGCGCACGGTCGATAAAGAGTGCCATCGAATTTGTGTGTGCCCACGTCAAAGATATAGAGTGGCTGGCCTACTAGAACAAGAGAGGGGACATGTGTGGTTTGTCTCTGTGGCATGGATACCTACCTACAACGCTTGACTATCGGTGTGTGGTGGGGGGGGGGGGGGAGGCCTAATTAACTATAGAGGTACAATGGCTGGTATATGTGTGGAGGAGGAGAGAGGCCTACCTCATGTATTAAGGGAGGTCGATCTACCTCATGTATTAAGGGAGATCGATCGGCCTCCATGCATATGTGTAGGAGAGGAATAAGGTTGGGAGAGAGACGGAGCTAGAGTGTTGGAGGGGGTGGTAGTGGAGTTGCTTCTAACAAATGGTGGGATAGGCTTGCTAGACAACTGGAGGGCACGCCTGCAATATCAATAAGAGAGGGGATGGCTGCCTGTCTATGCACGTGCATGTGCGAGACGGATCAGGAGGCATGCACGAATGATGAGGGGGGAAAGATATGGCTGTGGTAAGCAGACATAACTACATAGGAAGATCAATCGTCCTTTGTCAGAGAAAGGAGAGACATAACTTGTGAGGTACGTCGATCGATGGGGGGAAATAGTTAAAGTCGACCTAGGTATATGTTGGGAGATCGATCGGTACACGCATGTGTGCGTTAGAAGTAAATGAGGCACGGGGAGAAGGATAGAGAGAGAGAGAGGGATGCATCTAGGAGGTGGTGCGGGAGTCATACTATATCGAGGGGGAAGGAGTGTGCGAGTACGAGATCGATGAAAAGAGTGGTGGGAGTGAGGCATGGACGGTGATAAGAGAAGAGGGGAAGCTTGTGTTTGTGCTAGGCACACCAGGCTAGAGAGGCATATCGATCGATGTGTGCCGTAAAGGAGCTGGGGGGGCCTACACACACCGTGGGTGAACGACCTAAAGTGAAAAGACGAATTTGCGCGATGGAGCTAGAGAATGCTGAGGGAGGGTGAGAGGGATGTGGGCATCTGCATGCACGAGAGAAAGTTAACGCTAGCTAGCTACAAAGATAAGAGGATTGTGTGGGTTTAAAAGACTAATAGAGATCATACTTCATTATAAAAAGTGAATTCGAATATTTGAAGAATTTATCATAGTGTTTTAAACCGACACACGTGTGAATATATATAAAGGCGATACACATGGTGTGGTTATGAACATGTTATACTACATATAATATATTTTATCTCTACTCCTATAAAAAAATGGAGTTGTTGATGATGGTGCCATCCTGCAATATAGGCCGTCCGATTTATATCTGACGGATAGGAAGGAAACTATGGCAATTTTGAAAAAAGATACCCACACCCCTCTCCATATTTGCAAATTAGGCCTCCCCTTGATCATGTTGATGTTCTGTGGAACGCATGGGCATCTTGTTAGAACTACGTATAACATATAGAACATTGATCATAATTTGGGCTAATGTGTGGCTTTTGCAACTCAGGTCTAAATACTTGTCATAATGTAGGGGGCGGGGCACTATACTATGTGTGATAAACACGGTGTACACGTATGGAACATGGTTTAGATTATGAATATATAGTTAGTACATCAAATGTACTATTATTTGGAATAAACATCAAGTGTATTCAAAAAATAGAGTTCGAGTTCATGTAGTACACATAGTTCATATCTATCTCTATAGTAATCATGTGGTGTGTTATTAAGGTAATAGACGAATGATGGTTGAAGTTGGCAACAATCATGATTGTAGATTCTTATTGAAATAGAGAAACGAATTCAAATTCAGTTCGAATTGCAGCGGTAGTATAGACATTTGGAATGCACTAAAATGTTGGTATGAGTAGGTTACATGCATTATACAGCAAGCGAAAAAATTTAGTTGGACATAACATGGATTCATACTACCGAATAGCATTTAATTGCACTAAATTGTTGGTATGAGTAGCTTTAAATAGCATTTTTATAGTAAAACGGGGCAAGACTCTCTCTTTGTGTGGTGTGAATAGTTTTATTTTTTTTGTTTTCTTTTTGGCTGAGGGAAGTGCGAATTGATTTGGTACGTACAAGTACAATATTACACGTTAGACTTGTCCCTAAAATTCAAACCGCGCCTTGTTATATCCCGAAAATTCAGATATCGTGCTCCCAAAACTGGCACCTTCACAACCCGCGCCTTGCTATCTCGAAATTACAACGCACGCGAAAACTCCCTCCAGCTGCCAAATCCCGACACGCGAAATCCCCCTTCTAACCCTGAGCCGAAAGGGCCGCTAGTTCAAATCGGTGCGAGGTACTTTTGTAACACACCCTACATTTTGGACAAGCGCGTCCCTAAGTCATGGTTCACCCCCTCCCATCGCCTCCTTTTCGCCATTCGAAATCCCAGGCCGCCATAACCTCTTGCTACCTCTTGCGCACTGTGTTGGTTTTCCCTTGAAGAGGAAAGGGTGATGCAGTAAAGTAGCGTAAGTACTTCCCTCAGTTTTTGAGAACCAAGGTATCAATCCAGTAGGAGATCACGCTCAAGTCCCACGCACCTACACAAACAAATAAGAACCTCGCAACCAACGCGATAAAGGGGTTGTCAATCCCTTCACGGTCACTTACGAGAGTGAGATCTGATAGAGATGATAAGATAATATTTTTGGTATTTTTATGATAAAGACTAAAATTAAAGAAAGCAAAATAAACGGCGCAGAAATAACTTGTTGACCGGAGATTAATATGATGGAAAATAGACCCCGGGGCCATAGGTTTCACTAGTGGCTTCTCTCAAGATAGCATAAGTATTACGGTGGGTAAACGAATTACCGTCGAGCAATTGATAGAATTGAGCATAGTTATGAGAATATCTAGGTATGATCATGTATATAGGCATCACGTCCGCGACAAGTAGACCGAAACGATTCTGCATCTACTACTATTACTCCACACATCGACCGCTATCCAGCATGCATCTAGAGTATTAAGTTGAAAAGAATAGAGTAATGATTTAAGTAAGATGACATGATGTAGAGGGATAAACTCATGCAATATGATATAAACCCCATCTTTTTATCCTCGATGGCAACAATACAATACGTGTCGTTTCCCTTACTGTCACTGGGATCGAGCACCGCAAGATTGAACCCAAAGCTAAGCACTTCTCCTATTGCAAGAAAGATCAATCTAGTAGGCCAAACCAAACTGATAATTCGAAGAGACTTGCAAAGATAACCAATCATACATAAAAGAATTCAGAGGAGATTCAAATATTGTTCATAGATAATCTTGATCATAAACCCACAATTCATCGGATCTCGACAAACACACCGCAAAAGAAGATTACATCGAATAGATCTCCAAGAAGATGAAGGAGAATTTTGTATTGAGATCGAAAGAGAGAGAAGAAGCCATCTAGCTAATAACTATGGACCCGAAGGTCTGAAGTAAACTACTCACACATCATCGGAGAGGCTATGGTGTTGATGTAGAAGCCCTCCCTGATCAATGCCCCCTCCGGCGGAGCACCGGAAAATGCCCCAAGATGGGATCTCACGGGTACAGAAGGTTGCGGCGGTGGAAATAGGGTTTTGGCGCCGTATCTGATGTTTCCAGGGTATATGGGTATATATAGGAGGAAGAAGTACGTCGGTGGAGCAACGTGGGCCCCACGAGAGTGGAGGGCGCGCCTGGGGGGGGGGTAGGCGCGCCCCCCTGCCTCGTGCTCTCCTCGTTGATTGCTTTACGTAGACTCCAAGTCCTTTGGATCACATTTGTTCCGAAAATCACGTTCCCGAAGGTTTCATTCCGTTTGGACTCCGTTTGATATCCTTTTCCTTCGAAACACTGAAATAGGCAAAAAAAACAGCAATTTGGGCTGGGCCTCCGGTTAATAGGTTAGTCCCAAAAATAATATAAAAGTGTATAATAAAGCCCATTAAACATCCAAAACAGAATATATAATATCATGGAACAATAAAAAATTATAGATATGTTGGAGACGTATCAAGCATCCCCAAGCTTAATTCCTGCTCGTCCTCGAGTAGGTAAATGATAAAAACAGAATTTTTGATGTGGAATGCTACTTAGCATAATTTTCAATGTAATTCTCTTATTTGTGGTATGAATATTCAGATCCGAAAGATTCAAGATAAAAGTTTAATATTGACATAAAAATAATAATACTTCAAGCATACTAACTAAGCAATTATGTCTTCTCAAAATAACATGGTCAAAGAAAGTTATCCCTACAAAATCATATAGTCTGGCTATGCTCTATCTTCATCACACAAAGTATTTAATCATGCACAACCCCGATGACAAGCCAAGCAATTGTTTCATACTTTTGGTGTTCTCAAACTTTTCAATCTTCACGCAATACATGAGCGTGAGCCATGGACATAGCACTATATGTGGAATAGAATGGTGGTTGTGGAGAAGACAAAAAGGAGAAGATAGTCTCACATCAACTAGGCGTATCAACGGGCTATGGTGATGCCCATCAATAGATATCAATGTGAGTGAGTAGGGATTGCCATGCAACGGATGCACTAGAGCTATAAGTATATGAAAGCTCAACAAAAGAAACTAAGTGGGTGTGCATCCAACTCGCTTGCTCACGAAGACCTAGGGCATTTTGAGGAAGCCCATCATTGGAATATACAAGCCAAGTTCTATAATGAAAAATTCCCACTAGTATATGAAAGTGATATCATAAGAGACTCTCTATCATGAAGATCATGGTGCTACTTTGAAGCACAAGTGTGGTAAAAGGATAGTAGCATTGTCCCTTCTCTCTTTTTCTCTCATTTTTTTTCTTTTCTTTGGGCCTTTTCTCTCTTTTTTTATGGCCTCTTTTTTTTTCGTCTGGAGTCTCATCCCGACTTGTGGGGGAATCATAGTCTCCATCATCCTTTCCTCACTTGGGACAGTGCTCTAATAATGATGATCATCACACTTTTATTTACTTTACAACTCAACACTTGGAACAAAATATGACTCTATGTGTATGCCTCCGGCGGTGTACCGGGATATGCAATGAATCAAGAGTGACATGTATTAAAGAATTATGAATTGTGGCTTTGCCACAAATACGATGTCAACTACATGATCATGCAAAGCAATATGGCAATGATGGAGCGTGTCATAGTAAACGGAACGGTGGTAAGTTGCATGGCAATATATCTCGGAATGGCTATGGAAATGCCATGATAGGTAGGTATGGTGGCTGTTTTGAGGAAGGTATATGGTGGGTGTATGATACCGGCGAAAAGTGCACGGTATTAGAGAGGCTAGCAATGGTGGAAGGAAGAGAGTGCGTATAATCCATGGACTCAACATTAGTCATAAAGAACCCATATACTTGTTGCAAAAATCTACAAGTTATCAAAGCAAAGTATTACGCGCATGCTCCTACGGGGATAGATTGGCAGGAAAATAGCATCGCTCATCCCCGACCGCCACTCATAAGGAAGACAATCAATAAATAAATCATGCTCCGACTTCATCACATAACGGTTCACCATACGTGCATGCTACGGGAATCACAAACTTTAACACAAGTATTCCTCAAATTCACAACTACTCAACTAGCATGACTGTAATATCACCATCTTCATATCTCAAAACAATTATCAAGCATCAAACTACTATAGTATTCAACACACTTATAAGATTTTTTTTACTAATCTTGGATGCCTATCATAATTAAAGCAAATTACCATGCTGTTTTGTAGGACTCTCAAAATAATATAAGTGAAGCATGAGAGAACAATAGTTTCTATAAAACAAATCCACCACCGTGCTCTAAAAGATATAAGTGAAGCACTAGAGCAAAAACTATATAGCTTAAAAGATATAAGTGAAGCACATAGAGTATTCTAATAAATTCCGAATCATGTGTGTCTCTCTCAAAAGGTGTGTACAGCGAGGATGATTGTGGTAAACTAAAAGCAAAGACTCAAATCATACAAGACGCTCCAAGCAAAACACATATCATGTGGTGAATAAAAATATAGCTCCAAGTAAAGTTACCGATGGACGAAGACGAAAGAGGGGATGCCTTCCAGGGCATCCCCAAGCTTTGGATTTTTGGTGTCCTTAGATTATCTTGGGGTGCCATGGGCATCCCCAAGCTTAGGCTCTTGCCACTCCTTGTTCTATAATCCATCAAATCTTTTACCCAAAACTTGAAAACTTCACAACACAAAACTTGACAGAAAATCTCGTGAGCTCCGTTAGCGAAAGAAAGCAAAACACCACTTCAAGGTACTGTAATGAACTCATTTTTTATTTATATTGGTGTTAAACCTACTGTATTCCAACTTATCTATGGTTTACAAACTCTTTTATTAGCCATAGATTCATCAAAATAAGCAAACAACACGCGAAAAACAGAATCTGTCAAAAACATAACAGTCTGTAGTAATCTGTAACTAACGCAAACTTCTGGAACTCAAACAATCTACCAAAATAGGACGACCTAAACAATTTGTATATTGATCTACTGCAATTGGAATCAGTATTTTATCACGTTCTGGTGATTTTTAACAAATTTTTTCGTGAACAGAAAGTTTCTGGAATTTTCAGCAAGATCAAATAACTATCATCCAAGAAGATCCTATAGGTTTAACTTGGCACAAACACTAACTAAAACATAAAAACAAATCTAACCAGAGGCTATATCAAAGGTTTATTCCTAAACATAAGCAAAAAACTAAAAAAAACTAAAAATAAAATTGGGTTGCCTCCCAACAAGGGCTATCGTTTAACGCCCCTAGCTAGGCATAAAAGCAAAGATAGATCTAGGTATTTCCATCTTTGGTTTTAGGGAAGAAAAGAGCAAACTTATTATCTATGGAATTAATCTTTCTATTTTGATAAAGCACATGGCTATTAATGGTAGAAGAAAGATTAAGCACGTTACGGAAATTTGCATCTAAGCTAGCCTTCATCTCTTTGATAGATTCGTTTTGGTAGGAGAGCAAAAGAGATGTGGATTCAACTTTCTCATTCATGGGGTGCCCAAATATGGTCTTCATATTTTCATAAGTATCTACGGCATCCCCTTTGAGAAAACCTTCTTCAAATATAGAATCTAAGACATGCTTAAACGAAGAAGGTAGGGCAACATAAAAGCTCTTTAAGTAAATTTCAATTTGGTATTCAGGCACATAGCTAGCCCGGATCCTTAATAGTCTATCCCAAGCATCTTTTAAAATTCATCGACTAAATAAAAAAAATTCCGAAATCATCTTCATCAAAATTATTAAGACTCTCATTGTGATAACTCCGGCAGGTTTTTCCATAGCATCATTATTTATGAGTTTAGATAGAATAGAAGGATTGTCCAAAGTACTAAAACTCGGGAGGGAGACCCCAACCTTTTTTGATTCCGACATGGCGAAAGAAAGGCGAGCGGAAAAGAGAAGGCGAATAAAATGGCAAGGGTGAAGTGGGGGAGAGGAAAACGAGAGGCAAATGGCAAATAATGTAATGCGAGGGATAAGAGTTTGTGATGGGTACTTGGTATGTCTTGACTTAAATTGGCGCGAATATCCCAGGCAACGGCGCCAGAAATCCTTCTTGCTACCTCTTGAGCACTGCGTTGGTTTTCCCTTGAGCAGGAAAGGGTGATGCAGTAAAGTAGCGTAAGTATTTCCCTCAGTTTTTGAGAACCAAGGTATCAATCCAGTAGGAGATCACGCTCAAGTCCCACGCACCTACACAAACAAATAAGAACCTCGCAACCAACGCGATAAAGGGGTTGTCAATCCCTTCACGGTCACTTACGAGACTGAGATCTGATAGAGATGATAAGATAATATTTTTGGTATTTTTATGATAAAGACTAAAAGTAAAGAATGCAAAATAAACGGCGGCAGAAATAACTTGTTGACGGGAGATTAATATGATGGAAAATAGACCCCGGGGCCATAGGTTTCACTAGTGGCTTCTCTCAAGATAGCATAAGTATTACGGTGGGTAAACGAATTACTGTCGAGCAATTGATAGAATTGAGCATAGTTATGAGAATATCTAGGTATGATCATGTATATAGGCATCACGTCCGCGACAAGTAGACCGAAACAATTCTGCATCTACTACTATTACTCCACACATCGACCACTATCCAGCATGCATCTAGAGTATTAAGTTCAAAAGAACAGAGTAATGCTTTAAGTAAGATGACATGATGTAGAGGGATAAACTCATGCAATACGATATAAACCCCATCTTTTTATCCTCGATGGCAACAATACAATACGTGTCATTTCCCTTACTATCACTGGGATCGAGCACCGCAAGATTGAACCCAAAGCTAAGCACTTCTCCTATTGCAAGAAAGATCAATCTAGTAGGCCAAACCAAACTGATAATTCGAAGAGACTTGCAAAGATAACCAATCATACATAAACGAATTCAGAGGATATTCAAATATTGTTCATAGATAATCTTGATCATAAACCCACAATTCATCGGATCTCGACAAACACACCGCAAAAGAAGATTACATCGAATAGATCTCCAAGAAGATCGAGGAGAACTTTGTATCGAGATCCAAAGAGAGAGAAGAAGCCATCTAGCTAATAACTATGGACCCGAAGGTCTGAAGTAAACTACTCACACATCATCGGAGAGGCTATGGTGTTGATGTAGAAGCCCTCCGCGATCAATGCCCCCTCCGGCGGAGCGCCGAAAAAGGCCCCAAGATGGGATCTCACGGGTACAGAAGGTTGCGGCGGTGGAAATAGGGTTTTGGCTCCGTATCTGATGTTTCCAGAGTATATGGGTATATATAGGAGGATGAAGTACGTCGGTGGAGCAACATGGGCCCCACGAGGGTGGAGGGCGCGCCTGGGGGGGGGGGTAGGCGCGCCCCCTGCCTCATGCTCTCCTCGTTGATTGCTTTACGTAGACTCCAAGTCCTCTGGACCACGTTTGTTTCGAAAATCACGTTCCCGAAGGTTTCATTCCGTTTGGACTCCGTTTGATATCCTTTTCCTTCGAAACACTGAAATAGGCAAAAAAAACAGCAATTTGGGCTGGGCCTCCGGTTAATAGGTTAGTCCCAAAATTAATATAAAAGTGTATAATAAAGCCCATTAAACATCCAAAACAGAATATATAATAGCATGGAACAATCAAATATTATAGATACGTTGGAGACGTATCACCTCTCCGCTCTAGCCACGAAACCCCACCCTCCTCCGTCCGCCACCTCAGCGCTGCCCAGCCGGAGCCTCTTCCCCGACGACGTCGTCCACCGCAACAGCTTGACGTCCCTCTTCCACCTCCCTGGATGAGGATCCGTCGTCCATCTCGTCGTCCCGCCGGTTCAGCCGCCCCGTCCTCCACCTCCAAGGAGCTGCTCCGACGATCGCCTCGTTTATCGCGGCTGCTCCATCCCCATAGCGCCGCCTTAACCTGCTCCACCGGAACCGTATCATCCTTACCGACTCCTCGGACGAAGCCGAGGCCTACTCGGCACCACCAAAGAGGTTGTACACTCATCGCATCGCACCTTCTCCTTAGCTCGACCTCCCGGCACCGACGGTGCTCCATCCCGCACCCCCATGGAGCGGCTACCTTGAAGTCGATGCCGCGGGCGACATCTCAACGGCGGCTCTCCCCCATTGCGAGGCCCCTTCGGCGGCGGCGTCCATACCAGCCGGATCTGCTGCTGCTGCTCCGGCTCTCGCTCGCTCGCTCGCGCTGCTGCTCCGGCTCTCGCTCCATCACTCGCTCGCCCAGCTGCTGCTGCTCCGGCCCTCGCTCGCTCGCTCGCGCTGCTGTTGCTGCTTCGGCTCTCGCTCGATCGCCCAGCTGCTGCTGCTCCGGCTCTCGCTCGCTTGCGCTGCTGCTGCTGCTCTCCCCCTCGCTCGTGCTGCTGCTCTGCTCCGATTTAGCTACACTTCAGTCGACTGAATCGACTTTTGGGTCAGTCGATTTTCAGGGGGTGGGGGGCTCGCCGGAGTTAAGGAAGAACCACTCGCAGCGGGGACGGGGGCTCACCCGAGAGGTACCCCACTATCTATCTTAGGGTTCAGGGTGGGGGCGGGGGGCCTATAGGGTGGCCGGGGCGGTGGCGGACCGGCGGTGGGGAGTTGTTTCGGGGCGGCGAGGCGGCGCTGGGGCCAGCGGTTCGGCCGGTGGTGGCTGGCGGCTCAGGGGGGGTGCAGGTTGAAGATGAACTGCTGGCCCTCCCTAAACTACATGTCAAGTGCCTCTCTGCTACCATTGCGTTTAGTTTCGACAGTAACATTCAGATTCCACAGTAAATTTCAGTTTCGACAGTTAAGTTCAGAGTCAACAGTTTTTACCTCATCTGTTGTAGTCAGGTGGTTTTTGGTGATGTAAATTTTACATCATCTATTGGAGATGCTATTAGAATCCCACTTGAGATTGACGATGTCTGTCTTATGCTGCTTCAGCCTTGACGTCTTACGGCTCACCGGGGCCGCTCCAACGACAGAACGATCCATCACAACAGAGCAGTGCCCTGGACGCTGTCTACAGATTCCTCAGATCTTCCTCCACACCTCCGACAGCCACCTCTACCTCAACTGCTTCAGCAACCAACCCAATGATGCTGAGGTCGACACGGCCACGGCAAAGAGGTTGTACACTTGTTGCATCACTTATTACTATACATTCATGTCGATCCATTAGGGCTATTTTTGTTCGACGGAAAAACATAGCAATAGGGAATTTGCCAATGGCACTCTACTATTCAATTATTCATGCATTTTGTTGAAAGGAATGAAGCAAAACATCCACCTGGACCTACTTTTCAAAATCCTATGCATGAAAACAAGACCAAGTGCATTAGTGGCAGAATAACATTCTAACTGTACACGCTTTCATATGGTTTCACTTTATTTTGACCATGTTTCTTTGCATTCCTCTGCTCTTCCAATTCCTGTAAACCAAACACCCAAGTTGACAGAAATCCTGTGTTTACAAATGCTCTGTTTACCATGTGCATTCCTATCCTATTCCGGTGTTTTTCCTATCCCTGCGTTTTTAGAATCATGCAAGCCAAATGAGCCCTTACAGAATTACTTTAGTACAGGTAGGTGTTGAAGGGAACTTTGTGTGGTTTGTCCTGCTCCTGCCGCGACGTCGTCCACCTCACCTGAGGTGCTCCATCGACAGAAACATCCACCAAACCAGACATCACGACTCCTGACCATCTTTCGCCGCCTCAGATCTCCTTCCCTGCCGCTGGCACCCACCGCAACGGCATCACCATCATCGACTCAGCAGATGAACCTCAGGAGTACACGGGTCCACAAGAGAGGTCGCACTCTTTTGATTCTGCTTATGTTATGCATTGCTTAAAATTACCTGCTACTTTATCGTCCTGTTCACCTCTTGGACTCCAAGTCAGGTCCAAATTAATGTTCAAACTTGAGTTCTAAATTAGTTGTGGGGCACATATCGAGGAAGCAATGAATAGTATCTCTGTCTAATATCTGGTTCACCTAGGGTATGCCTATGTTGTTCATCTTGGGTGGGAAACAAATAGTAAAGCAATCATCATCTGTATTTTTATTAAATTAAAGCAATCATCAGCCTGCTATCATTATTTTTGGATCCATCCACTGGTTGTTACCATCTCTCTAAATTTCTGCATGCTCTCCTTACATAATCTCACCATATTTTTTTCGTATGCATGTCAGATATTGTACACAGTCATGCTGAACATGTAGAGAAAAAGAGAAGAGTTTTGCACGGCAATACAATGTCATGCAGACATCGCTCCATGGTGGGTTCAATGGCAAACCCTCCCCACCCCTCTCCAGATTGTAATCCAGAGGAAGATATCTGTTCTGAGGCGGATTCAGACGCCGCTGACCACTCCTATTTACCCCCAAGGTGTCTGCTCTACCTTGGCATGATGATGTTAGTCATATCATGCATATGTTGCCTTGCAGTGCCTACTTTTGACATCATATATGTCATCTGCTTAGTTTAGACATGTTCTGTAATGCCACCTGTTTAGTTTCTATATCATATATGGGAATTGTGCAGTCTCATGTCTTTTAGCCAGCCATAATATACGTGAAATGTGCAATGCCATCCTGTTTAACCAGGCATAATATATTTGAATGATATCTTGCTCATCCTTTTCTTCATTACATTTCCATTTGTCAACAATGTTTGTACATTAAACTACTCTTCCTGTGAATCAGCCATTTGGGTGGGAGATTGAAAAATCTGGAGTGAAAACAAGGCCTTCAGAGCAGACAGTGCTACCTGTCGAAGCAGATCTCTTGTTGGGTCCCGATAGCTCCTCAGAGATGGATTCAGAGACAGATGACCAGTCCTATTCCCCCACCGAGGTGTATGCTCTAACTTGGCACGGTTATACTGCTCATATCATGCATATGGTGTCTTGCATTGCATAGATTAGACATCATATACACAATATTCAACACCATGTTCTTAGTTCAGACATCATATCTAATGCCCTCTGTTTAGCATATAAATCACATATGTGAATTAAATGATGCGATCCTGATTACTTAGATAATATGTAGGTGAATTATGTCATGCGATCATGTTTAGTTATTCATCATATCTTTGAATTATGTTATGCTATGCTATCCAGTTTAGATAGACATCATATATGTGAAATTATGTCATACTATCCGTTTTAGTTAAACAATATACATGTCAACTATTTCATGACCTCTTTTTTCCACACTATCTATTGCATTTGTCTCTCATACAATGTCTGTACATTCAACTATGTTTCCTGTTTATCAGCCATTTGAATTGGAGCGGATGATGCCGGCATCTAGCGGACTAAAAACACGATCTTCAAATAAAATAGTGCTACCTCTTGGTGGAGATAGCACCCCAGTTGTACATGCACGAGAACCAGCCCTACCACACATAACCCAAACTCTCGCAGATTGTACCCCTACTGCGATGGACAGAGAACCAGCTTCACCCAATCTAACCCCCACCCCAGCAGATAGTAACCCAGTTCCTATTGACACAACACCATCTCCACCATAGAGCTCCCAAACAAGAGCAGTTAGTAAGGCAGCTCCAGTGCCCAAAGGGCCAGTACTACCATGGCGAACCCCAACTCCACCAGTTAGTACGCCTATTCCTGTGGAGGAAGCACAACCAGCTAGTCGTAGTTTAGCATCTATCGCATTTGATGTTGTTAAATCGTATGTGCGTATCTTCCCATCTTGGAAATATTATACTGAAGATGAAGGAAAATGCCAGTTGCAGGTGTTTGTCCAGGAGTTATGTGTAAGTAATGTTATTCATGGCAATTACTTTGCTTTGTCCCATACATCCTACCTCCATGATGGTTATAATACAGCAAATTTTCCCATTTTTCTCTATAGAGAAGGACCGATTTGGAAACTCAGGATGAGGTAACCTGTGCTAATACCTCTGCTATCTTCAAGAATGCTTGGTGGCAGTATCGGAATTACCTGAAGAAAACATACTTCATCGGCAAAGAAACTCATCAAATTCCCTTACGTTCTCTTGAGACACATTTACTAGACGATGACTGGGAACGCCTTGTTCTGTACTGGTCCCGAACCAAGAATGTGGTAAGGTCTATGAGCTCAATTTCTATTTTTAAGTATTATATCTTGTGTCTTACTGTACTCTGTTCATGTAGAACAAGTGCCTAAACCTGAAGAACAAATATTCTAATTTAAGATTCCATTGCTATCATAGTTCAAAAAAGCGCTAGGCGTTAATTGTGCGTTTTGCCACCGCCTTGCGCTTTACTGACCAAAGTGCATGCTTATGCGCAGTTATGCACAGATTAAGCGTAGTTATGCGCAATGCGTTTCGCCAACGCCTAGAGCCTATGCGCGCTTAAGCGCTCGCTTAGGCGCGCCTTTTTTAACTATGATTGCTATCGTGCATACTGCTATGCTCTTGTATCACTGTATTTACTCATACAAACTTATTTTTAAATTAAAGGATCAATCGAAACTGCAATGGCACAGCAGGTATGTTCACGCATGTTTGTTTAGCATGCTTGCTCTTATCAATAGCTCTGTTGATTTCAATTTCAATTGTGTATACAGTTGACTTCTCATATCATGCACATTACTAGCATCACAACAGAGCCAATAGTGTTGTTGTACATGTAGACCCGTGGTACCCATCTGAAATCTTGTTGTGCCGTGTAGTTTCCCATGCTTTGTATTCTTTCACTGCTGCTTTGTCTTGAACTGATATGATTTGAACCGTGTCTCTATTTTGATTTGGCAAGACAATGCAGTGACCATAGGACATAGATATATGTTTGTTTGATGCTTTTATTATGTACTAGTACTTGGCAATAGAAGACTTGGTAGTTTAATCATGTCCACCTTACTAATGAACTGGTTCACCGAAATGAGTTTCATATACTAGTACATGCTAAACTGTTATGTGTCTGCTTGTTCCTTCTTTTAGAATGCTGACAGAATATTGGGGAAGAGTGCCTTATTAAGCAATGGTAAAGGAAGTTATGTAGATAAGGTTCAGGATAGTGACACATCCTTGTTGGTCTCCAACAAAGCTGATAAAACAGCTAAGGAAGACTATCTCGAAGACAGTGAGACAACCCCAAAGTCTTGTCTTGGTTTAGTGTTGGAGTTACTGGCCACTACCGCTTGCACAAGCTATTCATACTCACTGTCTGAATTGGTTCGGTTTCTTGAGTCTCAACTACAAGATGAAAGACATCGATCAGCTGTGCTGCGCAAGAAGCGGAAGGACTGCGGAAGTCCCTGGAGCATTCAGATGCATACTTTCTGGTGCAACAACAAGCGTTGGAGGATTTTAGCGCCAAACAGGACAAAGCTAATAAGCTTTCTAAGCTTATTGCCAGCATGGTGGATACCACATTTCTTGAGCTCTTCTGATGTTGTTTCAGTTATGCTCTTGTTTTACTGCAGCGTTTATTTGCACTGGTGGCCAATTTTGACGGCCAGTGTATGTAATATGCTGCTTTGTTCCCTATATTTGCACTGGTGGCGAACTTTGATGCCCAATGGATGTAATATGTGTAATAGCGGTAATAGGCTAGCGTTAATTGCTTGCTTATTTATTTCCTTATTGTCTTGTTTAGTTGTTTGCTTGTAATCACTGTCGTTCTTTTTCTGTGTTTTTCTAGTGGCCACAATAACATATCTTTGGAAACTAGGCCAGAATAATCATGGCAACACACGGACTGTTGTAACCATGGGCCTCCTGCGGGCCGTATGATCCATGGGCCTTCTACGGGTCGTAGGATCCATTGGCCTTCTATACGGGCCGTAGGATCCATGGGCCTTCTATGGGCCGTACGATTCATGGGCCTTTTACGGGCCGTAGGATCCATGGGCCTTCTACGGGGCGTATCATCATTTCGCCAATCATGGGTTGTACTATTCATGGACAATAACGGGCCGTTAATAGGCCGTATTTGATAACTCTATGAAAACAGCCCAACGGGTTTTTTTGACATGAAAACGGCCCAACGTATTATCGGGCCACAAACGGGCCAACTGTAACCACGGGCTGAATTTGGCCCACAAGCAGAAAATGACAGTAACGGGCGGTAAGTAAATGAATGTGGAAATGAGCCCAAGAATAAATGGGCCCCGAGAAGGCCGAAAGATAACATGGGCTGGAAACGGCCCAACGGAATAATGGGCCGTTAATGGGTATAAAGTGATACACTGTTCATTACGGCCCAGTTTCACCGCGTGACGTTAATGGGTATAAAGTGATACACTGTTCATTACGGGCCAGTTTTACCACAGGCCGTTAATGGGCCGAGAGTAATAAGGGCCTCATATGGGCCGAAAGACGTCATGGGCCATACATGGGCCGGAAGTTAAAACGGGCTGGAATTATATTGGACGGCCCAGATGACGCTACTCGGCCTAATTCGGATAGGCCATAAACGGGCCCTGGGTTAGCGGGCTGTAGATGGGCTATATGCGACAGGCCGTTCATAGGCTTGCCGTGGGCCGGCCCGCCACCTTTGGACCAAGTCAAACGGGCCGGCCTTTTCACAGGAATGGGCCTCTGTGGGCCCGTGCCACGTGTCGACGTATCATAGGCGCTTTGGGTCCAATGAGTGGATGACATCTGTCCCAACGTTGAGCCGACACGTGTTTCCTCCAGCCAATGATGATTTTACACATGGAAAATCCCCATTGGTCGGGGCTGTTAACGGGTTATCGGATCCAAAACCGGACCCGATAGCTTAACGGCGTTACGTTACGGTGGATGCCACGTGTCGGTCACCCTTGACGAAAGCACTTCTGTGACGCGCGATTTATCGTCATGGAAGTGGAACTTCCGTGATGATAATTTTGGTAATGTCATGCAACACTTCTACGACAGCACATGTATGACTATCTTGATTCTGTCATAAATTTGTCATGGATGTACATGCATGACAGAAAACGTGACCTACTGTGAAAAACACGTATCATCACGGAAGTGTATTTTTTTTGTAGTGATCCCCCCTGTTTGTCAATGGCGGGGCAGTGTGAGGTGAGCTAGCGGAAGCAGACGAGGCACAAATCGCATAGCTTGGAATGGATGCACATTAAGGGATTACCTTGTTGATGTTGTTGTCTCTAGCGGCTCCATCGCGGTCAGCCCCCCTCCCACCCACCCAAATCTGGATCAAATAAACCAAAAACACCAAAAACAGAGGGAAACAGAGGCGATGCGGTGAGATCTAGCTCGACACGGAGGGGAACGGGACAGGGTTCCGGATTCACTCACCACAGCCACCGCCGTCGCCGAGAAAGAAAGCTCCGCGCTGCTATCATCTCCGGGGGTACCCCATCTCCGGCGCCGTCGCCGGCTCACCGCCAAGAACGAAGAGGAGGGGGTGGGAGCAATGGCTTCAGACAGGGGTACACGTTCAGACAGGCACGGGGACACGTTTCACCTGATGCACTGCCAAGTGGGGCCCATAACTAGATGCACTACCAAGTGGGACCTATCGTGGATCTAAGACTGACAGTAGAATGGGGGTAGGTATTAGGAGGCAAGATCCTAGCTATGGCGAAGTTGTACACACGAGTTTTACGAGTTCAGGCCATTCGCGGAGGAAGTAATAGCCCTACGTCTCGGAGCCCGTAGGCGGTCGACTGAATTATGCGTGTGTGTGTGTGTGTTACAGGGGGTGCGAACCCTTGTGCCAGTGGAGGGGGGTGGCTTATATAGAGTGCGCCAGGACCCCGGCCAGCCCACGTTACAAGGAGTTCAATGTACATAAAGAGGGAGCGTTACAGGTAACGTCCATAATAAAGTGACATAAATGATCATTAAGCCTATGAGTAACGCCCGACCGTTGCTGTGCAGAGTGACTTTGGATCTTCTGTCCATCGAGCGGTTTCTGTTACGGTCGAGTGACATCGAATCTTCTGAGTGGAATGCTTCTGGTCGAGTGGATGATGTTATCCTTTGAATACTTCTGACTTTAGGGTGATGTCCTAGGGGAGGGTGTCTAGGTCAGGCCTATGACCCTACCCTAGGTACATAGCTTCATCATTAGCCCCCGAATGGTTCAGGGTTCGAGTGGAGAAGGAGTTGAGAATTCTTCCGACTCAAAATCTGCGCTTCGGAAGTGTCTTGCCTGGTCCAATGAATCAACACGACGACTCCAACTTCTTTTTCAGTCGCCTTGATCCATTCTTGGTTTTGTCGAGTGAACTTTTACCGATAGGCTTCGAGTGTTGATATGGAAAAAAACCTTCCGTCTGACAGGTTGCTCTGCTGCTCGCGGATCTCGCGGGATTCGAATTTTGGGAAGCGCGCGGGGCGGAGGAGGCCGCAGTAATCGGGTTGGATTAGGCAGGGCTGCCTCGATTTCTGCGCCACCTTTTCGCCACGTATCGCGCGCGCGACTGTTGCAGGATTTGATAGGATCGTCCGGGCCCACGGGTCAGCCACTCGGAAACGACCTCATATAAGGTGTCGGACGGGGGTTTTTGCATAGTGCGTTCCCATTCTTCTCCGTTATCTCCACCGCATCTACTTCTGCCCCCGGCGCCGCTGCTCTGCTCGAGCTCCGCCCGCTGGAATGGGGAAAGAGAAGACGGTGGCCTTGGAGCACGTGAAGAAGGCGACGGCGAAAGCGAAGGGGAAGAAGTCCAGCCGGGGCGGATCTTCGTCGAGGTCAGGCCTGCCGCGCGGCTGGATCCAGGGTGATTGGATCCGGTCGACGATTCGTCAGGACGACATCGACGATCTGGCCGAGGGGGATTGATCCCCCACGGATCCGCACGGCTCCGGAGGGCGAGACCGAGCTGCAGCCGCAGGAGGGTGAGTGCGTTCTCCTCGCCACTCACTTCGACCGCGGGTTTTCTTTGCCTCCTCATCCTTTCTTCCGAGCTTTCTTGAACTTCTTTGGAGCACAACTCCACCACTTTTCCCCCAACACCATCGTGTACCTTGCTGCCTTCGTGTCCATGTGCGAGAATTTCTTGGGTTGTCGACCACACTGGGGCCTCTTCAAGCACATTTTCACGTGTCGCTCTCAGTCGGTCAAGAAGGCCAATCCGAGTGATGAAAAGACGCAAGTGATCCAGATGTGTGGAGGTCTTAGGATTCAGATGAGGGGTAAAAGCTCTTTCCCAGCCATGATCCTTCCCGAGTCAGTCCGTGATGGTGTGACCGGCATGGATCTGTTGGAGGTCTTCCTCAGACGCCGCATTCAGCCGCTTCAAGCTCGTGACCATCCTATGTGGATGTATTTGGGCATTGATGATTCCACTCGGATCCACCTAGAAGAGGTCGACGGGGATACGGTGGAGAAGTGGTTGAGGGGTATCACTGGCAACAAAGATAATCCCAGGGGGTCCAGGAGAGTCCCTACACTCGACAACTCGTACGAAACAGACAAGGTCCAACTCTGAATTGTCGAGTGTTTTCTTGATTTATCATGTAACTGCTTGTTGTCAACCGACTGATTTTTGTTTCACTTGTTGTCTTTCAGGCCCTTACTGAGATGTACTCGATGCCCAACGGGGAGCAGGAGCAGGATCCAGAGGGGGGGTGAGTGTAGGCGAGAGCGGCGAGTGGCACTCTGACGGAGAGGAGGACGAGGAGAGCGATGACCCGAGTGATGAAGAAGAGGTCGACTCACCTCCCCGTAGGGAAAGGCGATCCAAGCACACTCATGACCCGGCAAGCATCCGCGGCAAAGCGACCACGCAGACCGGGCAGTCGTCAAAGCGCCCTCGGATGTCTTCTCCAGCGCCGACTGAGAAGGCACCGAAGCAATCGAAAGCTACGCCGTCAAAACCGCAGAAAGCCTTGCCCAAAATCAAAGTGGCCATTCCCACTGTTTCCGGGTAATAGTTGGACTTGAATTCTTTGTTTAGTATGAACTGGGTCTTGGTCGGCTCACAGTTATTGACATGACCGACTGAATCTTGAAATTTGTAGTGCTGCTACCTCCGAGACTTCCGCTTACAGGAATGAAGATGAAGAAATGGAAGATGCAGTCACCTCCAATCCGGGTACGATTCTCGTAATCCTGTCCTCATTTACTCGGTCATTTTATTGGTCGATTGAATTTCCGGCAATTGATTCTTTTTGCAGCTCCTCCCCATGTCATTGATCTTCCAGACGATGATGAGGATGTGCCACTGAGGTCCCAGGGGAGAAGAAACAGGAAGTCGTCAACTGGAAAGACACCTCAATTTGCATCGGCGACTGAAACGGCAATCCAGGAAGGTGGCAATGCCAATCAGACTTCTGTAACTTCCGCCGTACCACTGACGAATGCTCAGCCTTCAGCGTCGACTGCTCAGACTCCAGCCGATCCATCTTCGCTCTTTACTGCACATCACGTCCCAAAGGACCAAGTGGGTGCTGCCAAGGAAGCTATACACCAGGCGGGCATCATGATGGAGCAGATGAAGGTGGTCCGAGAAGCCAGCCAAGTGGCTTACGACGCCAGCTCAACCCTTCAAAGCAACGTCCAGGTTGGTTGATCACCGACTGACTCTTTAGCTTGTCGCTTGCTCTATTAGGATATGCTACCTGAAAACTTTCTTTGAAGAATCTCTTCATCTGTCTGCGTTTCGCATTCGTACACCCACTGGGTGTTTTGATTTGCCACTGAGCAAATTTGTATCTTGAGTCGACTAGGTTGTGTCGATTGGGTCTTTGAACTAGTGGGGGCACGCTGAGTGCACCCACTGGGTGTAGTCCCCGAGACTATAGTTGACTGCGGGCAGTCGACTGTAGTCTTAGAATTGGAGTTTTCTCACTCGGCCTGGACAGACCACGTCGAGTGGAACCCGAACCAGTGGGGGCACGCTCAGTGCACCCACTGGGTGTAGTCCCCGAGACCGTGGTCGACTGCGGGAAGTCGGCTATGGTCTGAGAACAACTTGCCTCTCTTTTTTTTACACTCGGCCTGGACAGACCACGTCGAGTGGAAACTGGACCAGTGGGGGCACGCTAAGTGCACCCACTGGGTGTAGTCCCCGAGACTACTGTTGGATGTTTGATTCGGCAGTAGTCTTAGAACTTGTTGAATTTTATCAGACCATTGCTCTGAAGTAACCAATCTTTCCATCTGTCGATTGACTGTCTTTTGATTACAGAAATCTTGTGAACTTGGAGCTCGTTTTGCTGACCTGGAGAAGAAGTAGATTCAGCTCAACCTCGATCTGGAGCTGGCCAAGATAAATCCGCAGAAGGCCAAGGATGAAGCCACTGGTAAGAGAAAATTTGTCAACTGATTTGTCTCTAAATCGAATGTTATTTGCTTTCTCTGAACCGAGCGTTATCTCTTTCAGAGAACCTGAACCAAGCTCTGACAAAAAAGGATCAAGACCTTGCAGCCGCACAGAAAGCAGCTGATGAGAAAACTGCACTCGCTGAACAGAAGCTAGCTTCAGTCGGCAAATTGGAAGAAGAAAACGCCAAGCTGAAAACTGCCCTTGATGAAGCCAATAAGGAAGCGACTCACCTGAAGAAGGACAAGAATAATATGACCAAGAATATGGAAGGCATTGCTCGCAAGAGGGACGATCTGGAGAACTATCTGGGAGGTTTTGCCAAGAAGCTGTTCGTCATGCTTGAAGGTATTTTCTTCGGCCCGACTGACTTGTTACTGTCGACTCGACATACAACCACTGACTCATCTTTGAATTGTGCGTGCAAAATTTTGCCAGAACTTCGAGGAAGAGATTGGGCAGGTTGAGACAAGCTTGGACACCATCCACTCTCCAGTGAAGGACGAAGCTGCCATGAACGTACTCCGACTGGGGTCTCGCGTTGCTGGTGT
Source organism: Aegilops tauschii subsp. strangulata (assembly GCF_002575655.3). NCBI lineage: Eukaryota > Viridiplantae > Streptophyta > Magnoliopsida > Poales > Poaceae > Aegilops > Aegilops tauschii. The sequence continues at coordinate 127,552,511 of NC_053035.3, forward strand.
TGTCGACTATCTTGCTCGACTGAAAGTCGCAATGTCGCGGATCGACACAGCACTCTGGCCAAGGGCGATGCTCCAGAATGACCTCGAGTCTCTGATGACACGACTTAATGAGGTTCCTGGTCGAGTGCAGGAATGGAAGAAGTCTTCTGCTCGGTGCGGCGCTGATGTGGCTCTGTCCTTGGTTCGTGTCCACTGTAAGGAAGCGCGAGAAGAGAAGCTGGCGGCGATCAAGGTTGCCAATACCAAGAGGCATGACTTCCAATCTTTCATGGAGACCTTTATTGCTGCTGCCACTCGGATTGCTGACGGAATCGACCTGGACGAGTTCGTCGAGCCCGCTAGCCCTCCTCCTGCGGAGTGAACAAACTCTATGCCTCACCTTAAATTTGCCTCAGAATGCCGAGTGATTTTGTAACCGTTAAACTCCTTCGGGCTTGATGCCCGAGTACTTTAATCCGTGGTTCGGAACCTTAGGATTCATCTGAACTTGGTTTATCTCCGAATATGCTTGTGTTTGTCTTTGAGTGGAACTTGTTCTTCACTCGGAATAATCTTTGAACTTGAGATGCAGCTTTGAGGAGAAAGTCCCAGTCGACCTGCACCTCGTCGACCTTGCGGATCAGGATGGAGCGCACATTATACTTGTGGCGCAGCTCTGAGGAGAAGGTCGCAGTCGACCTGCACCTCGTCGTCCTTGCGGATAAGGATGGAGCGCATGTTGTACTTGTGGCGCAGCTCTGATGAGAAGGTCGCTATCGACCTGCACCTCGTCGTCCTTGCGGATAGGGATGGAGCGCACGTTGTACTTGTGGCGCAGCTCTGAGGAGAAGGTCGCAGTCGACCTGCACCTCGTCGTCCTTGCGGATAAGGATGGAGCGTGTCGCCAAGTCCCCGAGCGAGAAGGTCGGTTCTCACTCAGAACACATTTTATACTTAGGCGAGTACTGGACTGTAGCTAAGCCTCCGAGTAGGAGGTTTGCTCACCACTCGATAGGATTTTTCAAACTTAGGTGAGTACTGGACTGCAGCTAAGCCCCCCGAGTGGGAGGGTTGCTCACCACTCGGTAGGATTTTCAAACTTAGGCGAGTACTGGACTACAGCTAAGCCCCCGAGTGGGAGGGTTGCTCACCACTCGGTAGGATATTTTAAACTTAGGCGAGTACTGGACTGCAGCTAAGCCCCCGAGTGGGAGGGTTGCTCACCACTCGGTGGGATTTTTTAAACTTAGGTGAGTACTGGACTACAGCTAAGGCCCTGAGTGGGAGGGTTGCTCACCACTCGGTAGGATTTTTTAAACTTAGGCGAGTACTGGACTACAGCTAAGCCCCCGAGTGGGAGGGTTGCTCACCACTCGGTGGGATTTTTTAAACTTAGGCGAGTACTGGACTGCAGCTAAGCCCCCGAGTGGGAGGGTTGCTCACCACTTGGTGGGATTTTTTAAACTTAGGCGAGTACTGGACTGCAGCTAAGCCCCCGAGTGGGAGGGTTGCTCACCACTCGGTGGGATTTTTTAAACTTAGGCGAGTACTGCACTGCAGCTAAGCACCCGAGTGGGAGGGTTGCTCACCACTTGGTGGGATTTTTTAAACTTAGGCGAGTACTGGACTGCAGCTAATCCCCCGAGTGGGAGGGTTGCTCAACACTCGGTGGGATTTTTTAAACTTAGGCGAGTACTAGACTGCAGCTAAGCCCCCGAGTGGGAGGGTTGCTCACCACTTGGTGGGATTTTTTAAACTTAGGCGAGTACTGGACTGCAGCTAAGCCCCTGAGTGGGAGGGTTGCTCACCACTCGGTGGGATTTTTTGAACTTAGGCGAGTACTGGACTGCAGCTAAGCCTCCGAGTGAGAGTCTTGCTCACTACTCGGTAGGATTTTTTTAAACTTAGGCGAAACGGATTCGTAGCTAAGCCTCCGAGTGAGCGGCTTGCTCACCACTCGGTAGGATTTTTCAAACTTAGGCGAAACGGATTCACAGCTAAGTCTCCGAGTGAGAGGCTTGCTCACCACTCGGTAGGATTTTTTCAAACTTAGGCGAAACGGATTCGCAGCTAAGTCTCCGAGTGAGAGGCTTGTTCTTCACTCGACAGGATTTTTTTCAAATTTAGGTGAAACGGATTCGCATCTAAGGCACCCACTGGGGGATTTGAAACATACAAAAAAGAAACAGCAAACATTTATGAGACTGTAAAACTATGTCTTTTATAATCAAACTAGAAGGTATTTCTTATTACATCTCAACAGTCTGAATGCTTAAGTGTAAAAGGGGCGGAGCAGCTCCGCATTCCAAGCGCATGGCTCGTCTTTCTTGTGCTCGACGTTGTAAAGGTGGTATGCTCCATTGTGGAGCACTCTGGTGACAATGAAGGGGCCTTCCCAAGCAGGAGCAAGCTTGTGTGGTTTCTGCTGATCCACTCGAAGAACCAAGTCTCCCTCTTGAAATGCTCGACCCCTCACGTTTCTGGCGTGGAATCGACGCAGGTCTTGCTGATAGATGGTCGACCGGATCAAGGCCATCTCTCTTTCCTCTTCCAGGAGATCAACTGCATCTTATCGCGCCTGTTCTGCTTCATCTTCTGAGAAAAGCTCGACTCGGGGTGCATTGTGAAGCAAGTCACTCGGAAGTACAGCCTCAGCTCCATAGACCAAGAAGAATGGAGTTCGGCCAGTCGACCAATTGGGAGTTCTCCTCAATCCCCAAAGCACTGATGGAAGTTCATTGACCCAGGCGCCTGCTGCATGCTTGAGATCACGCATCAGTCGGGGTTTCAGTCCTTTGAGAATCAATCCGTTTGCCCTTTCAGCTTGTCCATTCGACTGGGGGTGGGCGACTGAAGCATTGTCGACTCGAGTGCCTTGGGAAGCGCAGAAGGCTCTGAACTCATCAGAATTGAAGTTCGGCCCATTGTCAGTGATGATGCTGTGCGAAACACCATATCTGAATGTTAACTCTCTGATGAAGCTGACAGCACTACTAGCTTCAAGATTTTTTATAGGCTTGGCTTCAATCCATTTGGTGAACTTGTCGACTGCCACGAGCACATGAGTGAAGCCGCTCCTACCAGTCCTCAGAGGTCCAACCATATCCAATCCCCACACAACAAAGGGCCAGACGAGTGGAATGGTCTTCAGGGCTGATGCAGGCTTGTGAGACATGTTGGAGTAAAACTGGCAACCTTCACATTTGTCGACTATTTCTTTTGCCATCTCATTTGCTCGTGGCCAATAAAATCCCGCTCGGTATGCTTTGGCCACAATGGTCCGAGAGGACGCATGGTGTCCACAGGTCCCCGAGTGGATGTCGTTGAGGATCACTCGACCTTCTTCTGGTGTTATGCATTTCTGGCTGACTCCAGTTACACTTTCTTTGAACAGCTGTCCTCTTATCACAGTAAAGGCTTTGGATCAATGGACGATCTGTCGAGCCTCTTCTTTATCCTCTAGGAGTTCCTTCCTAAGAATGTACGCGATATACGGTACTGTCCAGTCGGGAGTGATGACCAAAACCTCCATGATCAAGTTGACCACGACTGGGACTTCGACTTCAGTCGGATCAGTGGCGCTCTTTGGTTGTGGGGGCTCTTCAGTGAAAGGATCTTCTTGAACTGAAGGTGTATGAATATGTTCCAAAAACACATTGCTGGGAATGGCCTCCCTCTTGGAACCTATCTTTGCCAAATCATCGACTGCTTGATTTTTCAGTCGGGGTATGTGATGGAGCTCTAACCCCTCAAACCTCTTCTCTAACTTTCTCACTGCATTACAATAGCCAGTCATAGCTGGGCTTCTGACGTCCCACTCCTTCATCACTTGATTAACCACTAAATCCGAGTCGTCATAGACCATGAGGCGACGGACGCCGAGTGAAATGGCCATACGCAACCCGTACAAGAGTGCTTCATATTCAGCTTCATTGTTGGAGGAGTCAAAACGAATCTGGAGAACATAGCTGAGTTTGTCACCTCGGGGGGATACCAATACTACCGCAGCACCGGAACCATTCAGCATCTTGGATCCATCAAAGAACATGGTCCAATGCTCCGAGTGAATCTGAGTCGGCAGTTGTTGCTCAATCAACTCGGCAAGGAAATCTACAATTGCCTGGGACTTGATAGCTTTCTTTGCCTCAAACTTGATATCCAATGGAAGGAGTTCAATCGCCCATTTAGCCACTCGACCAACTGCATCTCTGTTATTCAGAATTTCCGACAATGGTGCGTCGCTGACGACTGTGATGGAGTGATTAGTGAAATAGTGTGCAACCTTCTTCGTGGTCATGTAAATCCCATATTGGATATCTTTGCTTGGATGGAGTCAGAACTTCAGAAACATAGTATACTGGGCGCTGAACTTTATAGGCTTTCCCTTCTTCTTCCCGCTCGACCGTGAGTACAGTACTGACAACTTGTCCAGTGGCTGCAATATAAAGCAGTAAAGGTTCTTTGCTGATTGGGGCAACAAGCATCGGCTGGGTGCAAAGCAGGGCTTTGAGCTCTACAAACGTTGCGTCAGCTTCGTCAGTCCACTCGAACTTGTTAGATTTCTTCATCAGTCGGTAAAGAGGCAAGGCCTTTTCACCGAGACGAGAAATGAATCGACTCAAGGCGGCCAAATGACCTGTGAGCTTCTGAACATCATGCACACGCACAGGGCGTTTCATTCGGAGGATGGCACCAACTTTCTCCGGGTTTGCGTCGATCCCCCGTTCGGAAATGAGAAAACCGAGTAATTTACCTCCTAGAACTCTGAATGTGCATTTTCACGGATTAAGCTTGATATCATATCTTCTCGGGTTGGCAAAGGTTTCAGCAAGGTCAGTCAGCAGGTCGGAACCTTTACGCGACTTGACCACAATGTCATCCATATATACCTCCACATCCTGACTGATTTGAGTGAGCAAACACTTCTGAATCATCCTCATAAATGTGGCTCCGGCGTTCTTGAGGCCGAATGGCATGGTGACATAATAGAAGCACCCGAATGGAGTGATGAAAGCTGTTTTTATCTCATCGGGTCCATACAGTCGGATCTGATGGTACCCGGAATAGGCATCTAAAAAGGACAGACGCTCACACCCCGCGGTCGAGTCGACGATCTGGTCGATACGGGGGAGAGGAAAATGATCTTTCGGGCAGGCCCAATTGATATGCTTGAAATCAATGCACATGCGAAGTGAATCGTCCTTCTTGGGGACCATGACAACATTGGCAAGCCACTCGGAGTGGTAAATCTCTCGGATGAACTCAGCTGCCAGGAGCCGAGCCACTTCCTCACCAATTGCTTTTCTCTTCTGTACGGCGGACCGTTGAAGATGTTCCTTGACTGGTTTTAGTTTCGGGTCGACTCGCAAACGATGCTCAGCCAGTCCCCTGGGTACACTTGGCATGTCAGAAGGTTTCCATGCAAAGATGTCCCAGTTCTCATGGAGGAACTGGATCAGCGCTTCTTCCTATTTGTTGTCGAGTGATGCTGAGATATGAGTAGGAGCAGCATTAGGATCGGTCGGGTGAATATGAATCGGCTTGGTTTCACCGGACGACTGAAATGCAGAATCAGTGGCAGGCTTCTTGGAGCGCAGCAAATCACTCGGATCTGCATTCTTCCGATATTCTTGCATTTCGACTGATGCCATTTGTGCATCGGTGATTTTTGAGCCCTTCTAGAAGCACTCTTCTGCCTTCTGCCGATTGCCAGTGATAGTGATCACTCCTCTGGGACCAGGCATTTTCAATTTGAGGTACACGTAACATGGTCGAGCCATGAAACGTGCATAGGCAGGCCTACCCAGAATAGCATGATAAGCACTCTAGAAATCCACTACTTCAAACGTCAACTTTTCCTTGCGGTAATTCTTGGAATCACCGAAAACCACATCAAGGGCGATCTGGTCGAGTGATTCAGCCTTCTTGTCTGGTATAACGCCATGGAAACTCATATTGCTTTCACTAAGTTTGGACATCGGAACGCCCATTCCCTTCAAGGTTTCAGCGTAAAGGATATTCAGGCCACTACCACCATCCATCGGCACTTTAGTCAGTCGAGTGCCTTCAACAACTGGGTCGACCACCAACGCTTGCCTCCCAGGGGTGGCTATACGTGTTGGATGGTCAGTCTGGTCGAATGTGATGGCAGTCTGGGACCACTTCAAATAACTTGGTGTTGCCGGAGCAACCATGTTCACTTCTCTGTTGACAACTTTCAGTCGACTTTTGCTCTCAACATCAACAAAAATCATCAGAGTGGAATTGACGTTGGGAAAACCATCATCATCTTCTTCCTTATCCTCACCCTTGTCCGACTCCTTTTCCCTCTCACTGGGTTGTTTCTCTCAAAACTGCTGGATCAGGAGTCGACACTGTTGAGTGGTGTGTTTAGGGTAAATGAGATTACCCTCTTCTTCTTTCTTGGTATGAATGTGGCATGGTAGATCCAACACATCATTTCTGGCTTGATCTTTCACTTTCTTGGGGTTCTAGGGCCCTTTGGGCTTCCCCTTGAACTTTCCTTGAGCCACAACTAAAGCCTCACCAGGAGCAGCTGGCTCGGCCTTGCGTTTCTGTTTCCGATTGGAATTCCCTCCTCCGGTTTCCTGGGCGTATGTTTTGTGCTTGCCACTCCGGAGTCGGTCTTCCTCTTCACCTTTAGCATATTTGGTGGCAATCTCCATCATCCGAGTCAGGGACATATCCCCTGTCCGACCGAATTTCAGATTCAACTCTCGATATTTAACGCCTTCCTTGAAGGCACAAACCGCTTGGTGATCTGACACATTCTCCACTTTATGGTGCAACATGATCCATCTCTGGATATAGTCTCTCAGGGTTTCATTCGGTTTCTGCACGCAGTGCTCAATTCTGTTAACCCTGCCGGCCGTTTGCAAGTACCCTCAAAAGTTCTAACAAACACTCGGGCGAGTTCTTCCCAACTGTATATGCTGCCAGATGCCAACTGAGTCAACCATGCTCTGGCCGAGCCTTCCAACATCAGAGGAAGGTGCTTCATGGCCACTTCATCATTGCCGCCACCGATCTGTACAGCCACTCGGTAATCCTCAAGCCAAGTGTCAGGCTTGGACTCACCAGTGAACTTGCTGACTCCAGTCGCCAACCTGAAGTTGGGAGGAATCACTGCAGCCCTGATGGCTCTACTGAAGCACTCTGGACCTGAAACATGCACTCTGCTGCCAGTCGGGTGATCTCTGTCATGACCCTCTCTGTGTGCTCTGTTCCTGTCAACCAGACCTTGAACGAGAATAGATCTCGCATCAAAGCCCGGCTCCCTGGGGTTGACTGGAATTCTTCGCCCGCCACTGTGAGGGCGTCTGTCATCATGCTGCCGAGGCACATATGAACCACTCCTCGGGGGAGGCGTGGGCACTCAGCGACGGTCATCGTGGTCGAGTCGGTGATCATACTACTCGCGGTTTCTGTACTGATCTTGCCGGTACCCACGTCCCTCACACCGCGGGGGTGATCTTGGGCTGTGAGCCGACTGAACCGTGTCTGCCATCACAGATCTGCTATGAATCCTATTCCGCAACTGAGATACTGCTGTGTTCTGCTCTCCTGCTGCCCGGAGTAAAGCCCAGATCTGCATCAAACCTCTGCCAGCTTCCGACTGGGAAGGCTGAATCGACTCTGCTATTCGGGCTGCAGCTGTGAGATTCTGAATTAGAGTTCGGTATACCTGAGTTTAAGGCGGAAAAAGCTGTCATTAACTGGACTCAGGAATCCGCTGCCGAGCACGCTCGTCGAGTGCATGTTGTAGATTTTCCAGTCGAGTGCACTCAGCCAAGTTGGCCAGGCGCGCCTCCTCCAAGGCCCGGGCCTCGGGGGTTTCTCCAACGATAGGAGTGTGAAGTGCATCCATATTGCGGCGGAGAAGCTCTTCCCTCTGCTGCGAATAAAGGGGCTCGGGGTGGTACTCCTCGTGAGCACGCGACGGATCACCGCCGCCATCGCCACCGTCGTCGCGGGGAAAGCCAAGAGGACTGCGTGGTCCGTTGACCATCAAGACTTCTGCCGCGGGATCGCTACTGTCGCACTCGGATGCAGTCTCGACGGAGCCAGTCGAACAGGCCATAGAGAGTTTCGTTGGGCTCGATTGCCGCGACTTGTGGGGTGGCCGACTGACGGGCCGCCGCGTGTCTCACCCACCACTAGAGCCGCGACCGACCGGAACGCTTGCGCCGGCGAACAGCGGGGAGTGAGGACACCACAGGAGCCGACCGATACTGGGTCGACGGCTGCCGGAGAAGGACGCCACGGACGCACGCGCGAAAGTGCGTCGCCCCATGGATGGGGAGCGCCTCGACGTCGAGTGGAGCCTCTTGAAGCCAGGCGGAGTCGTCGGCGACGAAGACGAGCGCGCCGAGACGGATCTCGCGGCCCTCAGCCAATCCACCCCCGGAAAACATGATGATGGGAATCGGAAAAAATGCAACTTCACCAAAAAGTCGCTAAGACACCTGCCCCACGGTGGGCGCCAGCTGTCGTGGATCTAAGACTGACAGTAGAATGGGGGTAGGTATTAGGAGGCAAGATCCTAGCTATGGCGAAGTTGTACACACGAGTTTTACGAGTTCAGGCCCTTCGCGGAGGAAGTAATAGCCCTACGTCTCGGAGCCCGGAGGTGGTCGACTGAATTATGTGTGTGTGTGTGTGTGTGTGTGTAACAGGGGGTGCGAACCCTTGTGCCAGTGGAGGGGGTGGCTTATATAGAGTGCGCCAGGACCCCAGCCAGCCCACGTTACAAGGAGTTCAATGTACATAAAGAGGGAGCGTTACAGGTAACGTCCATAATAAAGTGACATAATGATCATTAAGCCTATGAGTAACGCCCGACCGTTGCTGTGCAGAGTGACTTTGGATCTTCTTTCCGTCGAGCGGTTTCTGTTACGGTCGAGTGACATCGAATCCTTCGAGTGGAATGCTTCTGGTCGAGTAGATGCTGTTATCCTTTGAATACTTCTGACTTTAGGGTGATTTCCTAGGGGAGGGTGTCTAGGTCAGGCCTATGACCCTACCCTAGGTACATAGCTTCATCAGGACCCACATGTCTTAAACATAATCTCATTCCGGTTGACGACCGGTTTAATCGCCCGAGTGGGCCTTGGCTATTTGGGTTTCTGAAACGTAGCACTACAACTATTTTTGTCAACTACGTCGCACTCCTTCCATTGCACCTCAAAGATGTCGCACAGGAGCTATTGACCCGACAGGCTGGGAGCTTGTCCAATCCCGCCGCGTGCGCCTGGATCTTCTATCCCTTGCTTTCAAGCATCATCAGCGCGCCCTGAGGGAGTCCTGGACTAAGGGGTCCTCGGGCGTCCGGCCTGTTATCCATGGGCCGGACTGATGGGCTATGAAGACATGAAGGCCGAAGACTGTACCCGTGTCCGGATAGGACTCTTCTTGGCATGGAAGGCAAGCTTGGCGATCAACTATGAAGATTCCTTCCTATGTAACCGACTCTATGTAACCCTAGATCCCTCCGGTGTCTATATAAATTGGAGGGCGTAGTCCGGATAGTATATACTCATTACCATAGTCATACATGCTAGGCCTCTAGGGTTTAGCCACTATGATCTCGTGGTAGATCAACTCTTGTAACACTCATATTCATCAAGATCAATCAAGTAGGAAGTAGGGTATTACCTCCATAGAGAGGGCCCGAACCTGGGTAAACATCGTGTCCCCCGTCTCTGCAACCATCGATCTTAGACGCACAGTTCGGGACCCCCTACCCGAGATTCGCCGGTTTTGACACCGACATTGGTGCTTTCATTGAGAGTTCCACTGTGCCGTCGACGAAAGGTTCGATGGCCCCTTTGATCGTCCATAGTGACGCTGTCCAGGGAGAAACCTTCCTCCCCGGACAGATCTTCGTGTTCGGCGGCTTCGTACTACGGGCCAACTCGCTTGGCCATCTGGAGCAGATCGATAGTTACGCCCTGGCCATCAGGTCAGATTCGGAAGCTTGAACTACGTTGCGGACATCCACGGAGACTTGATCTTCGACGGATTCGAGACCGCGATGATCGCTCCCCCTCGCTCCGATGAACATGACTTAAATCTGTCATTGGGTCACATCCAGGAGATGGTTCCTGTTGCTGCAACGGCCTTAGAGTCGGAGCAGATCGTGCCATCCGAGGCCACAGAGTCTGCGACGTTGGAGCCGCACACAGACTCGACACCCTACAATATTTGCGTCATCGGAACTCCGGACTCGTCTCCGGCTATAAGTTCCGGACCATGTACGCCTGCAGACACCGAGCTAGATCAGTTATCGATTTTCGAACTCAGCGCTCCAGACATCTTCTAGCACTCACCTTTGGGTGATGTGCTAAACTCTTTAAAGAATTTGTCCTTGGAGAAGGACTCATAGCCGAACTATGTTCGGTTCGAGCTAGAAGCCGATGATGGGGAATTTTTCTTCCCACCCGCCACCCACTTCATAGCCACTGTCGATGACTTAACCGAGGTGCTTGATTATGGCTCCGAAGACATCGACAGTATGGATGACGATGCCGACAAGGAGCAAGGTCAAGACCCGCCATTCACTGGATGTTGAACGGCCACCTCTTCGTACGATGTGTACATGGTTGACACACCTAAAAAAGCTAGCGACGATGACAAAGAAGATCCAGTTGCGAATAAACCTTCTGAGACACAGTCCAACCGCCGGTGCCCTAAACGCCGTTCTAAGCCTCGTCGCTCAAAAGATGGCAACACTGGCACCGGAGAAAATAGTACTCCGGGCAACGCCGAAAACAATGAAGACCCTATTGGAGCTGCATCCGAACAAGAGGAACAAGACAACGGGCAAGTTAACCCTAATAAACAGACCATGCCCAATGACCCGGATGACGACAGTTATCGTCTAGTCACCGAGGATGAGGAGAGCCTCGGCAGCAAGGATTTCATCGTGCCTGAGGCACCCCTCGAGCAGGAGCGCTTCAAGCGCCAGCTAATAGCTACTGCAAGAAGCCTCAAGAAAAAGCAGCAGCAGCTCCAAGCCGATCAAGACCTACTCATTGACAGATGGACCGATGTCCTGGCAGCCGAAGAATACGGCCTCAAGCGCCCAGCCAAGAGTTACCCGAAGCGCAGACTGCTACCTCAGTTCGATGAGGAGGCACCAGATCCCATACCTCCCTCGCGCAATGCGGAACGACCACCGCGTGGTTGGGACAGTGTGGCGGACCGACCACCCTGCGGTCGGGACAAAATGCCAACTCATGCCGAACAGCAGAACGCCCCACCGCCCCGCAAACACAGAGACAAAACAGCTCGGGAATATACATACGACCTTCAGCGGGAACTGGACAGTAGAGCAGGACACACCAGATCAATCTACGGATCGCGAGCACGCTTTCTGACTCGGGATGACGGCTACCTATTCGGATGTGACAAACCTAGTCACGCCCGGGCCGATAACCGCAGACGGACTTCATCGGAGGTGCGCCATGACGCGGCCCGATTAGAGGCGCCGCACACCCTCTGCTTCACAGATGAAGTACTGGATCACGAATTCCCCGAGGGGTTCAAGCCCATCAATATCGAATCATACGACGGAACAACCGATCCCGCAGTATGGATCGAAGATTTTATTCTCCACATACATATGGCTCGAGGAGATGACCTCCACGCTATCAAATTCCTCCCACTAAAATTAAAAGGGCCAGCTAGACACTGGCTAAATAGCCTTCCTAAATTCCATCAGCATTTGGGAGGACTTGGAAGAAGCTTTTCTTGACAACTTCCAAGGCACTTATGTCCGGCCACCAGACGCCAATGACTTAAGTCATATAGTTCAACAACGTGGAGAATCAGCCAGAAAATTCTGGACTAGGTTCCTAACCAAAAAGAACCAGATCGTTGACTGTCCGGATGCTGAAGCCCTAGCGGCCTTCAAACACAGCATCCGCGACGAATGGCTCGCCCGCCACCTCGGCCAAGAAAAGCCAAAATCCATGGCAGCCCTCACGGCACTCATGACCTGCTTTTGCGCGGGTGAGGATAGTTGGCTGGCTCGTAGTACAAACACAGCCAACGAGGCAGGCCCCTCCGAGGCCAAAAAAGCACCGGCAAGCTCCGGCGCAATAAACACAAACGCCGAAGTAATGGCGATAACACCGATGACACGACAGTTCACACTGGATTCAGCGGCTCCAAGTCCGGCCAGCGGAAGAAGCCCTACAAAAGGAACAATGAGGGACCATCCAGCTTGGACCACATACTCGACCGTCCATGCCAAATATATGGCACCCCAGACAAACAAGCCAATCATACCAACAGGGATTGTTGGGTTTTTAAACAGGCTGGCAAGTTAAATGCCGAGGACAAGGAAAAGGGATCACAAAGCGAGGACGAGGACGAAGAGCCCCGACAGCCGAACACTGGGGGGCAGAAGAAATTTCCCCCTCAAGTCAAACGGTGAACATGATATACGCTACACACATACCCAAAAGGGAGCGCAAGCGAGCACTCAGGGACGTCTACGCGGTAGAGCCAGTCGCCCCAAAATTCAATCTGTGGTCGTCATTCCCAATCACCTTCGATCATCGAGATCATCCAACTAGTATCCGCCATGGCGGTTCGGCCGCACTGGTCGTCGGCCCAATCATCGACGGATTTCACCTAACACGAGTCCTAATGGACGGTGGTAGCAGCCTCAACTTGCTCTATCAGGATACAGTGCGCATTAATCCCTCACGAATCAAGCCCACAAAGACTACCTTTAAAGGAGTCATACCAGGCATAGAGGCCCGTTGCACGGGCTCAATCACGCTGGAAGTGGTCTTCGGTCCCCGGACAACTTCCGAAGCGAAGAGTTAATCTTCGATATCGTCCCCTTCCGCAGTGGCTACCATGCACTGCTCGGACAAACTGCGTTTGCTAGATTCAACGCAGTGCCACACTATGCTTATCTCAAGCTCAAGATGCCCGGTCCACGCGGCGTCATAACAGTCAACGAAAACACTGAACGCTCCCTCCGAACAGAGGAGAACACAGCCGCCCTAGCAGCTGAGGTACAGAGCGGCCTTCTCAAGCAGAACCGGAATCTGGCTGCCGAGCCCCTGGACATCACTAAGAGAGTCCGGACCACACTGCAACAGGACGGTTTGGCTTGTCAAGAGCTCGACTAGCAATTCGGCCTCCGTCCCGGTCCTGATGAGGTAGCCGCATCCGCACCTCGCGTACATAATTACGCACTCAAAATCCCATGGGCATGACGGAGGCACAACTAGCGTGTGATCCACAGTTCGGCTACACCGATCCCGGACTCACTAGTATCTTTGCTATTTCCTTTTTTCTCTTTTTCCTTTTTCAGGTATCTTTTATACAAGCGTCCTCCGATGGCCTGATTACCAGTTCTGTCAAAGGACAAGTACACCAGATTGTCGCAGAGCAAGGGCATACAGGGGAAGCCCTAGAGGACAATTCAATGACTACTCTACCTATTTTTCAGTACCCAAATGCAGCTCTCCTCTGGTTTTGGCATGTTAAATGGCCGGTTGCTTATCGCATTACTTGTATAAATGCGCTTTGACGCATTAACCCAACTATAATGGAAACAGTTTACGGCCCACGTCAAGGGGCCCCAGATACTACCTCTGCTCTTTTTCTGTTTCCCGTTGCTATTAATTACTTATATCCTCGCACCCGTACACTTTGGTACATTTCATATTCGCCAGGGGCTTCCTATCGCCCCATAATACGGCAACAAAGTCTGAACACTTCTTATAGATAAGTTCGGCACCCCGAATTTAGCATTATATGCATTGGCTCCGAATCATGTCTTTGGTCAATAGTTGGGTTGCCCGGCTCCTATGCTTACTACCCTACGTTCTGCTATATCGGCTAGGGTAGTAAAGGGAGAACTAATGCGATTGTGCCCTGGCCTAGACCAGATGAGCACCTCAGTAGAGAAAGCCAAAAACTGACTATCATGATGCGGCGAGAGCCGGTCAGCTGTTCGGAGGTCACAAATCGTTGGAGATGTTTTCTGCATTTCGCGAAGGATCGGTACTTCCCGATCAGACGCTGACAGCACCCTGATTTGTATACCAGGGGCTGGGCCTATGTTTTATTATAAAACTCCTATGGCTAAGTGAGGGCGTTTAAGCCACATAGTCTGATTGCCTGGTTCGTTGCGCTAAACAACTCCTTCAAGGACCATATAATTGGATCAAGATTGTTTAGATTCCATCACGAACACCTCCGTACTACCTACGTGAGGGCAGAAGCCGATGACTGGCCAACCCTCATATTTAATATAACACGGCCGCACAGGAGGAAACAATCAAAACATAACAAACATTATATTACAAACCGGATTTGTTTTCATCATACAAGGCAAAGAAAAAAAGAATGTCTTCATTCGAAAATAAGGTCCTGCCCGCACTGCGCGGCTGCAAGACGAGATCCCTCCAGGACATCCGCAAAATATCGCTCGGGTGTGCGGTGCTCCTTGCCCTCCGGCGGCCCACTAGCCACCTCGACGGCGTCCATCTTCGCCCACCACATCTTGCAATGAGCGAAGGCCATGCGGGCACCCTCGATGCAGACTGATCGCTTGACGATGTCTAGCCGCGGACACGCCTCCATCACCCACTTCACGAGGCCAAAATAACTGTTGGGTATCGCCTCGGCTGGCCACAGCTGGATTATTAAGTCCTTCATGGCCAGTTCGGCCACCCTGTGCAGCTCGACCAGCTGTTTCAGCTGATCGGTAAAGGGCACTGGATGTTCTAGCACAGCGTATTGCGTCCAAAACAGCTTCTCCGTGGAGCTCCCTTCTTTGGCTCGGCAGAACTCCGCCGCATCGGACACGCTGCATGGTAGATCCGCAAAAGCCCCTGGGCAACTCCGAATCCGGGTTAGTAAAAGGTACTTCCTCTCCGCATACTTGCTTTGCATGTTAAATGCCTTACCCGCTGCGATCTTCTTGGCCTCCTGGATCTCCTAGAGAGCGCCCCGGGCCTCATTCTATGCGGCCTCCGTGCTCTGGCGAGCTTTGGTAAGTTCGGTCTCTCGAACGGACGCTTCGAGCTCCAAAGCCTCACACTTTTTCACCACGTCCTGGAGCTCCTGCTGGATCTCGTCGACCCAGGCCTTGAGCTTCTTAAGGGCGGCTTGCTGCTGGACAGCCTTGGGCCTCGACCTCGGTCGCCGCCCCTACACACATTATGACACTCCGGTCAATACTCACCACTTATTGTTTCCGAATACACAGCAAGTAGTCACTCACATTGCTTCTTCTGGAGCTTCATCTTCACCTCGCCGAGCTCGTTCTCGGCCCGCTCCAACCTCTGCTTCAGTTCAGAGACTTCGGCAGCATGCGAGGTCGCGACCAACAGCGACGCCTGCTCATTCATGTATATCAAGTTAGTCTCCTACAAAGGGTTGATCCCCTGTCCGGCATTTCTTTCTGAACACCGGACAGTGTCTCAGGGGCTACTGTCAGCACGGGGTGTTCTCTTCCTACGTGACTTACCTCAAAACCTGTCAACAGATTGTTGCAGGCCTCGTTTAGTCCGCTCTTGGCGGACTGGATTTTCTCGATCACCGTACCCATAAGGACACGGTGCTCGTCCCCAATGGAGGCGCCTCGTAGTGCCTCCATCAGGTTATCCGGTGCCCCTGGCTGGATAGGGGCCATCGGTGGAATTGGCGCACCCCCTCCTTCAAAGGAAGGCACGCGCCAGATTCCGGGGCCATATCGGTCCCCGGGATCGTATTCGGCTGAGGGCCGAATTGAATACGTCCCTCTTCGCCATCCTCCATGGGGATCTACTCCCCCATATGTCCGGCAGCGGAGGTCTCGCCTTGCGGCGCCTCTTGGACAACATCCTGCGCCCCTCCCCGACTCGGAGCGGTCCTCCGGGACAACACTTCGGTGTCGTCCTTGGCCTCAGGGGAGTAAGCGGGCGGCGGCGACATACTGGCCATTTCTGCCGGATCCAACGAACCCCCTGAAGAGGATCGTTGGATGCTGCCGCGGGCCGGACTGCAATGGCACAATTAACCATGTCAAAACGATAAAAAGGAGAGGCCGGGTACACTTATGTACGAGATTCATAGTACTTACGATGCGGCCCGGGGCTTAGTGCGGAGCCGTCGCTCCGGACTGCTGTCAACGTCCCACGCGGTGTCGACCGCAGGGGCGCCCTTCCCCTTCTTGGGCGTTCCCGCCTCCAGATTCGTGGAGGCCCCCCTCTTCTTCTCCTTAGGGGGAGGTTTCTTCTCCTCCTCCTCCTCCTCCTCTTCCTCGTCGTCATCCTCAGGGACAGAGGAATGGGCTTCCTCGTCTTCGGACGTCACGTCCGAAGTGCCCTTGCAACGGGGGCCACTTTTGGCCCCCTTTGCCTTCTTCTTGGCCTTCTTCTCCGGCACCTTTTATGGCACCGGCACCAGCATCTTCGCCAGACGCGGGATGACTGGTTCTTCAGGCAGTGGAGCCGGACACTGGATCCGCTTCGCCCTCTCCATCCAATCCTGAAAAAGCAATGATAAAACTCAGACATCATCCTCGAAACAATTAAGTTGGGGATACGTCAAAAATAACATACCTCGCTGGCGAGGTGTTTACAATCGTGACCACGGTCTGAATCCGTGGCCGGCGGTTTCTCGTTGCCCTTAAAGAGCAACTTCCAGGCACCTTCGTGAGTAGTTTCGAAGAGCCTCTCCAGGGTTTGGTGCTTCTTAGGATTAAACTCCCACAGAGGGAGACTTCTGCACTGGCACGGGAGGATCCGGCGAACTAGCATCACCTGGATTACATCGACAAGCTTGACGTTCTTGGCTGTCATACTCTGAACGCGCGTCTGCAGCGCTATCAGCTCATCGGGCGAACACCAGTTAGGTCTCTTCTCGACCCAGGAGGTGAGTTGCATGGGAGCACCGGAGCGGAATTCGGCAGCTGCGGCCCAGGTGGTGCCGCGGGGTTCTGTGATGTAGGACCACTGTTTCTGCCACTCCTTTACCGTCTCCATGAAAGTGCCTTTCGTCCATGAGACGTTTGACAGCTTACTCACCATGGCTCCCCCGCACTCCGCGTGCTGGCCATCCACCACCTTCGGCTTCACATTGAAGACTTTGAGCCATAGCCCGAAATGGGGTTGGATGCAGAGGAAGGCCTCACATACGACGATAAACGCCGAGATGTTGAGGAAGGAGTTCGGGGACAGATCGTGGAAATCTATCCCGTAATAATACATCAGCCCGCGAACAAAAGGGTGGAGCGGGAACACTAGTCCGCGGAAGAAATGAGGGAGGAATACAACCCTCTCATTGGGCTCCGGCGTGGGGACGACTTGTCCCTCGGCCGGCAGGCGGTGGACGATTTGCTTCGCCAAGTATCCGGCCGCCCGAAGCTCAGTAATGTCCTCTTCCTTGACGGAGAAGACCATCCACTTGCCCTGACCTCCGGATCCGGACATGGTTGAGTGCTAGCTCGAGTGGAAAGGAGATGAGAACTTGGGCGCTGGAGCTCGAGATTGGAAGGGCGGAGATAGAGAGAAGGCGTGGGAGGAGAAGGGCGAGCCCTTATCCCCTTATAAAGGCAGTAAATGTTGAGCACCTCCCCACTCGCCTTAGAATTCGCCTATTCCCAAGGGCTGTATAAACGGCACGGTTGGGTTACCCATACCCGCATTGATGAGACTCCCGCAATAAAGGGACACGATCTCTGCTTTGACAAGACGTACCAATAGCAACCGCGTCTCGAAACATGGAACGATGAACACAAAGCGGTCCGAAGTTATGACCGGGCTGACGTAATGTCATGATGTAAAAAGCTGTCAGCGGATGGGACTCGTGCAAGTATTATATTCTCTCTGCAGCTGTGTGTGGAACGTGTTACAGGTCCGGATACTATCGTCGCATCCAAATATTATCTTGGAGTTCGGAAAAAGGGGAACCCACCTTGCAATGCCGAAGACAATCTGTGCACCGGACTCCTCGTCATTGAAGCCAGGTTCAGGGGCTACTGAGGGAGTCCTGGACTAAGGGGTCCTCGGGTGTCTGGCCTGTTATCCATGGGCCGGACTGATGGGCTATGAAGACATGAAGGCCGAAGATTGTACCCGTGTCCGGATAGGACTCTTCTTGGCGTGGAAGGCAAGCTTGGCGATCAACTATGAAGATTCCTTCCTATGTAACCGACTCTATGCAACCCTAGATCCTTCCGGTGTCTATATAAACTAGAGGGCGTAGTCCGGATAGGATATACTCATTACCATAGTCATACAGGCTAGGCCTCTAGGGTTTAGCCACTACGATCTCGTGGTAGATCAACTCTTGTAACACTCATATTCATCAAGATCAATCAAGCAGGAAGTAGGGTATTACCTCCATAGAGAGGGCTCGAACCTGGGTAAACATCGTGTCCCCCGTCTCCTGCAACCATCGACCTTAGACGCACAGTTCGGGACCCCCTACCCGAGATCCGCTGGTTTTGACACCGACACGCCCCTCCGTGGATGTGGCTCGGGAATAGGTGTTTGTGCTACTTTGGTAAAGGCCATCAGCCTTTTAAGTGTAGGGATCTGCTTCGGTGCATTCAATGCTTCTGATTAGGTCATCGTGTGAGGGATGGATGCAAGGTTAATAATGATGCAAGGTTAATAATGATAGTGCAACTTATTTGTGGCACTGCCGTTTAGATCATATTGGTGTAAAGCACATGAAGAAACTCCATGCTGATGGGCTTTTGGAATCACTTGATTATGAATCACTTGATACTTGTGAACCATGCCTCATGGGCAAGATGACTAAGACTCCGTTCTCCGGAACAATGGAGCGAGCAACTGACTTGTTGGAAATTATACATACTAATGTATGCGGTCGGATGAGTGTTGAGGCTCGCGGCGGGTATCGTTATTTTCTAACCTTCACAGATGATTTGACCAGATATGGGTATATCTACCTGATGAAACATAAGTCTGAAACATTTGAAAAGTTCAAAGAATTCCAGAGTGAAGTGGAAAATCATCGTAACAAGAAAATAAAGTGTCTACGATCTGATCGTGGAGGTGAATATTTGAGTTATGAGTTTGGTCTTCATTTGAAACAATGTGGAATAGTTTCGCAACTCATGCCACCTGGAACACCACAACGTAATGGTGTGTCCGAACGTCGTAACCACACTTTATTAGATATGGTGCGAGCTATGATGTCTCTTACTGATTTACCGTTATCGTTTTGGGGTTATGCTTTAGAGACGGCTGCATTCACGTTAAATAGGGCTCCATCTAAATCCGTTGAGACGACACCATATGAACTGTGGTTTGGCAAGAACCCAAGTTGTCATTTCTTAAAGTTTGGGGTTGCGATGCTTATGTGAAAAAGCTTCAACCTGATAAGCTCGAACCCAAATCGGAGAAATGTGTCTTCATAGGATACCCAAAGGAGATAGTTGGGTACACCTGCTATCACAGATCCGAAAGCAAGATATTCGTTGCTAAGAATGGATCCTTTTTAGAGAAGGAGTTTCTCTCGAAAGAAGTGAGTGGGAGGAAAGTAGAACTTGATGAGGTAATTGTACCTTCTCCTGAATTGGAAAGTAGTTCATCACAGAAATTAGTTCCAGTGATTCCTACACCAATCAGTGAGGAAGCTAATGATGATGATCATGAAACTTTTGATCAAGTTACTACTGAACCTTGTAGGTCAACCAGAGTAAGATCCGCACCAGAATGGTACGGTAATCCTGTTCTGGAAGTCATGTTACTTGACCATGACAAACCTACGAACTATGAGGAAGCGATGATGAGCCCAGATTCCGCGAAATGGCTTGAGGACATGAAATCTGAGATGGGATCCATGTATGAGAACAAATTATGGACTTTGGTTGACTTGCCCAATGATCGGCAAGCCACAGAGAATAAATGGATCTTCAAGAAGAAGACTGACGCTGACGGTAATGTTACTGTCTACAAAGCTCGACTTGTTGCGAAAGGTTTTCGACAAGTTCAAGGAGTTGACTACGACGAGACTTTCTCACCCGTAGCGATGCTTAAGTCGGTCCGAATCATGTTAGCAATTGCCGCATTTTATGATTATGAAATTTGGCGAATGGATGTCAAAACTGCATTCCTTAATGGATATCTTAAAGAAGAGTTATATATGATGCAACCAGAAGGTTTTGTCGATCCAAAGGGTGCTAACAAAGTGTGCAAGCTCCAGCGATCCATTTATGGACTGGTGCAAGCATCTCGGAGTTGGAATATACGCTTTGATAGTGTGATCAAAGCATATGGTTTTATACAGACTTTTGGAGAAGCATGTATTTACAAGAAAGTGAGTGGGAGCTCTGTAGCATTTCTAATATTATATCTGGATGACATATTGTTGATTGGAAATAATACAGAATTTCCGGATAGCATAAAAGGTTACTTGAATAAGAATTTTTCAATGAAAGACCTCGGTGAAGCTGCTTATATATTGGGCATCAAGATCTATAGGGATAGATCAATACGCTTAATTGGACTTTCACAAAGCACATACCTTGATAAAGTTTTGAAGAAATTCAAACTGGATCATTCAAAGAAAAGGTTCTTGCCTGTGTTACAAGGTGTGAAGTTGAGTCAGACTCAATGCCCGACCACTGCAGAAGATCGCGAGAAAATGAAAGTCATTCCCTATGCCTCAGCCATAGGTTCTATCATGTATGCAATGTTGTGTACCAGACCTGATGTGTGCCTTGCTATTAGTTTAGCAGGGAGGTACCAAAGTAATCCAAGAGTGGATCACTGGACAGCGGTCAAGAACATCCTGAAATACCTGAAAAGGACTAAGGATATGTTTCTCGTTTATGGAGGTGACAAAGAGCTCATCGTAAATGGTTACGTCGGTGCAAGCTTTGACACTGATCCGGATGACTCTAAGTCGCAAACCGGATACATATTTATATTGAATGGTGGAGCTTTCAGTTGGTGCAGTTCTAAGCAGAGCGTCGTGGCGGGATCTACGTGTCAAGCGAAGTACATAGCTGCTTCGGAAGCAGCAAATGAAGGAGTACATATCCGATCTAGGTGTAATACCTAGTGCATCGGGTCCAATGAAAATCTTTTGTGACAATACTGGTGCAATTGCCTTGGCAAAGGAATCCATATTTCACAAGAGAACCAAGCACATCAAGAGACGCTTCAATACCATCCGCGATCAAGTCAAGGAGGGAGACACGGAGATTTGCAAGATACATACGGATCTGAATGTTGCAGACCCGTTGACTAAACCTCTCTCACGAGCAAAACATGATCAGCACCAAGACTCCATGGGTGTTAGAATCATTACTATGTAATCTAGATTATTGACTCTAGTGCAAGTGGGAGACTGAAGGAAATATGCCCTAGAGGCAATAATAAAGTTGTTATTTATATTTCCTTATATCATGATAAATGTTTATTATTCATGCTAGAATTGTATTAACCGGAAACTTAGTACATGTGGATACATAGACAAATAGAGTGTCCCTAGTATGCCTCTACTTGACTAGCTTGTTCATCAAAGATGGTTAAGTTTCCTAACCGTAGACATGTGTTGTCATTTGATGAACGGGATCACATCATTAGAGAATGATGTGATGGACAAGACCCATCTGTTAGCTTAGCATAATGATTGTTTAGTTTTTCTGCTATTGCTTTCTTCATGACTTATACATGTTCCTCAGACTATAAGATTTTGCAACTTCCGAATACCAGAGGAACACCTTGTGTGCTATCAAACATCACAACATAACTGGGTGATTATAAAGATGCTCTACAGATGTCCCTGATGGTGTTTGTTGAGTTGGCATAGATTGAGATTAGGATTTATCACTCAGTGTATCGGAGAGGTATCTCCGGGCCCTCTCGGTAATGCACATCACTATGAGCCTTGCAAGCAATGTGACTAATGTGTTAGTCACCGGATGATGCATTACGGAATGAGTAAAGAGACTTGCCGGTAACGAGATTGAACTAGGTATGATGATACCGACGATCGAATCTCAGGCAAGTAACATACCAATGACAAAGGGAACAACGTATGATGTTGTGCGCTTTGACCGATAAAGATCTTAATATATGGGAACCAATATGAGCATCCAGGTTCCACTATTGGTTATTGACCGGAGATGTGTCTTGGTCATGTCTACATAGTTCTCGAACCCGTAGGGTCCGCACGCTTAACGTTTGATGACGATTTGTATTATGAGTTATGTGATTTGATGAACTGAAGTTTGTTCGGAGTCCCGGATGAGATCACGGACATGACGAGGAGTCTCAAAATGGTGGAGACATAAAGATTGATATACTGGAAGGTTATGTTTGGACACCGGAATGGTTTCAGAAAGGTTTGGGCATTTTCTGGAGTACCGAGGGTTACCGGAACCCCCCCCCCCCCCCGGAGTTAATGGCCCTTCATGGGCCCTAGTGGAGAGAGGGGGCGGCGGCCAGGTGGTGGCGCCCCCCCCCCCAAGCCCAAACCGAATTGGACTAGGGTTGGGGGGCGGCCCCCCTTTCCTTCTCTTCTCCTCCTCCTTCCCTCCTTCTCCTAGTGGGAATAGGAAAGGGGGGAGGCGGATCCCACTGGGACCAGGAGTCCAAGTAGGACTCCCCCCTATGGCGCCCCCCCTTGGGCCGGCCACCTCTCCTCCCCCCTTTATATAAGTGGGAGGGGGCACCCCAAAGGCACATCAAGCCTTCTCTTAGCCGTGTGCGGTGCCCCCCTCCACAGTTACACACCTCGGTCATATCGTCGTAGTGCTTAGGCGAAGCCCTGCGCCGGTAACTTCATCATCACCGTCGCCATGCCGTCGTGCTGACGGGACTCTCCCTCGGCCTCAACTGGATCAAGAGTTCAAGGGACGTCATCGAGTTGAACGTGTGCTGAACGCGGAGGTGCCGTACGTTCGGTACTTGGATCGGTTGGATCGCGAAGACGTTCGACTACATCAACCGCGTTACTAAACGCTTCCGCTTTCGGTCTACGAGGGTACGTGGACACACTCTCCCCGCTCGTTGCTATGCATCTCCTAGATAGATCTTGCATGATCGTAGGTAAATTTTTTTGAAATACTGTGTTCCCCAACAAATAGCCCTAGTAGATGTGGTGCTCGAGTCTTCTTTTGGGGCGCATGAGGATTTGTCGCGCTATGATCTTCAAGGCTTTACTTCCTCACAGCTGAAGGAGGCGGTCCTACCTCTGCAGTGGGTTGTTGTTGCCATGTAAGACTCGTTGGTGTTAGTTGGGAGCTTCCTGGAGCGGGTAGAGGTTCCTCTGGAAAGGCTCCTTCTCGTGTCGGCTCCTATGGGTGAGAGTGTTGGTGGCCACGTCGATGAACATGGTGCGAAGCTCTTCAACTGTTTCTCCCCTCATGTTGGGGTCAGTTCTTCGTCACTATCTGCCCTGCCCTCTGTGTTGTCTGCTGCCGAGGGAGAGGCCATCACCATGGTTGTTGCCCCTGTGCTGCAGATCATGCCTGAGCTTCAACAACTATGTGTGAGACCTGCTTCGCCTCTATTCGTGGACCATATGGAAGTCAACTCACCGGCGACCTCGTGTGAGGGACATGATCCGCCTCTATCATGTGAGCATCTAGAGGCGCCTGAGTCCATCGTGTTGGTGGTAACTGTGAATGATGATGTTGAGTTGGATGAACTTGGGAGGGTTGATGTTGAGCATCTAGAGGTGATTGAGTCCATCGTGTCAGTCGTAACTGTGAATTTTTGAGTTGGATGAACTTGCGAGGGCTGATGTATATGTTTTGCACGTTCCCACACTTTTCAGCCGAGCATCTCAGCCCCTCTTAATAGTTCGCTGATCCTATGACTCAAAGAAACTAAAACAAAAAACTTCGAGTCATCGGAGAATCACACATTCTCCCTTTAAAGTGGGGGGTCAACCATCTCCTTAAAATAATCTCGAGGGACCAATAACCCAAGACAAACGTAGTAGTTGTCATTAGTCCCACTAACCACATGGCTGTCACACCAAAACACCACTTAGGGACAAATGCACTTTCAGCGCCCCTTCATCTTCTCTCTCCGCCCTTCTTCTTGAATCTCCATAAGCTCCCCAACCCTTCTTCCCTCTGCCTTCGTTGGTGCTGCTAATCGGAAGGAGTGGGATAGGCAGCTAGGCTTCTGCTATAGATAATAATGCTAGGTTTGTCGTGGCCTTAAAATGTTGGGATAAATAGATTTATGCCCCTAGTTGTGTCCCACTCATCTGTTTTACCCCTAATTCCAAAAGTCACCAGTTCTGTCCAAGTCACTTTAATCCTCTTATGCTTTTGCCCTTTGACCGTTTGACCGTCAGTTTGAAAACTTCATAACTAATTCATACAAAATCAAAAAAATGCAAATAAGATACCAAAATGTTCAGAAAAACATCACCTATATGTCAGTGTCATTTGCATTCATGAAAAAAGTGTTGGAAAGTGCACATCCGAGTTTTAGCTCTTTTGATACCACCATGAATAGTAAACTCTAAAAAAAATTCAAAAAATTAAAAAAAATATGGTGGCAAAGAACGACAAGTGTTCGAAGTGCTTGCCAAGTTTCATTAGGGAACGACATTCGTGGAAGTCATGGCAAAAAAATAATCTATTTTGGAGTGCTGATTGTTTTTTTTGCCGCGGCACCCACGAATGTTATTCCCTGATGAAACTTGGCAGGCACTTAAAACATTTGTCATTCTTTGCCACCAAATTATTTTTGAATTTTTTTGAACTTTTTTAGATTTTACTATTCATGGTGGTAGCATAAGAGCTAAAACTCGGATGAGCACTTTCCAACACTTTTTTCATGAATGCAAATGACACTGACATATAGGTGATGTTTTTCTGAACATTTTGGTATCTTATTTGCATTTTTCTGATTTAGTATGAATTAGTTATGAAGTTTTCAAACTGACGGTCAAACGGTCAATGGGCAAAAGCATAAGAGGAGCAAAGTGATTTGGACAGAACCGGTGACTTTTGGGAATTAGGGGTAAAACAGACGAGTGGGACACAACTAGGGGCATAAATCTAATTATCCCTAAAATGTTTGGCAAACACCCCCCCCCCCCTAAATAAGCTTGTTGTGGCATTGAGATGAGATGATATGGTGATTCTCCCGTTCCCTTCAAGTTGTCGAGGTGGAAGACAAGGAAACATAGGAGGATCCCTACTTCGCCTGCCTCTCACGATGTGCCTCATCAGATCTGAGCTTCCAGCGAGGTTACTGTCGCTCCCTGGCTTGCAAGAGGATGTCTGGCTCGTCGGAGCATAGGAGCGACAGCGAAGATGCAGATGGTGTTTGAGCATATTATTTACGTGATGGTTTTCAAGAGGCTACGAATCCCACAAAAGGCTCCGGGTCCACTTTGACAAGTTGCAAAACCCTATGGCCAAAGGGTTGCCTCTTTTATTCCTCCCGTCCATAATGCCAAATGGGAGGCAGTGCAACTTCAGTGCGGAGTCCCTGGCGAGCAGTTGTGGTGGTCTTGACGGACTAGATGGTCTCGTCCCCTCTGTGATAGTCTCATACAGGAGTGGCTTTGTACCCAATTTTGCGTCCCATTGCATATTTCAGGAGCTAGTATGTAATTTCCTGCTTTGTGTTGAACCCAAATGTATGATGCTCTATACCATGGCAGTGATTTTTGGTGGTTTTGCTTTATGATCCCTGAAGGGCTCCTTTGCTTTTCTTGTTGGGTTCTTTTTGCAAAGTCTTGTATCAGTTGTGTTTTGGATGTGCTGAGTACATTAGCATTTTTTGATTGAATTAATCCATAAATAAATCATGAGCATGTTAGTGTTAACATTGAATATATATTGATATTTGATCACGTAAGCATATAGTACACACATAGCAGACATGTCTATGTATAATGCTAGTACAACTAACATGGAAATAAACAGGAGCGAGATAAGTGTGTTATACCCTCGGCCAGGACAAAGCCGCGGTGGCGGTGGTCTCCTCGATGACCTTCTTCTTGGAAGTGAGCTTTTCGGCGTCCGTGGCCATGTTGATGACAAAGGCGACGAGGACGTAGACAAACAATGGCTAACAGTCGCATATGAGACGCTCCCCAAAAACCTAATCACGCCTCTCCTATATATGATCTAAAGGGGCGGGGTTCCAAAGGCCAGCTCTCCCGTACAGCCGTGCGCGTGGAGGCAGAGTAGATGTGATATGTTCTTTGTGGCGGCTAGGGTTGCTGACACCTCCAATTTATAGGCGCGACCGGGTGGAGAGACGTGGGCTAGACCCACGTCTGAGGCAGCAACAACCCATGATCTGATGTCTCAGATTCGTGACTCTTTTGTTAAAAACTCTTCGTTACTGGCCGGCAAAACACATGACATTGGTTTGAGCTCAGCTTGACTCATTCACGGCCCGCGGGGCGAGGCAGGTGGCGAAGGAGGACCGCGCGGAAACCACTTCTCTTCTCAACGATAACATTTAATTATTTGCGATGAACTCCAATAACATTTTGAAAATGATTCCTTATAAAGGGCCCGACTCTTCCTCCACTATCTGAGATGATACTTTTTTGCGGGAAAAAACTTGTATTACTCATTTAAGTTACTACAATCATTGTTGCATAGTTGTGCAACACCCGTAGGCCCATTGCCAAGCCATACGACAGTTCGACTAAAAGATCTAGCATAACTAGCCATAAAATGGCTTACAGAGTTGTGAGAACGTCAAACATGAGTAATACAAGCATCTCTTTCTAACAACTTCAATTTGATCTCTCGAACTAAGAAGGCATATCTTGATCTATCCTGCATAGCGAAGGATTCCACATGAAGCGAAAGATTGCTCCACTGCATAGCGAAGGAAATTCCTTCAGAAAGAGCATTTTGTTTCAAGCGCATCATGGCATGATAAAAGGTGACGACAAGCGGTAAATATGATATTCCCTTCAGTATCCCAAAGGACCATGCCTGTTGTTACGGATCCATTCTGGCCAAACGATCTGTCAGTGTTTAGCTTCACAAAACCTTGTTTTGGTGGTGTCCAGGAAGAAATTTGGTTGGATGGAACACAACTAGACTGCTCCACAAGGAGTTCAACATCAAAAACGAACTTACCTTTAATTGGATCATGATCTAGCTTGTTTTGTATGCTCATGATAGAAGGCACATAGCTACAGAGAAATCTCTTGGACACATCAATAGGAGGAGTTGGTTTCGCATGCCCAACCTCATTCCTCACGTACCAAATACGCCACAACAACATAAAGAGCTTCAGCCTTTTAAATTCAGATAGATCATATGCAGCTTCAACAATCCATTCCGGCTCTGTATTTTTGATCTGTGAAACATCCAGAAGATCCCAACACTCATCCATTGCTTTCCAAAGAGAAACAGCCGCTGGACATCTACATAAGGCGTGGAAAGAATCCTCTTTCTCTCTGTCACACACCAAACACTGACTAGAGATGTCAAGGTGACGCTGTTGTTTTAACAGCCGGGTTGGGAGTGAATTTGTTGCTAATCTCCATATGAAAACTTTAACCTCTGGTGGTACCATACCTCCCCATACCACTTTCCAGCATGCCCGGCCACCATTAGGAGCCGCACTAGATGCTGGCTGATTGCAACAATTTCGCTCATCAAAAGCTATTATGTAGGCACTTTTCATAGTAAAATTACCCATTTTCTCACCTGCTCATGCCAAAAAAACAGAGTTTGTAGCGCAAGGCCGAATCTTTAAAATCTCGTGAGCATCAAGTGGTAGGTACTGTGAACCAAACTATGATCCCAAGCTTCATATATATCCAGAAGTTCAGACACCCATCGAAGTCTGCATCTTCCCTTCGAAGAGACAACTTTATGTGAGTGATTGCGTGGAGTCCAGTTATCCCTCCAGATTCTTATATTTGTGCCATTGCCAACACGCCAAATTAGTCCCTTCTTTAACAGCTCCAGACCATACTCTATGCCTTGCTAAGTAGAAGAAGGGGTACCGGTAAAAACAGTATCCTCCAACCGCCCTCTTGGGTAATATTTTGCCCTTAAGACACGAGCACATAGACTATTCGGATAAGCGAGTAGTCTCCATGCTTGACGAGCGAGTAGAGCTTGATTCAAAAGCCTAAAATCTCTGAAACCAATTCCTCCCATATTTTTTGGTTTTAGGAGATGGTCCCAAGCTTAACTTCCAATCATATAGCTTGTCATGATACCATACATGGGTCCTTAGATATTTCTAAAATTGTTAGATGGGCCTAAAGCACACCCCATATTTCAACAAGATGCCCTAGATCGTGGCTACGTGTGGGTTTGTAATTTTGCTAAGAATGAATGCACATGGTTTACAAAAAAAAGTGTGGGGTTTTTTTTACGGGAAGACAAACTTTATTAATCATATGACCGTTACATCATCCACTAACAGTTTTACGATGAACTTCGGAGGGGCATCAATCCAAAAAGATTGATTTTTATCACGTCCCCATCTAGCTAAGTCATGAGCTACAAAATTTGACTCTCTAATACAATGCTCAACGGTCACTTTCCCAAAATCTAGAAAGTGTGGGTTTATAATTTTGCTTAAGAATGAATGCACACGGTTTACAAAAAAATTATATCGGTCTGGAATACCTTTGTTCAAAAGAATGCTACGCGTAGCATGATCTGCCTACCCGTCCCCGAGGATATTTCTACCATTGTCTTATAAAAAGTTGTTTGAAAATAAGCAGGAAGCACCAGTGGTCTAGTGGTAGAATAGTACCCTGCCACGGTACAGACCCGGGTTCGATTCCCGGCTGGTGCAGTATTTTTTTTTTATTGAACACGACACGGTTGGAGCTCAGAGAAAACAGTCGCCCGTCGGAACAGCAGAGCAACAAGTCGATCCGTGCAGCGCCGGTGTGCCGACCCAAGCCGCAGTCGACGATTTCTATCACGAACTCGGCATGAACCATTTACCGTCCATCTCACATCAGCCGAAGTCCCAGGCCCACACAATCGTCGTGAATCTCACCACTCCCGCAGGGAAGTAACAAGTGCCAGTTACTACTACTGATCATCAGTACATTAACTGTCGGCGTGCAAGGCACACTCCATTCGGCAGCGCGCGCAAATGGCCACCATGGGCGCCTTCCGGACCTTCCTCCTCTCCTACCCGGAGATCCTCCTGGCCGCTCTCTGCTTCCTCTCCCTGGCCGCCCTCCGCCTCGCTCTGCGGTGCCGCGGCAGCAGCGTGCCGCTGCGATGGCCGGTCGTCGGCATGCTCCCGTTCGTGCTCAGCAACCTCGGCCACCTCCTGGACGCCGCCACCGCCGCGCTCAGGGACTCGGGGTGCATGTTCGTGTTCCGCGGGCCGTGGCTCGTCGGCGGCGACTTCCTCGTCACGTGCGACCCGGCCGCCGTGCACCACTGCCTCGCGGCCAACTTCGACTGCTACGACAAGGGCCACGACTTCGCCGAGATGTTCGACGTCGCCGGCAACGGGCTGCTGAACGCGGACGCCGTGTCCTGGGCGCGGCAGCGGCAGGTCGTCGCCACCGTCTTCGCCGCCCCCGTGTTCCGCTCCTTCGTCATATCCACCGTCGCGCGGCAGACGGCGCGGCTCCTGCTGCCGTTCATGGACCACGCCGCCGCGGCCGGGCGCGCCGTCGAGCTCGAGGACGTGTTCATGCGCTTCTCGCTCGACGTCTCCTACGCCGTGGTGTTCGCCGCTGACCTCGACTCGCTGACCGTCTCCGCCGCCGACGCCCCGTACCCGCCCTTGGGCCAGGCGACCAGGATCGCCGGGGAGGCCGTCATGTTCCGGCACGTCGTGCCGGCTCGGTGGTGGAAGCTGCTGAGGTGGCTCAACGTCGGCATCGAGAGGAGGTTCGCCGAGGCCAAGGCGGTGCTCGACGAGTTCGTCTACCTCGAGATCGCGAACCGCAAGGCAAAACCTCTCCCCCAAGGAGAAGGACAAGGCGGCGACCTGCTGTCCATGTACATGGCGTGGCCAAGGGACCCCGCCATGACCGACCGGCAGAGGGACGAGTTCCTCCGCGACGCCGCCGTCGGCTACATGATCGCGGCCAAGGACCTCGTCGCGTCCGCGCTCACCTGGCTCTTCTACATGCTCTGCACGCACCCGCACGTGGAAGACAAGGTCCTCGCCGAGCTCGAGTCGCTGCGCGCCAACGCCGCGTGCTGCGGCGGTAAACCGGTCGTGTTCGACTGCGACACGCTCCGGTCGGCGACCTACCTCCACGCGGCGGTGCTGGAGACGCTGCGCTTGCACCCGCCCGCGCCGTTCGAGGAGAAGGAGGCGCGCGCCGACGACGTGCTGCCGGACGGCACGAGGGTGACCAAGGGCACCAGGATCCTCTTCTGCATCTACGCCATGGGCAGAGTGGAGGGGATATGGGGCGACGACTGCCGGGAGTACCGGCCGGAGCGGTGGCTGTCCGGCAGCGGCCGGGTCCGGCACCAGCCGAGCTACAAGTTCGCAGCCTTCAACTGCGGGCCCAGGAGTTGCCTGGGCAAGGACCTGGGGCTCATCAACCTCAAGATCGCCGCCGCGGCCATCATATATAACTTCCGGGTGGAGCTCGTCGACGGCCATGTGGTGGAGCCCAGCGACTCGGTGGTGCTCCACACCAAGAACGGCCTCATGGTTAAGCTCAAGAGAAGGGAAGTGGCTTGATGAAGATGAATGAAGTCAGGCTTTTCGATGCATATTCTGATATTCATATACACAAAGTGGAGTGAATTAGTACCAAATTACATGTCATACAAATACTTATGACAGTGTCATCTATGTTTGTCGATCTGGATTTATCATAGTTTCAAATGGTATTGTAAAAAACCGAAGTATTGAAAACTATAGTATATTAACCTGTTGGTGCAAGATACTGCAGTTTTTATATATCAAAGTATTTTAAAGTATCAACAATACAGAAGACCTGTTTGGCTAGCACTGTGCGTAACTTAACAACGTAGAAATTGCTGGCTAGCCGTTAACTGTTGAAGACATGCGCGTTCTTGAAGCTAGCTAGCCGGGCGCAGGCATGCACAAGGCTTGTAGATTCCTATTAGAACGCTCAGCAACACGGTGTATAGTAGGCGTCTTGATCACCATGGCCGGAGCTGCGCATGAACGGCTTGGCCTTCTTCCACGACATGGTCACTTCCTTCCAATAATCCATGGTCTACTTCTTCTTAGAGTAGCTTCCGCCGACGTGGTGGCCAGGCAAGAGTACTGATCGGCGCAGCCAGCAGCCGCAGAAGTCAAGGCCGACGACCGGTGCAAGAGGTGGGAGAAGAAGAAGAGGGAGGCTCCTTTGATCTCGCTGTGGTCGTCCACCGACAGAAACATCTCCGGAGGCAATACGGCGGTGCGACGCGAGTTGTTGCAAACAGCCATCGAAGAAGATAAACGTGGACGTGTGACCAGCTCATTTTTTTCGCCTGCTCTATTTTTTAAAAAGAGGTTCGGGGTTCTTTTTTTTAGACAGAGAATACTTTGGTTTTGGGAATATTCTAGTTTGAATATCACAGTTTTTATTGGTGACCAAACAGGTCAAGTAATTAAAACTACAGTAACTAGAAAAACTGTAGTATTGTCAAAATACTTTGAAAATACTTTGCTATCAAACAGGGCCTAATTGATGATGAAGGCTAGATTTTATTCAATCATACAGTATGCATTACATGTATATAGTTTGGTTTTATATATCACAGACAGCAATACATTAAAACACTATTTCAGTAATCAGCAATACTATATACATAGTTCACATAGACAGCATGATATAAGTAAAATATAATTATTTCGGTGGTAGCTGATATATTACACAGCTCGCGCATGTAATCTTCTGATTGCGCTTGAAAGAATAAATTCCAATTGGTTGCCAGTACAAAAAATGTTATGCAACAGGTTCATCTGCCAGCAACAAAATTGTACAGTAATCTACACTCGAGCAAATGACAGACATGCTGACATGCTATCACGCGAAGGGCAATCCTTCGATTTCTCCCGTGGATTTAAGCAATTGATTAACAAAGGAACCTAAAGAGTATTTATGTAAGTACTTCATTCCTCGAGGATATGCATCGAATATCTTGCAGCTAGCTACTGTACATTCTTCAGTCAGCTACCACAGCTATTCAAGAATCGTTTGTGTACACACATTACCAGTAAAACAGAAAGGGTAATGATAGTCGCTGCTGTAAACATGATTGCCTGCACACACCAAAGCAGAGGAAACATAAGAACGAAAACTCATTTGCTAACAGTGTACACGAAAAAAAAGAGAAAAAACTGGAGAAGCACATTAATGAGTTTGTATATAAGATTTAAAATGCCCATACATCACAAGGAAGTAAAGAAGGCCTTGCAGGCAATTCAAGCATGAATTATGATAATGTCCACCGATGAATGATTAACTTGTTAAACAGGCAAAAAAGAATTATTGTTTCTGTATATCATATACTAAATCTAACCGGACATGATGCACGTGTATGACGAATACAAACTAACCAGAAGAGCAGAAGCGGCAAGCCCAGGCCGTTCTCGAGGATCACGGTTGTAGTACTTGCAGCAATAAAGAAGAGCTGCTATGTACCAAATTAACGGGCACAGGAAACCTAAAAGAAAACTGCAATAATTTTAATACAGTAAACAATAACCGAATGAAAGAATGAAGGAGTAGACTGCCTCACCAACACCATCCAATTCCACAACCAAAGAAGGGAAGGCGTCTTTCGAACATTGCCAATCTTGGATTTTCTTCATCGCCAAGTAGTGTGTACTTGCCGAGGCACACCTGGCAACTGCAATATTCATTTGAGTTTCCTATGGAACACAAAACAGTGAATTTAGTTAAAGTAAGATAAATACTTCTCCAAGAGACATGTACTTATAAACACTCTTCATTATATGTCTTTTACAGATCAACGAGCATGCTTTTAATAAGATGAGAGTGTGTTTTGCAACCAATATCTGACAGGCATCTCACACAAAGTAAGTGCATAAGCAGATTCAGTACCTCCCCTCATAATACTACAGTTGTTTGGTCAAGGAACCAGCAGGAAGAAACATGGAGCTTTTCAGCATTTCAGGACTCCTTGCTGTAATGGCTAATGTAAACTATGGTCTAAGAGCTATCATCACATCAAGCAGCTGCACAAACGAAATGTGAGTAATTAGCATAAACATTAAGCAGCTGCACAGAAACATGAGAAAATGGCAGGAAAATCATGTGGCGTCTAATCTAGTTATGTAGAATAAAGTGTATTCAAAACAAACAGCAGTTTTAGATAGTTGCACTACAGAGATGATGATTCTGTACAAATGTTGTAATTCAGAAATATATCGAGTGCAATTGAACTAGCTATTCATTCATTACATAAATGTGATGAGCAATTCCCACAACGAACGGGAAGTACACAGCTCACCGCAACAATTCTTTTCAGACCATTTTCATCAAGAACATATAGCAGGTAGAACTGTATCCAAATGATATAGGCTTGTGCGGTTCACAGCCTTGGAGTGATTAAGTTTGTCAAACATTTTTGCCTAACTTGTCTCAGAGAAAAACAAGACACATCACAAGTGAGTTTCTGAGATTGCCTAAGCTAATCTTGACTACTCAACAAACCTTTGGGCATGCCTAAACCGTGGCCATGAACCAATTTTACTGACTTGATTAAACTTGCCTAAGGCTGCGTTCGGTTGACAGGGAATTGAAAGGGGTTTGACAGGGATTGAAGTGAATTGATTCCCCTGTAAGTCAAATCCCCCCCAAATCCCCTCCAACCCCCTCCAGGCAGGGTGTAACCGAACAAAGCCTAAGAGAATTGTGACAAACTAAAAGTTTTCACCTCATGGACACCCGCTTTGACTTTTCCTGTAGACGATGATAGTTTTAGTGCTACTATTGGAAGCACTTTCGTCTGAAGTGGGTTCAACTGAAAGAAGCAGGGGAGGATTTAGATGGTGTACTGGCACACTCATAAATTGTCAAGGCCAATGTGGTTTTACTAAGAATTTGATGGAAACAAGCTCACACCTCAAAACCCAATGGGAAAGATTGTGGACGAGGCGGAGGCAACAGGAACGCGGTGCCATGGCAAAGTTTAAACCTCATGGGCATCCACTTTGACTTGTCCCTGATAAGCCGACAGACTAAGGTGGTGTTTGGTTCTCTAGTCCTAGGACTTTTTCTAGTCCCTAGGACTTTTTGAAAAAGACTCTTAAGGAGGTGCTTCTAAGGACTTTTAGCAAAAAGTCCCAAAAAGTCCCCCCTTGTTTGGTTTGCTAGGGACTTTTAGGGACTTTTTTTAGTCCCAACACAAAAAAGTCCCTGGAACCAAACACCCCCTAATTTTTACCCTTAGGCCTGTAGGTGACAGCTAAAGTGCTAATATTAGAAACACTTTCATCTAAACTGGATTCAACTAGAGAAAAATGCAGTGTCAGGAAGGTCTTGTGTCCTGCACTGCGCATTACACCAAATAGGGGTTGAACTGTTGAAGAAAGCCCAGGAAAGCTCTTTGAACACAAAGATCCGGAAATCCAACAAACAGCTTGAGTCTGTAATACCATCGAACGGGTTGTGTTCCTCCCACAGCCACAGGGTCAACGCCCTGCTTGAAATCGCAGACGAGTCGATGTCAATATCCGGTCCTAGTACATTCCAGAAACTCCACAAGCTATCACATTATGATCCAACATAGTACGTATAATCAGGGTACGAAGCAAGAAACCAAGAACTGAGCTGAGATCTGCAGAAGCAAGATACGGACACCGCGGCAAGGGCGGCGTCAAACGGCCAAACGGAAGCTGCAAACTTACATGACCGAATCGAATCTCCTGCGAGGAAAGTCCATGTAATTCTGCGGCGGATGTGCCTTTCAGCAGGTGGTCCTTTGCTGAGATGCGAAAAATTGGAAGGAGGAGGAGGGCGGAGAAGGCGTGGGCGTGAGCGGCTTCTGCCTTTTGGTATCCGTCCCGTTTGGGTGATTGCTTGCCCTTTCCAAGTGGCTCTCCCCCTCCTTTTCTTGATAATCCCGAGTGGATTTTGGCTGCTAATGCAGATGTGACACGTTGGATACTTGCTGGTATAGGCTCGGGAGGGCAAAGGGGACTTTTTTTACTGTTGTTCCAAATGGGCTCGGGAGGGCAAAGGGGACTTTTTTTTACTGTTGTTCCAAATGGGCAGATCCAAACTATCCCGACTATCAAATCATGTTATCTAGCGGTTTAAATCGCTCTAATGTTGAGCACCAAATACGTTTAGCGCTCTAATTACCCACCACTGTCATTGATTATAAACACGCTTTGACTCAACATTATCCCTTGAAATCTGCCATGTAATTAACATCCTACCATTCCCGCGGAAAAGTAATTGATACCTTACCAAATACCAGTATGCAACAGATATATCTTACTTAATATAACGTGCAACTAATATCCTACCTAATATAAACGTGCATTGCACGTACAATATTACTAGTGTTATCTAGTGGTTCAAATCGCTCCAATGTTGAGCACCAAACACGTTTAACGCTCTAATTACCCACAACTGCCATTGGTTATAAACACGTTTTGACTCAACGCTATCCCTTGAAATCTGCCATGTAATTAATATCCTATCATTCCTGTGAAAAAGTAATTGATATATTACCAAATACCAACGTGCAACAGATATATCTTACCTAATATAACGTGCAACTAATATCCTACCTAATACTATAATGCACGTACAATATTACTAGTTTCTATAAGTGGCCAACAATACATCTCACAACAGCTTGTCCTCCTGTATGTTGAAGTTTTCTCCTCTGCTCCTCTTCTTTGGACCGCCACCGAAATCATCTGGATCATCGTCCTTGCCATCTTCCTCCTCCTGCTGCTGTCCGGCGGCCCAATCCTGCTGTTGCGTGTCCGCGCCCAGCTAGCTGTAGGTGCTGGACTGGGTGTAGCCCTGCTGCATGCGCGGCCGGGTGTAGGTGCCGGACTGGATGGGCTTTGAGTCATCCACCTGGTCGTCCTCATAGCAAACTCCCCCTGCGCCTCCCTCGTGGATGATGTCGAACGTCTATCCCTGTCCATGACGTCGTATGCCAGCTCGCCCACTTTGAGCATACCAGCGTGCGGGCACCTAGTTGTTCCTGCCCAGCGCCCGCCTCGTAATGCTCCGACCATGGCGGCGTCTGCACGGCCGGCGAGGGCGGCCACCTTTATGGCCTTTGTTTCGACGCGACAATTTTGCCATGTCGTCGAGTTGATCTTCCAGGCGAGCGTGTTGCTCGAATCCTCCACGACCACCGACTCAGGCAGGGTCTCCTCCGGGTCCATGTATCGGTGGCGGAGGGAAGAAGAGGGTGGGAAAAAGGGCAGAAACTAGGTAGAGAACGGCAGGATGGAAGAAGAAAGTGGGGAATTGTACCGCAAAAATAGTTCGGCCAACTACAAAAGCTCGGGCTCCGCCTTAGTTTTGGGTGGGCCTGAGGTGTCGGAGTCCAACATGGCTCGTGCCCGGTGTCGGGGATATCTAGCGACAAATGCCAGGGGGTGGCTTATCATGGATGGGGACAGGAGTACGTCGCCGGGTCCTAAAAGTGGGAGTGAGTGAGACCTCGAACGCCTACGAGTCTTACCCATGTTCGGGGCTCTCCGTGGAGATAACACCCCTAGTCCTACTCTGCGGGGTCTCCACATGATGACTATCGTTAATAGAGTAGCTACAAGTGTGCTCCTTGAGCTGTTTCGGCTAGAGGAGGAAGAAGGGCAAGGCTAGCTCTATCTCCTCTCTCTATGGGTGTGTGTATGTAGGCTAGGGTTCTGAACCCTTTGCATGGGTGAGCCTGGGGGGGTTTATATAGGCCTACCCCCTAGGGGTACAATGGTAATCCGGCCGGGTGTAGCACCCGGCCGTCAGTGTCTGGGCGCCGGCTTCTTCGCCGGCTACTGGGGCCCGCCGCTTGGTGGGTCCCGCCGGCTGCCGTGAACTCGGCCGACAGGTAGGGCCCGCCGCCTGCGGACCAGATTGACTGCTTTAGACTGTAGCTTCGCCCTTGATGATAGAGGCTTTGTCGGGGGGCGGATGGCTACAGTCACGCCGCCTGGCGGGCGCTCACTGTAGCCACACCCTGTCTCATCAGATTAATGGTGCACAGACTCCGAGAGGAAGGAGGGCCGCCTGCTAGGAGTCGGCCCGCCCTCGATGCCACCTGCTCGGGATTCGCCGTCTTCTGGTGGCTCGCAGACAGGTATGGTCCGCCGTCTGCGGGCTGTACCGACCGCCCATCGTGGGAGCATGGCTCCCTCTGACGTAGGTGACGTCATGGGATGCGTGGCAACAATGTCGCACTGGGTGAGGGGTGTCCGCTTGGTACTCCCGCACTGTGGCCACGTTCCGCCCTGGATTCGAGGGTGGCAGGTTATACTGTAGCAACGCCCCGTCTCGTTGCAGTAAGTGGGTGCAAACTTTGAGGGGGCGCCGGGCCGCCTGCTAGATGCCGGCTCTCTGGGGCCGCCTGTTGGGAGCACGCCATCTTCTGGCAGCCGGCCCGTTGGACCAGTCGGCCCAAGGGGTCGGCCTTTCTTCTGGAAGGTGTGAGGGGCGCAGCTAGCCCTGATGTCTTGAAATACTATAGGGTGCTGATGAGGCTACCCGTGGTCAATCCCTCCGACAGTAGTCCCCGAAACTGGTGGGGCACCGTGGCTGAAATCGAGGAGCCTCGACAGCTTCCTACTCCAAGTAATCTGGTAATCTTGCTTCGTCCGTCTTCTGGCGATGCCGACTGTTAGGAGCCGACCAAAGAGGGGCCGGCCGACTGGTGAATATGAAACGTCGGGGTAGGCGCCGGGTGGCGAGTCAGCCAGGCGACAGGCTTGCTGCCCGTTGCCTGCTTGCCACGCGGCGCTAGCAGACCGGGCCAGCCTACCGGCCCGCGCACGCAACGGGACGTCGCCGCAGGCCCGGGCCCGCCACTACAGGGCCTCGGTGTGCGCATGGATTCGCTGCGGCCGAGGCGAGGGGTTGCACTTCTCAGGCGCTTTAATTACACACCGTTAAGGCGCGGAATGCGCGGGGTCGTGCGGGGCGTGGGCGCAGTTAATCCCACGCCCCCCACATTTTGCCTCATCGGCTCCGCCGCCGCGGGCCTATAAGTAGGGGGAGGAGGGCGCGGCAGAACGCATGCGCGCCCTCATCGCCCTCCATCTTCTTTGCCTCCTTTGCTGCCGTCGTGCTGCAGCGCGCCGTCGCCTGACTTCTTCGAACCACCGCGGCCTCACCATCGCGTGACCGCTCCGCGCCGCCACCGAGCAACCGCGTCCATGGCGTGCGGCGGACGCCACGGTGATTGGGACGGCTCCAATGTCCATGAAGACCACCTCGAGTTCCTCCGCTAGACGTGGCGGCTTCCCCGAGCAGCGAATGTGAAGGTGCGCGTTCCCCGCGAGAGGGAGATCTCACCGGAGCCAGAGGACGGCGAGCGCGTCGTCTTCCGGTCGCACTTCCTCCGCGGCTTCGGCCTGCCGCAAGCGGCTTTCTTTGTTCCTTTCTCAACTTCTACCAACTCCAACCCCACCATCTCACGGCGAACACGGTGGTGCTGCTCGCCGCCTTCGTCACCCTCTGCGAGGGGTACCTCGGCGTCTTGCCCTTGCTTGAGCTGTGGGGGGAGCTCTTCCACCTCATGCTCGGCACCGCCGCCAAAGACTGGGCGGCCCAGTGCCGGGCCTGCGGTGTAGTGGCTCTGGAGTCCGCTTCCCAGCCCTCGCACTGCTGCAGTCGGCCAAGCTCTGGCAGAAATTGTACTTCTACGTCCAGAACATCCATGCGACGCGGGACTACATCAACTTGCCAGCTTACGCAGCCGGCCCGCCTGTTGGGCCTCGCACCAACTGGAAGTTCCGGCCGAGGACGCTGTCGGCCGCCGTCTCCACAGCTCTCACCCGGCTCCAAGAGATGACGAAGTCGGAGGGCCTCAAGGCCTCGGATCTATTGGCCGCCTTCGTGGAGCGCCGGGTGCTGCCTCTTCAAGCCCGAACCCACCTGATTAGCAACATGAGTGGGCTCCGGGAGCTGTGCCAGATGTCCACCAAGGCGCTGCCAAACACGGAGGTGGTCCGGCTGGTCAACCACTTCTCCGATTGCAAGCTCGTCGAGGGGAGCTGGCGGTTCGGCAAGGAGTTGTACAGCCGCGTCAACCCGCCACCTCCGGTAAGTCTCTGATTTTCTTTCTTTGCTTGCCCCAAATTCTTCTTGCCGCCTGACCATCCGGCCGTGATGCAGCGTTTCCCGGGCCAGATGGCAACTGGCGCGCCGGCCCCAAGCCATCCGTACCTGGCGGACCGCGGGGAAAGCGACATGGACAACGCTGAGCTGGGGGCGGCCGCCATGGAGGACGACGACGCCGCAGGAGGCGGCAGCGAGGGAGCGGGTGGCTCCGCAGGAGGCGGCCTCGGGGAGTGGCCGGACGACGACGCCGCAGGAGGCGGCAGCGAGGGAGCGAGTGGCTCCGCAGGAGGCGGCCTCGGGGAGTGGCCGGACGACGACGAGGACGACGATGAGCCGCGCCGTGCCCTCGACGCCGACAGGACAGGCGCCGGCTCCTCGACGGTGCCGATTGGAGCACCCGGCGTGCCAAAGCGTTGGGCCGACGCCGGTGTGTTCGGCAATCGACCGTCCAAGAAGGCCAAGGCCTCGGTTGCCGCGACCAAGCGGCAAGAGGCCGCGAAGGCGGCCATCATCCGGAAGGGCCCGAAGCAGCGCCCGATGGTGTCCGCGTAAGTACTTTTGTTGTTTTGTCTTGCATTTGCTTCTCTTTTTTCGCAAACCCTTCTTAGCTTCTTCTTGCTATGATGTGCAGGGCCCGCTTTCTCTCTCGTGGGCCCCGTCCGCCTCGGTGATTAGGGCGGCAGGCGGCCCCGAAGTCTCCCGCCGCGTGGACCCGGTCGCCGCCCTTCGGGAGGCGACGGAGAAGAACGCGCTGGAGGCGCAGCAGGAGCGGGACGCCGAGGCCCGAGCAGATGCGGAAGCGGCTGACGCGGCACGAGCGAAGGTTAACGCGGCGGCCAAGGAGCAGGTGGACGCGGCCGCCAAGGCGCAGGAGGAGGAGGCGTCCCGTGGCCGGGCTCCGGAGGCCACCGGCCCACAGCACGCGGAGCCGCTGATGACCCACAAGTATAGGGGATCAATTGTAGCTCTTTTTGATAAATAAGAGTGTCGAACCCAACGAGGAGCAGAAGGAAATGACAAGTGGTTTTCAGTAAGGTAATGTCTGCAAGTGCTGAAATTGTAAGTAGCAGAGTAGTTTGATAGCTAGATAATTTGTAACAAGCAAGTAACGATAGTAGTAACAAAAGTGCAGCAAGGTAGCCCAATCCTTTTGAGGCAAAGGACAGGCAAAAACGGTCTCTTATGATAAGCAAAGTGTTCTTCAGGGTACACGGGAATTTCATCTAGTCACTTTCATCATGTTGGTTTAATTTGTGTTTGGTACTTTGATAATTTGATTTGTGGGTGGACCGGTGCTTAGGTGTTGTTCTTACTTCAACAAACCTCCTACTTATGATTAACCCTCCCGCAAGCATCCGCAACTACGAGAAAAGTATTAAGAATAAATTCTAACCGTAGCATTAAACTTTTGGATCCAATCGGTCCCTTACGGAATAGCGCATAAACTGGGGTTTAAGCTTCTGTCACTCTCGCAACCCATCATCTAATTGCTACTCCACAATGCATTCCCTTAGGCCCAAATATGGTGAAGTGTCATGTAGTCGATGTTCACATGACACCACTAAGGGAATCACAACATACATACTATCAAAATATCGAACACATATCAAGTTCACATGATTTCTCCCGTGACCTCAAGAACAAAAGTAACTACTCAAAAATGATAATCATGCTCAAGATCAGAGGGGTATTAAATAGCAGATTGGATCTGAACATATAATCTTCCACCAAATAAACCATATAGTAATCAACTCCAAGATGTAATCAACACTACTAGTCACCCACAAGCACCAATCTATAGTTTCGGTAACAAGATTGAACACAAGAGATGAACTAGGGTTTGAGATGAGATGGTGATGTTGAAGATGTTGATGGATATTGCCCTCCCCAAGATGGGAGAGTTGTTGGTGACGATGATGACGATGATTTCCCCTCTGGGAGGGAAGTTCCCTCGGCGGAATCGCTCCGCCGGAGGGCAAAAGTGCTCCTGCCCAAGTTCCGCCTCGAGACGGCGGCGCTCCGTCCCGAAAGTCCTCTCCTTATTTATTTTTATAGGTCAAAATGACCTATATACCAGAATATGGGCACCAGAGGTGGGCCTGGGTGAGCACAACCCACCAGGGCGCGCCCAGGTGGGTTGTGCCCACCTGGTGGGCCCCCTGTGGTAGTTATTTGCTCCAATATTCTTCAAATATTCCATAAAAAATCTCTGTGAAGTTTCAGCTTGTTTGGAGTTGTGCAGAATAGGTGGCCTGGCGTAGATTTTCCAGGTCCAGATTTCCAGCTGCCGGAATTCTCCCTCTTTGTGTATACCTTGCATATTATGAGAGAAAAGGCATTGGAATTACTCCGAAAAGCATTATTATGGATAAAAACATTATAAATAACAGTAAGAAAACATGATGCAAAATGGATGTATCAGCCGCCGGTGCTGGAGGGCCAGGTGCTGACTAGAGGGGCTGGGGCCGACCAGCCGGCCCAGGAGAGGAGAGGAACTGACCCCGTCGCCTTGGAGAAGGAGGTGCCTCTGCGCGCGCCGACTGCCGGCGCGCAGGGTAGCCGGCCCGAAGCGCCGGTGGTGCCGCCATCTGGCGGCGAGCTGGTAGTGGGCCGGGTTGCGATGCCCCGTGTTCCGGCGCGCCAGCGCCCAATGAAGGCGGTCTCGGCGCCAAGGCCGATGAAGGTTGGGGCCACGAGCTTGTCGGCGCCTGACATCGAGGCTACCAGTGCCGCTCCACCGGGCTGGACGTCCGGGGCTGGCTCGGGTGTCCTCAACGTGGCGGTGCAGGACATCCTGGCCCAGTTCAACACCCACGTCACCACCCTCCTACAGTCCGGAAGGAGTTTTTGGCAATGCAGACGGCCGTCCGGGTACGCTATTCGCTTCTTGTTTTTAATTCTTGTAATCTTCCGTGGGGGCACGCCAGCGCACCCACTGGGTGTAGTCCCCGAGTTCTGGGTTGACTGCTGAGCAGGCGGGTCGGAACTCCAAGGTGAGCTTCCGAGTGCTGAAGTGTCTTTTCTTTCGTTGTCTTCGTTACGACAACCTTTGCGCGGCCGCCTACAACTCCCAGCACCAGGAGCTGGCCAAGCGGACCACTGATCTGACCCAGAGCTGAAGTAAGCACTTCATCTTTCTTTCCGCGGGGGCGCGTCAGCGCACCCGCTGGGTGTAGCCCCCGAGATTTGGGTCGACTGCTAAGCAGTCGGGCCGGATCTTCCGGCAACTACTTGCTTTTGGTTGATGCTGACCTTTTCTCTTTCTTGTCTTGGCAGAGGCCGCCACTGATCTGCGGAAGCGCCTGGGTGAGGTCCAGTCCGAGCTCCACACCAAGGAGCAGGAGCACAGTCAGGCCGCCCAGGAGCGCGACCGACTGGCGAAGGAGCTCGCGGACCAGGCGGAGAAGCACCAGGCAGAGGTCCAGAAGCTAAAGGATAACGAAGCCCTCCTCAAGGCCGAGTACGAGACTCAGTGCTCGAACTGGGCCGAGAGGGAGAAGTTCCTGTCAGACGGCTACGGTGAGATCGAGGACATGATCGATGGTAAGTCATTTCTTCTTTTGTTGCACAGTCACTGACTGCTGCGGGAGCCGGCTTCTGGCTTCTAATTCTTTGATCTTCTTCTTGTGCAGGATTTCTTCCTGGTCAGTCCGTCGCCGTCAGCCATGCCATCGAGGCGCGGCATAATCAGCGGAGGAGGGCGGGCGTAGACATTCCGCCGAACGTGCCTCACAACCTTGGCAAGCAGCTTCTGGTCGTCAAGACGCGCTTGGTGCCAACTCACCGTCTGCTCCGCCACCTGTAGCGCGCCGGGTCACAGGTGCTGGCCGCACTCTGGCCGAACACTTAGGTCCCCCACACCCCTAGTCGGACTGCCGGCTGGGTGGAGGTAGCAGTCGGGCGGACGGGCGGTTCGAGGCCTGGAAGTGCGTCGCGGCTCAAGCAGGCGTCAGGACTGCGCTGGAATTCGCCAAGGCTTGGTACCCGGATCTGAGGCTGGCGCAGCTGGCCACCTACCGGCAGGAGACCGGACCAAAGCTGGAGGCGGTGCGTGACGAGCTCACCCAGCGCCCGGCGGCAATCGTCGAGTACACCGACACCGTCGTCTTCATCTCGGAGCTGGACGACGACGGTGCTGAGGTGCCACCCAACTGGTTCGGGCTGAACCCAGAGGAAGGGGAGGACTTGGCAGAGGAGATCGCCTCCAGCGACGAGGGTGAGGAGGATGAGGACGAGGAAGGCGAAGACATCGCACCGGATGATGGAGCGAGCAGCCGGCCTCAGCCTGATCAAGCCTCGACCAGCGAGCCATGGGAGGCCGTGCCAACTGCCGCCGGTGCTGACCAGGCCGAGACCCACCAGTCGGATGCCCCACTAGCCAGCGCCTCTGCCTCCGCCGTCCTGTCCACTCCGCCTGCAGCGCCCCTGGCCTAGGCGGCCATTTATCTTTCGTGCTTTTCCTGTCTTGTACTTAGAGTGAACAAGTTAAATTTGCGCAGTTCCACTCGCTGGGGGTGTAATTCAAACTCCAGTTGAATACTGGCCATGGGCCTTTTGATATGTAAATAACTTTATTCTCGCACATGCTTGCGCTCTTGCCGGGTTCTGGCTTGGTTTTGCTTTTTGTTCTTTTTGACTTTTTCCTTTGCCGCCTTCCTTTGGTTGCCGCCCTGCCAGCCGGACAGTTGCTCTGCGGTCTGTGGCTGGGTCAGGGGCTTGGCGGTTTTAGGATAGACAAGTACTTCGGCTGTCCAGAACGTAGCTAGTCAAGCGAGAAGCCGGCCGGCCGGCTGCGCAGCAGCCGGACGGGTAAGGCGAGGAGACGGCTTTCCCTATGCTGGCGTTTTTTCCTTAGTCATTTTTCATGTGGACATCCTTTCCTGC
The DNA here is from genome assembly GCF_002575655.3 of Aegilops tauschii subsp. strangulata. Lineage (NCBI taxonomy): Eukaryota > Viridiplantae > Streptophyta > Magnoliopsida > Poales > Poaceae > Aegilops > Aegilops tauschii. The sequence goes on from NC_053035.3 coordinate 127,596,578, forward strand.
CTTTAGCTCTTGCCAGCCGGACAGTCGCTCTGCGAGCTGCAGCTTAAGGCAAGAGAGGGCTTAGATGTCGGCACACTACTTGTCCGACTGCAGGTGGTACCAGCTTAGATCAAGGCGGCAAGTCCCCCGGCCGGCTAACTGGACCCGGTGCAGGGCGAAAGAATGAAATAATACATTCATAGGCGAAATCTTATCATATAGATAAAAAGGGTAGCCCCCGAGTGCTCCTTGAGGGACCCGTTGTCTTTGCATAATACAAAAGGTAGCATGGTAAATACAGTGCATCAACTGTAAAATCGACGGAGAAGATTCGCGTTCCAGGGGCGCTCTGTTTCCTTGCCGGAATCGTCCCTCTAGCATGCCCTGGGCTTTTGCACGTCGATGAGGTAGTAGGAGTCATTGCCCAGGGCTTTGCTGGTGATGAGAGTTCCCTCCCAAGGAGCCGAGAGCTTGTGTTGGCCGGCTGTTCGCTGGATCAGCCGGAGCGCAAGGTCCCCCTCGCGGAAGGATCGTGGCTTGACCTTCCGGCTGTGGTAGCAGCGCAGGCCCTACTGGTAGATGGCGGACCGGCTGAGTGCCAGCAGCCGGGCCTCCTACAGCAGGTCGACGCTGTCTTCTCGCGCCTCCTTCGCCTCTGCCTCCGTGTACATGGTGACACGAGGCGAGTCAAACTCGACGTCAGTTGGGATGACGGCCTCGGCCCCGTACACGAGGAAGAAGGGAGTGAAGCCGGTTGTTTTGTTCGGCGTACTCCGGAGACTCCAAAGGATGGCCGACAACTCTTCAATCCAGCGGCTGGCCGAGCACTCCAGCGGCTCAACCAGTCGGGGCTTGATGCCGGACAGGATGAGGCTGTTTGCTCGCTCGACCTGGCCGTTTGACTGCGGATGGGCAACGGATGCTAAGTCTAGTTGGATGCCCTGTGTCGCACAGAAACGGGCCAAGGCGCCTTTGGCGAAGTTTGTGCCATTGTCGGCGATGATGCTGTGCGGTACGCTGTACTGGACGGTGATATCTGCGACGAAGGTCACAGCAGTCGGACCGTTCAGCTTCTTGATTGGCTTATTTTCGCTTCAATCCACTTGGTGAATTTGTCCATGGCGACCAGCAGATGGGTAATGCTGCCGCGTGCTGTTTTGAATGGGCCCACTTATGTCTACTACACAACCTTCTTCTTGTAGACGTTGTTGGGCCTCCAAGTGCAAAGGTTTGTAGGACAGTAGCAAATTTCCCTCAAGTGGATGACCTAAGGTTTATCAATCCGTAGGAGGCGTAGGATGAAGATGGTCTCTCTCAAACAACCCTGCAACCAAATAACAAAGAGTCTCTTGTGTCCCCAACACACCCAATACAATGGTAAATTGTATAGGTGCACTAGTTCGGCGAAGAGATGGTGATACAAGTGCAATATGGATGGTAGATGAAGGTTTTGTAATCTGAAAATATAAAAACAGCAAGGTAACTAATGATAAAAGTGAGCACAAACGGTATTGCAATGCGAGGAAACAAGGCCTAGGGTTCATACTTTCACTAGTGCAAGTTCTCTCAACAATAATAACATAATTGGATCATATAACTATCCCTCAACATGCAACAAAGAGTCACTCCAAAGTCACTAATAGCGGAGAACAAACGAAGAGATTATGGTAGGGTACGAAACCACCTCAAAGTTATTCTTTCGGATCGATCTATTCAAGAGTCCGTAGTAAAATAACACGAAGCTATTCTTTCCGTTCAATCTATCATAGAGTTCGTACTAGAATAACACCTTAAGACACAAATCAACCAAAACCCTAATGTCACCTCAAGTATCCGTGGGTATGATTATACGATATGCATCACACAATCTCAGATTCATCTATTCAAACCAACACAAAGTACTTCAAAGAGTGCCCCAAAGTTTCTACCGGAGAGTCAAGACGAAAACGTGTGCCAACCCCTATGCATAGGTTCATGGGCGGAACCCGCAAGTTGATCACCAAAACATACATCAAGTGGATCACGTGATATCCCATTGTCACCACAGATAAGAACGGCAAGACATACATCAAGTGTTCTCAAATCCTTAAAGACTCAATCCGATAAGATCACTTCAAAGGGAAAACTCAATCCATTACAAGAGAGTAGAGGGGGAGAAACATCATAAAATCCAACTATAATAGCAAAGCTCGCGATACATCAAGATCGTACCACCTCAAGAACACGAGAGAGAGAGAGAGAGAGATCAAACACATAGCTATTGGTACATACCCTCAACTCCGAGGGTGAACTACTCCCTCCTCGTCATGGAGAGCATCGGGATGATGAAGATGGCCACCGGTGAGGGATCCCCCCTCCGGCAGGGTGCCGGAACAGGGGTCCCGATTGGTTTTTGGTGGCTACAGAGGCTTGCAGCGGCGGAACTCCCGATCTATTCTGTTCTCTGATGTTTTTAGGGTATATGGATATATATAGGCGAAAGAAGTCGGGCAGGGGAGCCACGAGGGGCCCACGAGGGTGGAGGGCGCGCCCAGTGGAGTGGGCGCGCCCCCCTGCCTCGTGCTCTCCTCGTTGATTCCCTGACGTGTACTCCAAGTCTCCTGGATTTCTTTCTTTCCAAAAATAACTCTCCCGAAGGTTTCATTCCGTTTGGACTCCGTTTGATATTCCTTTTCTTCGAAACACTGAAACAAGGAAAAAAACAGGAACTGGCACTGGGCTCTGGGTTAATAGGTTAGTCCCAAAAATAATATGAAGTGTTTAATAAAGCCCATAAACATCCAAAACAGATAATATAATAGCATGTAACAATAAAAAATTATAGATACGTTGGAGACGTATCAGCATCCCCAAGCTTAATTCCTGCTCGTCCTCGAGTAGGTAAATGATAAAAACAGAATTTTTGATGTGGAATGCTACCTAACATAATTCTCAATGTAATTTTCTTTATTGTGGCAAGAATATTCAGATCCATAAGATTCAAAACAAAAGTTTAATATTGAAATGAGAACGATAATACTTCAAGCATACTAATAAAGCAATCATGTCTTCTCAAAATAACATGGCCAAAGCAAGCTATCCCTACAAAATCATATAGTCTGGCTATGCTCTATCTTCATTACACAAAATATTTAAATTATGCACAACCCCGATGACAAGCTAAGCAATTGTTTCATACTTTTGATGTTCTCAAACTTTTTCAATCTTCACGCAATACATGAGCGTGAGCCATGGACATAGCACTATATGTGGAATAGAATGGTGGTTGTGGAGAAGACAAAAAGAAGAAGATAGTCTCACATCAACTAGGCGTATCAACGGGCTATGGAGATGCCCATCAATAGATATCAATGTGAGTGAGTAGGGATTGCCATGCAACGGATGCACTAGAGCTATAAGTATATGAAAGCTCAACAAAAGAAACTAAGTGGGTGTGCATCCAACTCGCTTGCTCACGAAGACCTAGGGCATTTTAAGGAAGCCCATCATTGGAATATACAAGCCAAGTTCTATAATGTAAAATTCCCACTAGTATATGAAAGTGACAACATAGGAGACTCTCTTTCATGAAGATCATGATGCTACTTTGAAGCACAAGTGTGGTAAAAGGATAGTAGCATTGTCCCTTCTCTCTTTTTCTCTCATTTTATTATTATTATTATTTTGGGCCTTCTCCTTTTTTATGGCCTCTTTTTTCTCTTTTTTTTATTTTTCGTCCGGAGTCTCATCCCGACTTGTGGGGGAATCATAGTCTCCATCATCCTTTCCTCACCGGGACAATGCTTTAATAATGATGATCATCACACTTTTATTTGCTTACAACTCAAGAATTACAACTCGATACTTAGAACAAAATATGACTCTATATGAATGCCTCCGGCGGTGTACCGGGATGTGCAACGAATCAAGAGTGACATGTATGAAAGAATTATGAACGGTGGCTTTGCCACAAATACGATGTCAACTACATGATCATGCAAAGCAATATGATAATGATGAAGCGTGTCATAATAAACAAAACGGTGGTAAGTTGCATGGCAATATATCTCGGAATGGCTATGAAAATGCCATGATAGGTAGGTATGGTGGCTGTTTTGAGGAAGGTATATGGTGGGTGTATGATACCGGCGAAAGGTGCGCGGTATTAGAGAGGTTAGCAATGGTGGAAGGATGAGAGTGCGTATAATCCATGGACTCAACATTAGTCATAAAGAACTCATATACTTGTTGCAAAAATCTATTAGTCATCGAAACAAAGTATTACGCGCATGCTCCTAGGGGGATAGATTGGTAGGAAAAGACCATCGCTCGTCCCCGACCGCCACTCATAAGGAAGACAATCAATAAATAAATCATGCTCCGACTTCATCACATAACGGTTCACCATACGTGCATGCTACGGGAATCACAAACTTTAACACAAGTATCTCTCAAATTCACAACTACTCCACTAGCATGACTCTAATATCACCATCTTCATATCTCAAAACAATCATAAGGAACCAAACTTCTCATAGTATTCAATGCACTTTATATGAAAGTTTTTATTATATCCCTCTTGGATACCCATCATATTAGGACTAAATTCATAACCAAAGCAAATTACCATGCTGTTCTAAATACTCTCAAAATAATATAAGTGAAGCATGAGAGTTTATCTATTTCTTCAAAATAAAACTAACATTATGCTCTAAAAGATATAAGTGAAGCACTAGAGCAAACAACAAACTACTCCGAAAGATATAAGTGAAGATCAATGAGTAGTCGAATAATTATGCAACTATGTGAAGATTCAATAACATTTAAGAATTTCAGATCTTGGTATTTTATTCAAACAGCAAGCAAAACAAAAGAAAATAAAATGACGCTCCAAGCAAAACACATATCATGTGGTGAATAAAAATATAGCTCCAAGTAAAGTTACCGATGAACGAAGACGAAAGAGGGGATGCCATCCGGGGCATCCCCAAGCTTAGGCTCTTGGTTGTACTTGGATATTACCTTGGGGTGCCTTGGGGATCCCCAAACTTAGGCTCTTGCCACTCCTTATTCCGTAGCCCATCGAATATTTACCCAAAACTTGAAAACTTCACAACACAAAACTCAACAGAAAACTCGTAAGCCCCGTTAGCGAAAGAAAACAAAACACCACATCAAGGTACTGTAATGTACTCATTATTTATTTGTATTGGTGTTAAATCTACTGTATTCCAACTTCTCTATGATTTATAAAATATTTTACTAGCCATAGATTCATCAAAATAAGCAAACAACGCACGAAAAACAGAATCTGTCAAAAACAGAACAGTCTGTAGTAATCTGTAACTAACGCAAACTTCTGGAACTCAGAAAAATCTACCAAAATAGGAAGACCTAGACAATTTGATTATTGATCTGCTGCAATTGGAATCAGTATTTTATCACGTTCTGGTGATTTTTAACAATTGTTTTCGTGAACAGAAAGTTTCTGGAATTTTCAGCAAGATCAAATAATCCAAGAAGATCCTATAGGTCTTACTTGGCACAAACACTAATTAAAATATAAAACCACATCTAAACAGAAGCTAGATGGATTATTTATTCCTAAACAGGAAAAAAAAGCAAGAAACTAAAATAAAATTGGGTTGCCTCCCAACAAGCGCTATCGTTTAACGCCCCTAGCTAGGCATGATGATTTCAATGATGCTCGCATAAAAGATAAGAATTGAAACATAAAGAGAGCATCATGAAGAATATGAATAGCACATTTAAGTCTAACCCACTTCCTATGCATAGGGATTTTGTGAGCAAACAACTTATGAGAACAATAATCAACTAGCATAGGAAGGCAAAACAAGCATAACTTTAAAACTTTAAGCACATAGAGAGGAAACTTGATATTATTGCAATTCCTACAAGTATTATTCCTCCCTCATAATAATTTTCAGTAGCATCATGAATGAATTCAACAATATAACCAGCACATAAAGCATTCTTTTCATGATCTACTTGCATAGAAATTTTACTACTCTCCACATAAGCAAATTTATTCTCATCAATAATAGTGGGAGCAAACTCAACAAAATAACTATCATGTGAAGCATAATCCAATTGAAAATTAAAATCATGATGAAAAGTTTCATGGTTATCTTTATTCTCTATAGCATACGTGTCATCACAATAATCATCATAGATAGGAGCGATGCTTTCATCATAATAAATTTGCACATCAAAACTTGGGGGACTAAACATATCATCTTCATCAAACATAGCATCCCCAAGCTTGTGGCTTTGCATATAATTAGCATCACGGGTATTCAAAGATTCATACTAACAACATTGCAACCATGCTCATCATACAAAGATTTAGTGCCAAACATTTTATAGATTTCTTCTTCTAGTACTTGAGCATAATTTTCCTTTCCATCATTCTCATGAAAGATATTAAAAAGATGAAGCGTATGAGGCAAACTCAATTCCATTTTTTTTTGTAATTTTCTTTTATAAACAAGAAACTAAAAGATTCGGTTGCAAGATCTAAAGATATACCTTCAAGCACTCACCTCCCTGGCAATGGCGCCAGAAAAGAGCTTGATGCCTACTACACAACCTTCTTCTTGTAGACGTTGTTGGGCCTCCAAGTGCAGAGGTTTGTAGGACAGCAGCAAATTTCCCTCAAGTGGATGACCTAAGGTTTATCAATCCGTGGGAGGCATAGGATGAAG